>NW_024426663.1:36765225-37160920 GCF_017311325.1 Ursus maritimus | reverse complement strand
TGATGCGTGTTACGATGGTTAGCTGGTCAGAGTAGGTGCCCTGTGGATGGAAGGATGGATGGCTGGATACGGGGAATATACAATAGGATGCCATAGGGGCACATAAAAGGACGTTTACCCAGTGATGGGGTTATCAGAAGCATGACATCAGTGATGGAGGTTGGCAATTGATTTCTGTTCATTTCTTTTCTGACATTCTGTTCATCTTAAGTTTCCTCATATTCAAGGGGAGATGTCTAATAGACAAGATGGTATGTATGAGCTCGGAGAGAGTAGGACAAAAATGACCTGGAGTTAGAGATTTTGGTGGTATTATCCTGTGGGTGATGGCTGATGCCTGGTAGTGGATGGAATCACCCAGTGAATGTATGAGGCATCAGAAAAAAGAAGGACCAAAAAAATAACTTGGATCTATTAGTATCACTAATCTTTAGGAACACTTTATGAAGGACCAAATTAATACCTAAAAAAGAGTGATATCAACATTATCAGCTGGGTCCCATTCTGTGCTCTTAGACCAGCTGTGGTAATTGGCATAAACATAATATTTATTGAGCTTCTGAGTGCCAGGCATTTTTCTGAGTGCTTTACCTGTGTCCCCTCATCTTACCTCTGCAGTGGCCCCTTGAGAAAGGTGGGGCGGATGTCAGTTTTGAGAAGCAAAAACTGGGGAGTGAACTAACCTTGCTGGGTCTCAGAGTTGATTTAGTTAGCAAGTGGCAGAGCCTGGCTTCAAAACCTAGATGCCTAGGTTCAAATCCATGTGGTTTGAGCACATTTCTAATGGCCTTATGATTTTTTGCTTCCCTGAAGTGTGTGAGACAAATAGCCCAACTGATAATTATCATCTATTCTGACAGGTTCAGTAGAAGTTGTATCTAGGATAATATGGAAGCCCAGAGATGGGGGTGGTGGTATGTCCATGTAAAGGTTGTAAGTTGTATATGAGATAGTAATGAGTTCCCTCATCGATCTTCCTGCAGTGGCCTTGAGGAGTTAAAGTTATGTTGTATTTTTGCTACAGTAGGCCTCAATATTAGTTCTGAATAGTTTTTCCATGGAAGGCAGGATGAAATAATGTCCACTGCCCTAAGAGCCCAGGAGGACTTAGTCTGGGGAAGGGCAGCTAGTTTATTGACGACTTCGGTCCTTGAGAAAATAGAGCCAGTCCACAATTGTAACTTAAAAATGGTATCAGTGTATAAAAAGAGTTATATTATGGTTTAAAATCCCTGGACCCTTCTCTCGAAGCCTGGAAGGATTTTGAAAACTAGTTGACATATGGAGAGCCATGCTAATAGACAGAAGTGAATAGCTCCCCCCCCTCCAGGAGATTTTAAATTGTACTTGCTATTTAGGGTAATTTTAGTTCTTGGAAAATAGGAGTAAAGACAACCAAAGAGTTTTGGAGATCAAATGGTTTCTAGGAATAGGTATTATTTTATTATGAAAAATAACTTTGAGTTGGAGCTTATGACTTACCTGACTTAAACCAAATTGAGATCTGAGTTAGAAGATGTAGTCCCCTGAGGCTGAATAGTTCCCTGGTATCCCTTCCCCCTTTGCTCCTTCCCAGCACCCCCTGATTTCCATTTGGGAGAATCCATGTGGTTTTGGACATGCTGACTTGGGTCCAGATCGAGGGGGGCAGGTGGTGTGGATTGGGCTGCTGAGCGTCTTCTCTCCCTTAGACCATGGTGGTGGCGGGGATGGCATGTGGACCACACTGACTCTGGCAGAGTAAACCTCTGTCCCTTTACTGGGAAGGCTGAGGCCAAGATGCTCTTCTTCTTGCTGGACATTAATTAGGAAATACATAGCCTCAAGTGTAACTGAAAGATATTTTGGGTGTATGAAGAAAGCCTGCTGTAGGAAGATGGCAATGCCATGAAAAAGCAGGGCCAAAGAATTCGAAGTAAACCAGGTTCTTAACAATGGGAGCTGTTGAGTCCAAGCTGGTCTGAAGCAAAGCCTCTCAGTGGAGTTGGCAGTTACACCACTGGGCGAGCCCGTCTTTTATTGTAGCCACTGTGAATTGGGTATTTTGTTACATGAAACAGAAATCACCCTCACTATTTTAGTTTTTTGCTTAAGATAGCTATTTTTCCTTTTAAATAGTTAGACATTTTTATTTTAATGCCAAAATAGATTGACTGTGTTTCCCCCCTAAAATATTTCGCATTTTTCTTGTATGAAGATGTCTTAATTTTAATTTACAACGTAAGTAGATTTTAACATAGGGCTTTGTTTATGAAGAGGTTAGAGGAAGCTCAAAAATGTGATTATTAAGGAATGAAAATTTATTTTAGTGACATTTGCAATAAAAGTGATAAAATATTTTCTTCTTTGAAAGATTAGTAGTTTGTGCTCTTACTCGGCTAACCTCTTAAAAGCAGGCAGCTCCTTGTTTGTTGAGCAGGGAAAGAATTACTAGGCTTGACTTCACCAATGATAAGTTAGCCTCAGTTATTGTAATTTTATCCTAAATGATTTGACAGTGATAAATAGCTGATGTGGCACGTCAGCATGAAGCTTCATATTGTTACTGCCTTTTATCATCTCTGCTCTAAATAATTGTTCACCTCTGTCGGCTTGTCGATGGAGCTGTGTGAGGATTTGGACACGTGGAACTGGAAATCCTGGCTAGTGATTTTTTCATCCTCTGTTTCTTTTCTGTCTTTTCTTCTCAGGTGTTTTCTCCTTTCTGGGGCATTGACTTTATGCAGTGTTCTCTTGATGAAATGCTGTGCCCGTCAATGGGAAGGTTCAATTCCATAGATGCTCTGGCCGACCACACCTAGGTCAATAGAGGTGTTTGTTCACATGGATGAAGGGAAGGCAGCTTGGAAGGCTGGTGTGCTAACGGCAGAAAGCTGCCTGAGACACGTGGAGGCGGTTGATGTTCATGCAGCCCTCCCCAGCTTCAGGTTCTCTTCACGTAATCAGTAGATAGGGTGGAATTTGGGTGAGGGTCACTGTCTCTGCACAAAATGAGAAACCTGTTAGACTCACCATAATTGGGATGATTGAGGGTGTCCTCGTTCTGGGTTTCCTTGGTTCTTTTGGGCATCTGTGAATTGTGGGGCAGCCACACTGGCGTTCTAGGGCCCAGAGGTGGACCATGAAACATTCTCTCGGAGTTGATGACGATGGTGAGGGGTCTTTGGAAGTTTGCCTGATTTACTCCATTCTGCTTCATGCCCCAGTGGGAGGTGGAGGAAGCAGGAGAAACCTGTATATCTGCCCTCTGCCTGGAGTGGTCTACCCCCTTCGCCTTCCTCTGCTGCATGAATCTTCCTCCCCTTCTTTCTCTTCCTGCTTCCCTCCCCATCTCTTCTCTCCCCTCACCCGCCCTTCCCTCTCTCTTGCCCTCCTCCTTCTTCCTCTGCCCCACCTCTGTTTTTTCTTCCCTTGTCCTTTTTGGTTTACTCACATCCTGCTCTTTCTTTTCTTAGACATACTTTTGCCCAGAGCAGTAGTTTTCCACTCTGAACCTCCAAACCTGGGTAAGGTCCCCATCAGACCACATCTTAATTGTCTGTTCTCTTGTTCTCTCCACCCCAGGAATCTGTAAGCTTCATGAAGTTAAGAAAATTATCTTATTGCCTGTTAGATCCCAAATGCATGGTCTGACATGGCAAATGGTCAAGGGCTTATTGTCAAGGGCTAGGTTCCTGGTGCTCTTAACTATGTGTTTTTGAGCCATTCTGTTACAAATGTATTTGTGTGTGTGTGTGTGTGTGTGTGTTTTAAATTTTGTGTGTTTTTATAATCAGAATAGGAAGCTTGAAAAAGGAAAGAGAAAAAAAGCTATGTGTGAAATAAAGGAGACTCTCTTAAGGTCCGTTCAGTTGTTAATGGGGTCTTTGGCAAAAAGCGAATTACCTCACAGGCATGAGGCAATTATTTGTAGTGGTTACATCAGCCAGAATAAAGGTGATACATTATTCTTGTCCCTGCACATCCTCTGACTCACTGCAGAATTCCAGGTAAAGAATTTGCCTGATGTACTTTTCCTTGTTGCTGTGAATCCTCCAGGGTCCAGGTTTTGAGCTTTTCTATAAGAAAAGTGTCCCTTTTTCTGAAATAGCTAATGTCTGAGATACTGAGAATGAGAGAAGCACAGAATTTTACGTCCAAGAGAGAAACCTTAGATCTAATCTAGCTTAATTCCTTCATCTTTCAACTAAGAACACTGAGTTTCAGGAAAATAACGTGACTGAACTCAAGTTATCAAAACAGTGAATATCAAAATCAAAGCGTTTGCATTCACAGTCTGTTCACTCTGCCCTCCTATGCATAGCAAATGCTTGAGTTCTTTTGTGTGGTTATATTGAATTTTTAAATATTAACTTTTTAAATAAGAAAGTAGTGTTTGCTTAACAAAGGATCCCATTTTAGAAAGTTCATTAAGATCCTTGAATGAATCTTCTGAGTTAACGTAATTGCAAAAGCCTGTCCCATGTTGTTGCCCCCTATCATTTTCTGGACTTGGAATAAACATTTATTAACTATTTCATTTTATCTTTTAAGACTGTGAAGGCAAACAAAACTATCCTCAGGGACTAGAGGCATAAGGTACATGTGTAAAGCCAGCTAGGGGCACAATAGGGAGTGGTGGGGACTATGGCCAAACTAGAGAACATATGTCATGCTTTAAGGGGATTCAAATTCCATTTTTATTTGGAAACCCTAAACAGAACATACTGTAACCTTTGAACCTTGTTTTTGTGACTCCTTTCAAATCTAGGCCCTTAAAAAAACCGGATTTGCTCTTCCCTTGTCCTTTTTCGTTTACTCACGCCCTGCTTTTTCTTTTCTTGGACATAATTTTGCCCAGAGCAAAATATGCATTTTAAGCCTCTTCAAAAGCCTTGTAAAATTGCATCCCAAGGGAAAGAATCTTCTCTTGAAATGGAGAGGGTTTCTCTTGCCCATAGAGGCAGTGTCTCTCCTCAATGCATGCTGTACATTTCCCGATAGATGGTAATCTCCATCTTCTATAATTTAGAATGGTTTAAAATCATTGTAAAAACAAATGAGAGACTTCAGCTGAGAATCCATCTTGGCCCTATTTTTTCATGTATAAGAACCATAATCTTACCTACTTATCTTGCTATCTACCTATGTAAAGTCTCAGCAGAAAGGCTGGGAGTGGAGAAAAGGGATCTAATGCAGCATCGTCTTAAGTAGGGTTTAATAGAAGAGCAGGCAGGGGCAGCAGTGTAATTGATTAGGCTGCCAGGCAATTTGAACCAACCCGTTCGTTATAGATTTTTGTTAGCAAAATTTAACACTCATGGCATGAGCCAGGGGGATGCTGCAAGTCGCCTTAGATGCATTCTTTCTGTGCTGGCCATTGGTCTTAGAGGACAGTTTAATTTGTGTGAGATACTGTTGCAGCTTGCTGTCTCTTTCATTCCTTGGGAAATGACTCTTTAGAGTCACCATTTTCTTAATGTGTTAAAAACCTGTGCTACATATCTAAAACCCTTTTTGTTTTTATTAGCACCACAGATCACTGGATTATTATAGTGTGTGCGCCCCTTCTCTCTGTTGGGTCTTTGTGTTAGCAGTATCTTGGTGCAGATTTCCTTCTGCAGGTGAGCAGTAATTAATGATGGAAAAATTCTTTGTAAGAACAGTTCCTATCTATACCATTCCTTTTGACTGCTGACAGATTTGCCAAGTGGTACCTAATTTTATTGCATTGTTGATTTAGAGCCAGAGAGGTTCTGGAGGATTACCTGGTCTGATCTCCTTTTTTTTGCAGAGCACAATGAAGTTATCTGACCCTAGCTAAGCTCTTGTTATTTTAATGAATAACACATTCCATTCATAGTTCTAGTATTGGGTTCAATGTGGTGAAATATTTTGGAAATACATAATAATAACAACCTTCCGTAGTGTAATGGATGCCTACTAAATATTAGATGCTCTGCTCAACACTCTGTATTAGCCCTAATTCTCAAAATGACCTGGGTAGGCATTATTAACGCCATTTTATAGAAGAGGAAAATGAAGCGCAGACCCATTCGGCAAATTGCTGGGACATCTTGGGGCTTGTCTGTGTGGATATAAACCTGTGTTTCTTTGGCGCTGCAGTTTGTACTTATTTCCTTTACCGTGGTCTGGTCCTTCCTTACTCCAGAGTGATTTGGTGAGAGGCATTGGGCTGAGAGACACTTCGCATCTCTGATGGTCATTAATTCACACTACATTTTTTTTCCCCAAAGTTAGAAACATGGCTAAATCTTTTGTGTGAAAGTATGATTGCTGCGTAGATGTGCAAAGCTCAGTTGTGTGCAGTAAGCTTACAGAAGTTGCACGGATATGTCTTGGTATTCTTCATGTGGTAGTAGAGGACACCCTAATAAAGTATAAATGGCTTTCCCTCCCTAAACAGAATTCCCATTATATTCCTGTTGGTGAGTGAGGACAGGGGCCTGTGGAAAATACGATGAGATGAACAGTACAATACTGCGACATTTGAAATTGAAAAACAAAGCTGGGTGATGTACTCTTCTTAACAGTGTCACAGAGGGTGAAGCCCTCAGCAACTCTAACAGAGGCTGGTTAATAAATCTTCAGTTCTTCTGTGATCTACACCCCCCCACCCCATTCTGGTTCCTTTGTTTCATGGTCTTACTCCAAGACTGGTGGAACATCAAGGTATCACTTCTAGTGCAAGTTAACGTCTGTGCAAGCCGTGGCTGGTTAAAGACAAGTGTAGGGATGAGAAGGTAGTAAGCATGCTTGATAAGGACTGCATAACCAGTGTGATAATTGCGGTCACACTCTGAGAGATAAACCTAGGATAAGTTTAATTTTTCTAGTCCCATGGATTGGAGAGATCTGAGGGTGCCTGTGTATGTGTAAATTCTTCACTGAAAAATCATTTCCCCTTATCTTTTCCTTTTTTATCCAAATGGTCATAGTTCTTTCAAGTATTCCCTGAGCCATTTGTGATGCAGTGGGAAAGCTGATGGGATTTTTTTAAATGAACAAATAGGACTAAAGAAATATTTTATGCATAAGCAAGAGAATGCTCCTACTTGTATCATTTTGTCCTTCTAGTTGGTGTCACGTGAAGGGGAAAGTATCTGTCACAAAAGATGAAAGCCTTACATATGTAATATTGTTAGGAAGTATTTAAATGTTTGTCCTGAGTTTGCACAGTGGTTCCTGAGTCTCATGAGAGACTAAGAGGAGAATGTAGGCTTCCAAGTAGTCAATTTGGAAAATGTGACAGAATGTTTGGACATAAAGTTTTCCAGCTCACTGCTTCACGGGCTTTTCTGCCTGTGGGAATAGTTTTTTGAATGAATGGAAGGAAAAGGCCTGATTCCTGTAAGAATTTTTGTGGAGAAGAAAATCAGAACTCTTTTCTAAATATATAACTTATGTTTTCAGCAGACGGAACAGACCCTTAGGTATATTGCACTGAGCACAAAGTGCATTAATATAGCAAAGACATTTAATTATATATTTAATGAACTGCTTACAGAGTCAGCAGAAATTAAACATTTATAACGAGTCACAGTTTAAAATAAGCTGTGAAGTTGCATAAATAGGTTTACCAGAAATTTTGCAAGCTTGCCTTTTCCAAGAAGGCAGGGACAGTATCTTTTTAAAGTTAACTTTGTGTCCACACGGTTGAGCACATAGTAAATGCTTATTTAATGAATATGGGTAGGAGCTAGAATTAGACATCAGACGTGCTCTGTCTAGACCATATCCATATCGGCAGTGACTTTTCATGGTGGTTGGAGTGTGTGTTGTTTAGCCGTAGCTGCATAACACATCTTCCCAAAATGAAGCTGCTTCAAACAAACATGACATCATAGTTTTTGTGGGCCCGGAATCCAGTGCTGCTTAGCTGGGTGATCTGTCTTATGATCTCTCACAAGACTAAAATCGAGACATTGGCTAGAGCCACAGTTACTTCCAGGCTCGACTAGAGGAGGGCCTGCTTCTGGTCACTCAGTGATTGTTGATAAGATTGAGCTCCTTGCAGGTTGCTGGAGCAAGGGTCTCCATTCCCAGCTGGGTGTTGTTGGGAGACCACCTTCTATTCCCTGTGACGTGGCCCTTGCATAGGGCAGCTCACAACATGACAACTCACTTCCCCCCTGAGTGAGCAAGGGAGAGAGCAAGAGAGGACAGTATGACAGGAGTCAAAGTATTCTGTAACCTAATCTCAGAAGCGACACCTCATCACTTCTGTCATAGTCTAGTCTGGAGGAATGAATCACTAAGCTCCACACACAGGGGGGAAAGATTTCAAAATGGTGTGAATACCAGGCACTGAGATCCCTAGGAGCCATTTTAGAGGCTGCCTACCAGCGTTGGAAAAGGGAACACGTGTGTACTGGGAGCACCTCCAAAGACAGAGGCAACAACTCCTGCTTCAGGACATGGTTATCTTTTACGTGCCTTGATATTGGCTCCTGGCACATTTACTCTGTGTGTGTGTGTGTGTGTATCTGTGTTCTCCCTTAGAAGATTGTAAGTTCCTTGATGACTGCGGTCTTACCTTGTTTATTTCTGCATCTGCAGTACATACGTTCTTTGGCACTTAAATATTTAAAAAAACAGTAGAACCCATGAATTGGAAAAAAGGCATTCAGAGTTGGACTAGATGGTTCTCTTTATTTGCCTTCTCCGGGAAGCAGAGCTGGATACAAGGTTGTGAGGGCATGTAGGAGGCATGTGGAAGGAAAGCCAATCTAAGATTGCAGCCATGGGCGCTAGAAATGTCATTCCACGGGGACCTCCTAAGACACACATTGAAAGGAAACCCTCCCGGAATCTTCCATTTGAAGGACTCTTTACAGGCGGCTGGAGTATTTACCCACCACCAACTCCTGTGCCCCGTTGATTGAAGGTTGTCCCTAAGGAATTATCTCCTCCTCACTCTGGGCCCTACAGGCTACCATGGTCTTGCAGAGTGGCTGGGGCAGAATTAGAAAAATACACAGTGTGTGTGTGCCTGATACGAACACTGTTAGCCTCAGGTGAGTCTGAGTTTGCTCTGAGTCTGCAGTGCAGCTGAGACTAAAATCGGAAGGGACGTGGGACGACTCTCAGGGACACGAAGCCAGCCAGCTTTGGGGTCCGCTGCATGTACAGTGGGGCGGAGCGGGGAGCTGGTAGCAGGTAGGGTCAAAGGGTGGGAAAATGCAGGAGATCACTGTTTGACCCTTACCTGGAACTTGAAGGAAAAAATCCTTTTGTGCGGTAGTTTCTCGAAGTTCTGTGCTATTTTATGTTACTGTTTCCACTTGAACATAAGGAAAAGTAAGATACTGATCTCAGTTTTGAAGGGTTATTAATTGCCCTCACATGTGCCAGTCAATGTCAGTGTTGTCTGGAAGAAAAGATTAGAAATTCCTGTGTGTTGTCTTTATCAGGAAGACACATACTGACTGATTGCCTTTCTGATTTTAGATCTGATTTTCTTTTTATCTGATTATGAATCAAATACTGTGCATTGCACAAAGATAATCCTTATGCCCAGATTATCGTAGGTAGATCTTTTGATTGTGCTTTGTATGAAATTGGAGTGTCCTTGTTTTAAATACTGACCTAGACAAGAGTCATGGTTACATGACCAGCAACCTTGCTCTTTTTAAAAAATGGAGAAGTTTCTAAAACACTGCAAAGAATAGATAATGATATATCACTTCAATACTGGACATCTAGAATTAAGAAATGTGTACATTTTGTCCTTTTTTCAGATAGTAGTTATAATAAAAGTAATTGAACAGTATAACCAAAAAAAAAAAAAAATTAAAACATCCATAATGTGACCAAAAACTCCTTCCCAGGCCTTTATTTCTTTACCCTCTTTCCCAAAAGTAACCCCCCATTGTAAATTTGGTGCTTGTATTTCCAGTTTTTTTTTTCCTCTATATTTTGCAACTTTTCTTCACTCTGAATTTTTTTTTTGGATGGATTTACGTTGATTCACATAGATTTAGTTCATTCATTATAAATACTAGCATTTCATCTTACGAATAGGCCAGTTTCTTCTATCCTTTCCCTTACTAAGAAACATGTCAGTTGTTTCTAAGTTTCCCATTACAAGAACGCTTCAGTGGACATCTGTATATGGATTTCTTGCTTCCTGTATGTAAAGGTGATCCAAGGGCGTGTGCAAGAAGCACAATTACTGGTTTCTGTCAGATACATATTTTCGCCTTGAATAGATACTGCTAAAACTTTTGTCTATGTGCTTGAACCAACGCACACATCTACACCAGATTGTGATTTTCTTTCATATTCACCACACCTGCTGTTTTGAGAGTTTTTTGAGACTTTTGCTTTTCTCATGGGGGGAGAGTGATTATTTTGCTCTTTTTTTTTAAAGAATTACACTAAAAGAGGTTATGAATCTTTTCAGATGTCTAGTGGCCTTTTTGGGTTTCACCTTTTCTAATTTGTTAGGTCCTATCTTTTGCCCATTATTATTTTTTTATTAACACCTGTATTTTATGCATTATGAATATCTTGTTTCAGTTTGCCTCTTTCTTGAAAACTTATGACATCACTCTGCCATATAGAAGACTTCAGTTATGATGAATTCCAATTTGTTGATATTTTTTCATGAGTTTTACTTTTCATGCCTGTTTAGGAATATATGTTCCTATTCATAGATTAAAAAATATCTCCTACTTCACTTTTTCTTGCAAAATATTTTAAGTCGTGTTTTGACATTAACTTTCTCATTCATCTGATTTTTTTTAAAGTATGGGTTGTGGCGTGCATTAAATTTGTATATTTTTTCAGGTGGAAAGTGAGTTTTTACTGTATCATTTACTGAATTAGTGTATCTTTTCTTTGTTTGGTACTCTGTCTCTATTTTTGCTACATTCCCATCTGTGCAAGGGTCTGTTTTTGGGTTCTGTAGGTGCCCCAATCTGTTTGTTTATTCTTTAATGAACACCACATGATTCAATTAGTACAGTTTTAAAATAAAGCTTGACTTCTGCAGGGTAAATCCTTTATTTTTGTGCTTCTTTTATTCAGAATGGATTTGGATATTTTTGACTATTTAGGCTTTGAAGTGAATTTTAGAAACAATTTGTCTAATTCCACAAGAACAGATCAACTTGGAATTTTGATTAGAATTCCAATGGTTCTTCATATTAATTCGAATATATATATGAGTCTTCCCATCTTTATGTGACTTACATCTCCATTAGTACTGGTACTCATTTGTACCCATTAAGTTGTTTCTACAGTTTTCACTGTATAGCTCTTGTTTATCTTTTTGTTTTGTTTTACAATGTTTTCTGGACATTTATTCTACTGGTAAGTAACATTTTATTAATTTAAGGGGTACTACATAATGATTTGATATGTTCATGTTGTGAAATGATCACCACAAGTTTACTTAACATCCATTACCTCACATAGTTCCTTTTCTTTCTTTCTTTCTTTCTTTCTTTCTTTCTTTCTTTCTTTCTTTCTTTCTTTCTTTCTTCCTTCCTTCCTTCCTTCCTTCCTTCCTTCCTTCCTTCCTTCCTTCCTTCCTTTCTTTCTTTCTTTCTTTCTTTCTTTCTTTCTTTCTTTCTTTCTTTTGTGATGAGAACTTGTAAGATATAATCTCTTAGGAACTTCCATATATGTAATATGGTCTTGTTAACAGTAGTCTCTATGCTGTACCTTACATCCCCAGAACTTATTTATCTTCTAACTGGAAATTTGTACCTTCTGGCCACCTTCGCCCATTTTGACCACCCCCTCACCCCTTACCTCTGGCAACTACCAAACTGTTGCTGTATCTATGAGTTTGCTTGCTTGCTTGCTTGTTTGTTTTGGATTCCATATACAAGTATATTACACAATATTTGTCTTTATGTCTGATTTATTTCACCTAGCCTAATGCCCTCAAGGTCCATCCATGTTGTAGGAAATGGCAGGATTTCCCTTTTTATGGCTTAGTAATATTCCATTCCACTTTTTTTTTTTTTTTTTTGGTCCATTCATCTGTCACTGGACTCTTGGATAGTTTCCATGTTTTGGCTATTATAAATAATACTCAGTGAACATGGGAGTGCATATCCTCTGTGAGTTAGTGATTTTGTTTTCTGTGGATATATCCCCAGAAATGGAATTGCTGGGTCATAAAGTAGTTCCATTTTTAATTTTGGGAGGAAGTTCCATACTGTTTTCCATAGTGGCTGCATCTTTTTTGTACTTTCGAATTGTCATTTCATTTTTATATTGTTTGCGAAGGAAATATTGTTAGTACTGTTGGTGTTCCCACAAACAGTGTGTACAGGGAGTCCCTTTTGTCTACATTCTTGCCAACACTTCTCTTATATTGTACCCATTAAGTTGGGTACATACTTTCTAACAAGTATGACATAATATCTCATTGTGGTTTTGCATTGCATTCCCTTGATGATTAGTGATGTTGAGCATCTTTTCATTTACCTTTTGGCCACTTATATGTTATTTCATCTTTTAATAGATGTATTTCTAGATACACTATGGCTTTTATTGCTCTCATGAATTCTTTTTTGTTCCTTTTACGTTTTCTATTTGGTTATTGCTGGTGCATACAAATACTGTTTATTTTGTATGTGATCTTGTATCTAAAATCTCTTTGGAGCTCCCTGAATTGTTCTGTAGAATCTCATATTTTAGTAGAAATATTCTGTCAGCTGCAATTAGAATAGCTTCCCCATTATTTGCTTCATCTTTTTCTAACTGCATTGGTGGGAACTTCTAGTATGTTGTTAAATCATAGCAATGCTGTAACAAGTTCTTTTTCATGATCTTTAATCTTACCTTTTGTAATCACTGTTAGACATACATTAAAATTTCTTATTCTGCTCTCCATATTGGTAATTACCATTCTGCTCTGTGGAACTTTGGTATTCCTTAAAACTGTGCTACATTTAAGTAGCAGAATAATGGAGTTGATGTTGGTGTCATACCTTTATTTAAGACAAAGGTCAGTGGCTTCCCTGATTCTTGGTTCTCTCTGCTGCCATTTTGTCCTTCTTTCCCTCCCCTCTCCCCCAAACATGGTACCTTCCCCATAAACCCTCCTCCTCCAACAACAACAGGACCAAATTAGAGAGCTTTGTCTTGGCTAACTTTTAATTCATTGACCTCTTTAGACTACATTACAATTTTCTAAGGGGCATTTTTATGTTACCATCTATTTTTATCAAATTCAGAGATAATTAGAAAGCAGTGATACTAAGGAATGAATTAAATGTAGCCATTGGGAGCCACGTGAAGGCTAGTCACTGAGTGTGATGTCACATGAAATGAGTGATTTAAATACAAGGAGGAGAGTGTCTAATGGGGGGACAGCATGGTCTGTGAGCATCTCACACGCCCAGAGTGTGAGTAGCCTCAGTGGTCGCAGGGAGAGTACTGGGCTACCCTGCATATGGGCTCTTTCTCCTGGAAACCAGGACATTGCTGAGATTGCGGGACACATTGTTTTAAGACTGTCCTAGAATTGGACTTGTCATAGAGCAGTAAGGTTTTGGTTTTAGGAGGTTTTGTGTGTCATTTACAAAACATATCTGACTACTTGAGGTCACTGAACTTAAAAAGCCAAACTGATTAATCCGTACTACTCTGGATAAGTGGTCTGATACATCTAGTTACTGATGGATTGTGACCTGTGAGAGGTTTTGAGACAATAAAATACGCGATGCTGGTATTTTGTTGTGATTGCACAAGAAGAGAGGTTCACATTTGGAGAAGTGTAGCTCGTGGTTGTAAGTGCTGGGATATCCCTTGCTCCTTCAGGAGTGCTTGAGGATAAGTATTCCCTTGGGATTAAGTGTTAAGGAGTTAAAGACAGAAATCTTACAATGTTTCTTTAAATATCTGTTTCAGCTGCATAAGATTAGCACATTTTTCTTGGCAGAGAACACCTTTTCCTTTTTTTGCTGGAGTATTCCCCCTGCCCTGCCCCCGTCCGTGGCCTTTCTTGTTTTTCTCCCCCAAACACTTCCTCTGAGGCTTCTGTCTTTCTGTCATCTGCCCTCATTCTCTGCCTCATGCTTCAGCCCTTCCCTCCTACCACTTCCCATCGTCTGACTGTAAAAAAAAAAAAAAAAAAAAAAAAAAAAAAAAAAAAAAAAAAAAAATCAAAACTTGTTCATGAATTGTTTAGCATGTTTCCTTCCTCTTTTGTGTTCCCATGGGTGTCTGGGACAATCAGAGTGGAAGTGCCCTCAAAGCATGGGAAAGTCAGTGTGTCACTGGGGATGGACGTTGCTTTTACAGTGCAGACAGGACACATGATGGATGGGGTCCCCAGACACAGTGCCCGGGTCTGGTGCTCGGAAAGCAGGCCAGGAAGCCATCTGCTTCTTGTCTCTCGTCACTGCTCAGTTATTTCCAAAGAGCTTAGTGAGCTCAGCATTGGCCTTATCTTAGATCACTGGAGGTAGGTATGGTCCACTACCGCTCTATGGGATTTCTTTCTGTGAGGACAGGGAATACGAGTCATCCATGGTCTCCCCAAAGCCTGGAACTCCTGGGTCTAAGCTCTCTTGCTTTGCTTACTCATAAATGTAGAAAATACTTAAAAATCCTCACACACTCTGTTACATCAAGTTTCTAGCCAGAAGTGAGCTGTGTGGATGTTAGAGGCCCTACAAAGCAGCAGTTACTGTGGCCATCACGGTACCTTGAATGGCCAGCATGTATCCTTCACTCCTGCCAGGCATGTGCTCAAGATGTCACGTCCCTTATTTCTTCTCACACCCCGTGGAGGCGGCTGTTGTTCCCATTTGACAGATGCAAACATGTAGATGTTTTGGACCTTTTTCACTGCGATAAAGGGCCTTTCACATCTTCTCTCTGCACCTCACAGGCCAGAGCATGGCATGGAGCTACCAGTAAGGAAGCCAACATGCAATTTTTTTATATTCTCCAGATCAAATTCGATTTTGGTTACAGAGTAGAAGATGGAATTACAGCAGTGTGACCTGAAACTGAGGATGCTTCTCTTTGCACCTGCTTAAAAGTTCATGTCTTCTAAGCATCCAGAGCCTTCTTAATGAGAGGGAGTGACAAGATGACCTTTTATTCATATCCCCACTCAAGGATTTGTAGCAAGTACACTTGGGGTCGAAGACACGGTTGTCATTGTGTTATGGGTTCGCAGTGTTGTATCAGGTGTTCAGGGTTGTAATTATGACCGGGGTGGGTATGTAGGTCCTTAATCTGTGTCACATATGAATCTTTGAGATAAGCAACTGCCAGAGAGGTCAGTTGAACACCACCCTACCTAAGTCTGCAAAGCCGGACTGCTTTTCCCTTCCTGGGCCCCTGGCCCTTCTCCCCGTGCCCGCTAGAACAGATGAGACAAATCAAAACAGCTTTGAGGAGTCTGGTGCATCCCCCTGCTTAATTTAAACCCCAATCAAGTCTAATTATCAGAGCCATATTACTTGCTGGCAATAATTTGCTTTGGGTACAGCTCAGAGCTATGTTGAAAATTTTATTTTGCCTTCAGAAAATTGGTTTACCTTTAAATTTTTTCCCCCAGATATCCCTGTGGAAAATTAGTTCTCTTAATTTAGGTATCTTGTAATTTTTCTCATTAAAAAATGTGTGGCATGTGATAGCATTAGATTTTTTTTCTAAATTGAAGTGACTTAAGTGGGTTGACATATGTGCTGCTGTATAATTGTGCTGCGTTTTTGGAGCTCAAGACAGTAATTACATCCATAAACTTATTGTCTATGGTAAAATATGTTAACTGGTCCTTGACATAAAATTCATTAATTTGAATCAATATATAATGTTCTGAAATGCTCTAACAAAGGATCATTGACTGATGGGTAGAATACTGTCAGAGACCCAGACATTTCTCTATGAACAGCAGTAAATGTAAACATTTCTAAATAGCAAGTCAATACTGTGATTCCCAAAACACACATAGCACGTAGCCTACAAGAAATTTGAACTATGGCAGGAGCCCAGTAATTGAATTTACTTGTTTTTAAAACAGGGTCTCCTGTATATTTTTGAGCTGTACCATATTGAGCTCACGTTCCTAGAGGATCTTGGAATTTAAAAACTTCAGATACATTACGCCTAGTGACAGGTGTGGGTGCTGAGGTCCAGCAGGGCTAAGTGACTGGGACCAACTTCCACCACCCATTGGGGTGGGAGGAGACTGGCGCTGGGTTCTGCATTTCCCACCGGCCCCCATTGTGCCAGAGCCCCCTTCTGCAAGGAGTTTTAGGGGATTCAGTGCACACTGGCTTTTCTCCTCTCCTGAGGTTGACTCACTTTAAAAGGCAAACTGAAGTGTAGTTGGGCTGGAAGGTAATTTTGAATTCAAAGTAAGAATTTCCTCAGGAATCCAATCCCAGAATTTTCTTTTGACTTAAGACTGCAGATCTCAGAATATCACATCCATGTGAAACCTTGACAGAAGCAAACCCCCCGTCATTAGATACGTGGTGCTTTACAGATAATACCTAGTTCACCCCTTCAGTATTTCTTGGGAAGCAAGAGCCAGAGAAGAAAGGTTCCACTTGATCTCTGCTAACATCGTTTGCCTCTGCTCCCTCCAACACACAGGCATGTCCCTTGAACGTCAGTGCTCACATGGATACTGTAGGCAGTTCGGCAATGGCGATTTTTTTTTTTTTTTTTTTACAGGTAGTGTTCTTTTTTTCTAATTCCAGTATAGTTAACATACAGTGTTATATTAGTTTCAGGTGTTCAGGATAGTGATTCAACAATTGTATACATTACTGCATGCTCGTCAGGGTGTGTTCTTAATCCCCTTCACCTGTTTCCCTGTCCCTCCACCCACCTCCCCTCTGGCAACCATCTGTCTGATCTCTACAGTGAGGAGTCTGTTTTTTGGTTTGTCTCTTTTTTCTTTGTTTATTTGTTTTGTAGCTTAAATTCCACCTATGAATGAGATCATTTGTCTTTCTCTGACTGAATTATTTCATTTAGCAGTATGCCCTAGATTCATCCATATTGTTGAAGATGACAAGATTTCATTCTTTTTTTATGGCTGAATAATATTCCACTGTGTGTATGTGTGTGTGTGTGAGAGAGAGAGAGAGAGAGAGAAAGAGAGAGAGGGAGGGAGACACCACATCTTTTTATGCATTTATCTGTCAATGGATACTTTGGCTGTTTCCATATTTTGGCGTTTTAAGTATTGCTGCCATAAACATAGAGGTATATGTCTTTTTATATTAGTGTTTTTGTGTTCTTTGGGTAAATACCCAGTAGTGGGATTACTGGATCATATGGTAGTTTTAACTTTTTGAGGAACCTCCATACTGTTTTCCGCAGTGGCCGCACCATTTTGCATTCCCACCAACAGTGCATGAGGGTTCCTTTTTCTCCACATCCTCACCAACGCTTATTGTTTCTTGTGTTTCTGATTTTAGCCATTCTGACAGGTGTGGGGTGATATCTCATTGTGGTTTTGATTTGCATTGTCCTGATGATGAGTGATGTTGAGCATCTTTTCATGTGTCTCTTGGCCATCTGGATGCCTTCTTTGGAGAAATGTCTGTTCATGTCTTCTGTCCATTTTTTAATGGGGTTGTATAAGTACTTTATATACTTTGGATACTAACCTTTTGTCAGATGTTATTTAGCAAGGGCAATTTTATTTATTTTTCATTTTTTTAAAGATTTTATTTTTATTTATGAGAGAGAGAGACATAGAAAGAGTGAGCACAAACAGGGGAAGGAGCAGAGGGAGAAACAGACTCCTGCTGAGCAGGGAGCCTGGCATGGGACTCAATTCCAGTTGCATTTTTTTCTAATAAATATTAAGATAATGATATTGAACACTATGTAAGAATATCTGTGTACTGACTATATTCATCTGTGTGTAACCAGAGGTATCCACACAACCTCAGGAGGCAGGGAGCAGCCCAGGCTCTGCAGGGGTTATCTGGAGGGCAGGGTGGGTGGTGACCACAAACCAGCATTTATGACTCTGCCCTAACAACATTTTCCCCCCACCCGAATTCACTACTCTGAGATATTAAGCAAATTGCAAAGTTGCAAATTTTACAAGCCCATAACCCAATTCTTGACCTCTGTCCCCCAAATCTGGTCTCCTTAGTGGACCTCATCTCCAACTTCCCTCATCTCCAATATTCACCCAAATGCTCTAACCAATGACATAGCATCAACCTTGCTGTCTCATTTGTAATCTCAGTTCCCATGGGCCATATACCAACACCCACAAACCCATATTTAATCCATCAGCAAATCCTATCAGTTTTCATATCATAACATAACATAACACTTAACTTTCTCACAGTTCTGGAGGCCCCAAGTCTGAGATCAAGGGGTCAGCAACGTTATTTCCTTCTGAGGACTGTGAGGGAAGGATCTGTCCCAGCCTCACTCCTTGACCTCTAGATGGCCGTCCTCTCCCTGTGTCTTTTAACTCTAGTTTTTCTCCATGCAGGTCTGCCTCTGTCTCCAAATTTCCCCTCATTATAAGGACACCAGTTACACTGGATCAGGGACCACCCTAAACAACTTGAGTACCTTTGTAAAGACCCTGTCTCAAAACAACATCACATTCTGAAATACAGGGGCTAAGGCTTCAACGTATTTGGGGGCAGACACAATTCAACACATACCACCATCCAAGTCATCCAGAATCCAGCAATACCTCATATCCCTTCTGTTATTTTTGCCGTTGGTAGGGTCTCTGCTCCTAGCAGCAGACAAAGCCACCCTGTACACCATATTCAGTATTCCTTTTCTCCAAACCCTCTAGTGTATTTCCCCTCTACTCAACCCCAAGTCCTTCTAGGGCCTGCAAAGCCCTGAGCAACCCAGCCCTGGGTACTTCTGTGGATCCTATGTTCCCTGCCACATCCCAACCCCCACTCTACTCTGGCCACATCAGTCACTGTGCTGTTTCTAGAGCTCTTCAATCACATAATCAACTCATGTTCCCTGTGATTCCCTTCACTAGAAAACACTCCTATGAGTATTGTTGCAAAGCATGCCCATTCACTGCATTCAGGAAGGCTCAAATGTCCCTTCCCCTAAAAGACCACCTCCTTCCTCACTAGGCCGGAAGAGGCAAAGGGAGGGAGCTGCTTTCAAAAAGTGTAGAACAGAGCTGGGTATAGAGGGTCACCTGACAAGTGCATTTACCTTCAGAAGAGCCTTCTGCCAGCCTGGGCTAATGGCACAGGAGGGGAGCCAGAGAATGGCTTCAATCATATTCTCTATTCCCCCTCCTTGCTTCCGAAGCTCCTGCCCGCTGTGCCTTTACCCAACCTGACACCAAAGGGCATGGAGTCCTTTTATGCACGTCTGCAGAGGAGATGGGTAGTGGGGAGAGCAGGAGGGAGGGAGAGAGAGAGAGAGGAAGGAAGAGAAGAGAAGGAAAGGAAGGAGAGAGGGAGGAAGAGAGGAAGGCAGGGAAAGAGAGAAAATGGAGAAGGAGGGAGGGAAAAGAAAGAGAAGGTAAAAGGAAGAGAAGTGGAGAAAGGGAGAGAAAGGGGAGAGTGGACAGGAAGAGGAGAAAGAGAGGAAGGGGGAGAGGTACAAACTGATTTGGAGGTCAAAGAAGAGAAGCTCTAAAGTAACCGTAGGGCATTTGAGCCAAAGTTAACAGCAGCAAGCATAGGGCCTGCTTCCCTTCTCTCTTCCCTGCCTAGTCCTGACTCAGAAACAGAACTTGTTGTTCCACCTTTAAAATTGCCCTTGCTTGAGATGCCTGGGTGGCTCAGTTGGTTAATTGTCTGCCTTCAGCTCAGGTCATGATCCCAGGGTCCTGGGATCGAGTCCCCTTGGTGGGCTCCCTGATCAGTGGGGAGCCTCATTCTTCCTCTCCCCACCCCCAGCTTGTGCTCTCTCTTACTACCTCTCTCTCTCTCTCTCTCAAATAAATAAATAAAATCTTTGGGAAAAAAATGTAACTGGAATGACAAAGCCAGGATTTCAAGATATTATTACTTAGGCTATCATTAAAGATTGAAATATTTCATTTTTTAAAAATATGGAGCAGTCTTTCAAAATAATTGAAAGAATAGTATACATAGTAGATGTAATAGTCGACGAAGTACAGGGATATGGGAAAAATTACTAAGTGAATGATTGAAGTTTGGGACACAACCTAAAGCATCAGGGTGTAAAGATTCCTGTCTTACATGGTCTAAGAACCACTTCCTTTCTGGGGTTTTGAACTGTAGGTCAGATCCATCTGATGTGGTAGCCAGAGCCTGGCATTTGTTTAAAAAAGAAACTAGACTAGATGAGCAGATAGCGTGCGTTGCTGGTGGTATTGTCATGTGTTGTTGAATGATGTGGAATCTATTTCTCGCTGATCATCGCAGTGACAAAAGTCAGCTATTGTGTTAGGGTTTGCTTTCACAGGTGAGGATATCCCTTCCACTACCCCTTTTTGGTGACTCTTAACTTGAGCCAAATGTTCGAAAGAAAAAAAAAATGATGCACTTTCATCTTTACAAGGTTATTAATTATGGACGTTTTCATAAATTGTAGTGGGATTAGTTTCATGGGTTTTAGAATCATATACAATGTCTTCATCGAAACTGTGTTCTCCTAAACGGCGCATTTCTTGCATGTCCATTTGGGTTCTTGACCTTATTTTGATATGCTTGGTCATCGTTAAATCTCCCTAGCTTGTGAATTCTTTGAATCAATTTATGTTCAGGGACTTTCTTGACTTTGCGTGGTCCCGAATTGCTTGATAGACATGCGGGGCTCCTTTACTAGCGACTCTCTGCAGGAGCGTTGTTCTGTTTTAGTCAACTGTTTAGTAAGAGCTTCAGTTAGGGGTGAAATATATTCATCACAGACAGAAGGATGTCTCAGAGTTTGGTGAAAAATTTTATTAACTGAGAATGCATGTAATTCTTCCAGAATTAAAATGGTTTTGAATAGACTTTTAAGAAGTTATCTGGGAGCCCTGGAAACCATTGCGTTTGTTTTGTTTGATTGTTTTCTTATATTAAAATATCTAGGCTGGAAATGTTCAGTGATAGATTTTTTTTTTTTTACAATAATTAATGCCTAAATTACAGATACACTGTGTTTAAAACTTTTCTCGTGGCTCTAATTTTGAGATAGAGTACCTTCTACATGACGTAAAGAACTAGTTACTTTAATAATCTGATGCCAGCCACTAAATTCTTTGGACACCCATTATTTCATGCCTGATAAATGGCTTTCCACAAAGTATTCTTTTAAGTGTGTTTGTGTGATGCAAATTAGGCTAAAGTACTATGCTATCAGATCTGTAATGTTTAGGGAACAATAATTTCTTTAAAAAGTATGATCTGCAGTGTTAAGGGATGTTTATAATTTCTAAAATGACTTACCAGGAGAAGGTTTGATGAAAGCATTTAGCATGCAGATGAAATATGTCTCATTAAGTTTCCAGATTATGCACACGTCAACACTCCCTTTGTCATTTTTTAATAGTTTATTTACATAACTGAGGGCTGCTACTTTTATTAGTGGTGGTTATCACAGCAAAAGGGTTTTGGTTAAGTTGACTTAAGCAATATAATGTGCTTCTGTTTCCACAAAACCGATGGTGAGGCTTCCACCCCTCCTTCTCCTGCCGCCCTCCCCTTGTGGTGAAGAGCCCCTATTTACATATGTAAATAAGATGCTCCATGGAGAACCCCCCTGGGCCACCCAGGTCCAATCTGTTTATTTTGCTGATGTTGATGGAATTAGCCAGGAGGTAAATGCTACCAGGAGACTGATGTCTCAGTCTGGAATGACAGATACCAGAGTCTGAAAGCTCTCATTTCTGAGGAAAAATGGCTTCTTGGGACTCAAAGTTTGGGAAAAGAAAATGAAGTCACCTATTTTATCTTTAACGTTAGACTGAATGATTGAATTCACTGTTTTTCTTGAGCATGGAAAACCATATGTACAATTTTTTTTTCATGTAAGATGTTGGTTTCCTGCATTACCGTTAATAAGAGCCCTGTTTGCTTTTTTAAAAATGTCAAGTATTTCATAATTTACTTTGTATAACTGCTTGCGCTCTAAGATGCATTGTTTATACTTCCCTGGTTGTGTCAGGGAGTCTGGCCTGTAACAAGACTGGAAAAAGGAAAGAACACACTTTTAAATGAAGATCTCCCTAAAGCGAAGAAGCAGACATGTCTAGCTTCTAATGCATTAAATTCTTCTCAAAAGTTTGTATCCAGTACCTAGCTACGTACATCTTTCCACAAAGCCTCAGTATCGAACTGATTCCAGAATATGTGAGTAACTGACCATGACTAACTTTTTTTCAGTGCTAGAATACAATGCCACTATTCTATTGAAAATTAAGATTAGTTTAAGATATGAGTCATAGGAAGGAAAAACTTGGTGTGAGCTGTTCACAATTCCTCATTTTCACTCCATATGCAATTCATTAAAATGGCATCAATCCTCCAGGCTGTTCTTTGGTTTCTATTAAGATGTATTACTAGAATCTGTTTAAATGTATTGATTATTTCATACACGTATTTGTTCAGGGCAAGCAGACCATTGTCACAGATTCATTGTCCTTGATGATAAATGAGGTAAAATGGAAACGAGATTTCAAAAACCTACCTTCCCCTCCACCCCCCTCCTTGATGATGTGCCTACTTGCTTTAAACTGGCCTTCCACAGGGGAGAGAGTTTAAGATTCAGAGTCTAGTTTTAATATCAACATCTGCCCCCTGCTGAGTTCATGGTGCAATTAGCTAATTAAAAAAAACAAAACAAAACATTTTCACCTTGCAGTCAGAAGAAGAGCAATAAACCACAGGCCTAGGATTTAGTTAATTTGCACATTGACTGTAATTGTATATTTAACGCCAAGATTAATTTTTTGCCTCATAAGTAGAAGCCTGGCACTGTGCATTGGAACTCTTAAATCAGTTGTAATCATTTCATAGGGAGGTTAATAAGGGCGGATAGATCTCCAGATATATTAATGAGGCTATTTATTTATTTCTATCTAATGACTTTTTTTTTTTAGGGAGAAAAAACATTAAAACCACTTTCTGATAAGCCATTAAATTTAAAGGAGAATTTTCAAATCTGGCTAAATAAATAATCTCGTGATTTAAAAAGCAAAGAGTAGGGGTGCCTGGGTGGCTCAGGCTGTTAAGAGTGTGCCTTTGGCTCAGGTCTTGATCCCAGGGTCCTGGGATTGAGTCCTGCATGGTAGGGCTCCCTGCTCAGTGGGTAGCCTGCTTCTCCCTCTCCCTCTGCCTCTCCCCCATGCCCTCTCTCTCTCTCTCTCTCTCCAATAATAAAATCTTTTTTTAAAAAGTAAAGCTATTTCTCCTACAAAGCTATTGACTCTTTTGAGTGGGAAGTCATAGTTTTTTGTTTGTTTTTATATTGCCAAATATTCAGTGAATTAATGAGCATCATTTTTGCTGTTAAAACTTTGGTACATTTTCTAGGTCAGCTGAGATTTAAAACTATTTCCTTAGATTCTTTCAGAAGAGTGTAGGGAAAGAATGCATGTTGGCAGGGCAGTTACTAGGAAAAACATAATTCTGACTTGCGGTCTGCTACTTAATGACATTTCCTTTTTGAAAAGTAAGCATTATACTTTGGACACTGAAGTAGTGATTGTTGGCATTTCAAGTGGATGTGATTGATCCACGTGTTAAAAATAATAGAGCTGTTATTCTTAGAAGAAAAAGAATTTTTAAGTATTGTAATATAGATACTGCATTCTCACCTAAGTAGAAGGCCTTCTACTCTGTCTGTCAACAGAGCGGAACTAATGCTAGCACTCGTGGGAGGGGCGTTCCGCTCCATGTAGTCTCTCGCTTGGACCAGGGGCTTAAAGCCCAGGGATTTTTTGAGACCTTCTCTCTGTTGGTTTCATCTCCTCATCACTGAAGTTGATGCTCAGAGCGGATCGATCATGTTTGCTTCTTAAATTCTTGAAAGAATGGAGAAGTGGAACTCTGTACGATTTATGTGGACCCCTACTCTAAACTTGCCCTTTAAAATATAATTTCTTGGAATTTTTTTTGGTGGATGTGTTTGGCATGGAATAAACAACGGGGAAGTGTTAAGTCTTTCTGTGGGATCTGTGTGTCCTCTCTCTATATGTAAGAGCATTAATGGGCCTGGTCTAAGGAAAGAACACCCTGCTACATAGATTAAATTATTAACTTAATATTGGCGCCAGTCTCTATTGGCGCCAATAACATGTAATTGCATTCAAGGACAGAAATTTTGGTGGCTGCCAGGTACCAGGAGTTCTGCCGGGATGGTGCAGAGAGGCGGGAGATTTTTGCTGTTTTTGAGGAAGACTGTGATTCCCATGTCATTTTGGTGATATCCACATAGGTGCCAAGTCTAACTCTTAAGAGTGCCCCTTTAATGCCTTTTGTTATTTTGGGAAGATCGACTTCATGTTTAGGGAAATCGGGTTCCAGTTCTCCTTAGTATCCTTAAAATATAATTAGAGACAGTATCAGATAAGGGAAGAATGAAGATTTGATGGGAAGTGTCTGGATACTTAACTTTATTACTCACGTGCATATATAAGGCTGTTTTTAACAAAAGGACTTGAATGTGTCGTGTGCTTCTGCGGGGGAAAACATCGTGTTTGTATTATTGGATATCAGCTGAAAGAAACAAGTACTGTGCCGTTAAACGCTGTCCCTCTCCCTTTTCTGACCATTTCCCATCATCCCATGCCCCACCTTCTCCCCTTCCCATCTCTCGTTCATGCCCCATCTTCCATTCACTGTCAGGAAGGGCAGCCTCCGAAGAGCCATTTCAACTCAGCCCGACATCGGCAGAGACTAGTGGACCCAGCTGCTCCAAAAGTGAGTGTGTCCCGTCGCCCCAGGTGGCTCGCGTGCATGGTGCTGTGGTTCCTCTGTGCAGAAGGAAGTTGTGAGTTTTTATATATGCTGGTATATTTGAAGGTGTTGGAGGAAGCAAAGTCAGCTGTATTAATTCAAGACCATCCATACCAGTGGAGTTCTCGGTTTAACAACCAGCCCTGAGAACAAACAGAACCTTGATTGGTAGCGTTTGCTGGTTTCTGTGGCTACTCCCACCACAGCCAGTTTCAAGAACTGCTGGGACAAGACTGACCTCACAGTGGCGAAGAGATGCGTTGTAGAGCAGTATTCTGAGGTGTGTCTACCACACAGATGAAAGTGACATAAACCCTAGTGAAATAGAGCAACATGATTAGGAAGGGAATCAGTTTTGTGTATCTTTTACCTTTGTTTTCAATATAATGTATTTAACTATACATTTAGATATTTTTAAATCATAATAACGGCTGCATTTAACAACTGTCTTGTACAACTCCTGAACACTTACAGCTTGGTGAGGGTGGGCTCCAGGACCACGGTTATGTGTGTTTTATCTGTTGAGAATAGTCTTACACTGGTTCAGTCATGCTCATCTCTTCACTTGATCTTAGTCAAAAGGCCAAGAAGTGATGGGTCATGCTCAGCTCTTATGTTCTGTTTGGTAAATCACAGTAGCCACAGAACAGTGGGTAAGGTTTTGGATAAAGGCTTGTTGTCCCACACACCTCAAGTAAGTCACTGGCCAGTTTTGCTGTACGCGGACTTTCATTGCACAAACATGTACGAGCAAATAGGCGCAGAACATTCCTGCAGCCTGTCCTCTAAACCCAATGAAATCCATGCTCTCTGGCCTTTTAACTGCTCCAGCCGAATATTTTTGGAAAATTCCACTCAAGGTCGATGACCTGACAACTTTCCACAGGCAGGATTCTCTCACCTTTGTAGTGGGCATCAAGCAACAGGGCTCCTCTAACCCAGCTCCCGGACAGGAGGCCATTGTGTATTTGGTCATCAGGTGCGAGTCCTGAGGGTACAAGTTATAGGCTTCCCTAGAGTTGTAAGCCCTGTTCATGCAAGGGTCAATAATGTCTCTAGATTGAGTTTGCCCACTTAACCTTAAATGCCACTAGTTCCAACAATGACAGCCTGTGTACCATCCATTATGCCAATCAGGAAGCCACTGATTTTGATTTCAGTGATGAAAACCTATTTCATTATGCCGTTTGGCAAACTCTCTAGTGTTGACTGAAATGTGCATACCTCTTATCTAAGACTAGTTGACCACTCTGGGGGAGTAAATTGTGATCAAGGCCACAGACTGTGTGTAGGGGATGATTTTAACCAATACCTAAAATTACACTGCCTATGATGAATACTTGAAAGTGGATCCAGATGTCATAACCCTTTGTTACATGTATTAAGTGCCTAGGGTGCCCCCTCCCCAGGTTCCCCCAGACAATTCACTTTGGCTCATAATCCTTATGATGGAGTCATGGAAGTTTTCTTGGAAGAAATAAACCAGCTTTGAATAACTTGGGTGGTTTCATCATATAAGAGGTGAATTTTGCTGGAGTAGAGCACAGCTCGGTGTATACCAGATCTGTCCTGGGCCTCACCTAAGAGTTTTAACTAATGAGGTACTACTGAAGCATGTGCTGCACACAGGTTGGACTTCCTGGTCAGTGGTGTCCTAAGGACTCCGCTCAGCATGTGCTTTTGTTCCTCTTTTTTTTTCCTGTGTTCATTTCATTCTCCCTTGGCCTTTTGAGAAATACTGTGCCTCACCATGCAATGCGTTCTAAGTTACACTCTAAGTTAGCTGATTGTCTTTTAATGGTAGTCAGAGTCTTTTTGTTTTGTTTTGTTTTGTTTTGTTTTGTTTTGGGTGAGAATCATGGCTTTTTTTTTCAGGTAGACTTTAAGAGGAAGTGGTTAAACTCCGGTAAAGAAGTTATCTGGTGCTTTAATGTGCATGTGAATAGGTTCAGCCATGTTACCAAAGTCCGTTTTAAAGGTCAGCTCCTTTTCTCCCCAAAACACTGCAGTCCTAGGAATTTTAGAAGGGCCTAAAAATCTTTTCTAACGCTAAGAAGTGATAGGGGAAGCCACTGTTAGCTGTGTGGATATGTTACTTGGACAATAAATAGCAAATGGAAATGTGCATCTGTGTAGCCGCTGACCTTTCATTATAAGCACATTGCTTTAGAATCTGCACTGTATCATTTTCAATTCAATAACCCGAGCTGTAGTAAAGAACTCTTGCAAATTATAGGTGCCCGTGTTGTGGGGGTCAGAAACAATTTATGGTAAACCAGCTGCCAAATCTTCTGAGAGCATTGATTTTGTTCTGAGTCGGTGTTGTGTAATCTCGAAAGGAGTGTGATCAGGTAGAAATGTTTGGCTTCCCTGTAGCAATATGGAGTGGTGGAAGAACGAACTAGACCTCGTTGTGCAGTGGGCTTTGCCATCAACCAGCTCTTGGGTAGCCACTTAACACAGAGCTCCCACTGCTCTAGATTTTCTCATCTATTTAAATAAGAGTATATGAAATGTTTTCTTAATCAAATTAAGCAATTATTTTTCTTTTCCCTCAAGGCTATTTATAATGTCACTTTACCATTTAGTCTGAGATTTTTGAATGGCATTTCTCAATCCTAAAATCCCTTTACAATGACATCATTCCTCATTACTTGCAAAAGCATTATTATTAGGCAGTCTTCGATCACTGTCTTCAGTGGAAGTTAATTTTTAGAACAGAATTACATTAAAGCTATGGGGAAAATATAGACCAGACATAAGGGGCTCATTGTCTGCTCAAGGAGTTGGCTTTTTTTTTTTTCCCCATAGCCTGGATTTTTTTGTCTCTTAGTCTTAGAAAGCCTTTTGTGCTTTAAGTATAGGAAAACAGGCTTTTAAATCTGTTTTATTTGAATAAGAGTAAAGGGTTAGGAAGAAATCAAAGGTAAGTAATGTGCCTCTGATTGGCTAAGCTTGTCCACTGGGAATTTCTAAATAGGCTTTCACTTTGAGAATATGCTCACCTGTCTGTCCCCAGTATGAGTGCTGTAACCCAGCAAATGAACAAAGAATGAAGCAAAACGGGCAATAGGAACAATAGTTCAAAGACCACAGAGCAGTTATTTGTGGAGCTGGTAAAGGCCTCTGTTAAATAAAAATCAATTTGATATGGAAGCATCAGGGACACGTTGTGGGGAGACGGGGGTACACAAGGAGAGAACACGGGAGAATACAGAGGATTACTTTTCAAATCCTCTGGCATTTCCGCACAAAAGGATGATGAAGATTTATTCTAGATGAGCTGTCATTGTCCATCAGAAGCTTTGCTGATCCAGAATAAATAGGTTCATAAAGATTGTACTTAAAATTTGAGCGTGTGAGAGTAAATAGTGGTCGGCATAGCATCTCAGAAGGTATTGTAACATTCTATCTTCCTTTTCAAAAACAAACCCAATGACCTGCATGCACTGATTATCCAACTACCAAAAACCCGCATATAATTCTAAACTACCTTGTTTTAGTCTGCTCTAGGGCCTGAAAATCCTTTCTACTAATTCCCTGCAATTTTTCTAACTTTTTCTAATGAGAATAAGGTTTATACAACCTGGGCTCCCCTGCTGGGAACATCAGCCCTGAGCGATCTCAGAGCAGATGGTCTTCTTTTCTCATGACCATAAACATTTTAGGATTGATCCTTTTTTCATTTTTTACCTATCTGAAGAGTAAATGTCTTTGAGACCTTAGATACGCACCGTTAAGAGAGGACAAGAAGCTACACTGAGCAGAGTTCATGGTTGCAGAGATGAAGTGGAATGATGGCAGTGGAAGTCAGGGCATTGTGTTTCTGTCTGTAATAGAAGAAAATAGGTTGAGTTTTGAGCACTAAGGGGTTTGGTTTTAAAAATGTCTACATTTTGAGCTTTATTATGTATTGAATTTCTGGATGGTAATTAACATCTTCCTAGTCCCTGGAATTTCAAGTATTAAAGAATAATTTCTTTTTTGGAGGAGGTAGTATTTGTTACTCTATTTAAGGATGTTGGAAGAGGTGTAAGGGATTGGGAAGACCAGTTGCCATAATTATTCTCAGAGTATTTTAGTCACATAAAGTGTTGTATTATGTAATTTTTTTTTTTTTAAACCAAGGCTTTTAGAGGTGGTAGATTTCTTTCAGAAATTTTGGAGGCTGTTCATAGTGTTTGTTTGTTTTGACATCAGCCATCTACAAATTACCTTTGGTCCCAGTTAAAAGGGGCATGAATCCATGTCTGCAACTTATTAGCTGTGACTTTGGGCCAGTTACTTAATCATCCAAAAAAGCCTCAGTTTCCTCATTTTAAAAGTGGGAGAACAAAATAATACCCATCTTACCAGATTGTTTTGAAAGGAGTAAATGAGATAATGGATGCAAAGTTTTTCCCACACAGCCAGTTAAGGAATATCAGACAAATTGGAGCTGTCCTTTAAATTATGATTACTGTTATCATGGTTACTAGTTAATAATTATTCAACTAGAATTTTTCTCTTACTTTGTAAAATAAGGGGTTAGGAGCAGATGATGTTTTGAGGTAAAATGCCTGCATTGTTAAAACTCTGTTGTGTATTTAGGAATGAGCACCATGCACTCGGCAGTATGTTAGGCGTGCAGGAATAGAACTTGCAGGTTTGGGTCCTTCCCTTCGAGAATGTAATAAAATTAGCAAATAAATAAAGCCAAGACAATGCTAAATTATATGGTAAACAGTATCAGCGAGATATTGGGTATTGATTTTGAATTGAGGGAAATCTGGGAGCGTCAGTCAGAAAAGATTTCCCAGAACTCGGAGTTTTCTTCTACTTCTTGAAGGAGGAACAGGACATTGTAAACAGCATGAATGTAGAGGTTTAACACTCCATGATGCAACCAGAAAAGCTGTGTGCCAGACGGGAATGGAGGGAGTGTGACACGAGGGCCACATGGAAGGCATGCCCTTGACCCTCCATGATGGGATGCACAGAGGCTTGGAGGTCAGGCGGACTCACCGTGGGACTGAGGAGAAGTCTCATCTTTGTTATCAGCACGCTGGGGGGAATAACCCTGTCTCCCTCATTAAGAAGGTGTCTGTGCTGAAATGTCTGGGGCAGCCACTCCCCAGAGCGATAAGGCTGTTTGGGGGAGTGCGCTGGCGGCTCTTAGTGGTCTGGGTGTGGTCTGCCCTGTGACCCTGACCTCTCCATCTGGAAAAAATGGACCTGTGCACAGATGTGTCTTGTAGCACTTTTGTTGCTCCAGAAAGTTTGGGGTTATTGTGGGTGTAGACAGTTGAGAGAGTGCCTGGGAAAATAGGGTGGATACCTTCATAAGATGTCCAGCAGATAGAAGCGGCAGCCTGGAGGCACGCAGCAATGAGGACAGAGCCTAAAACATGTCCCTGTACGAAAACAAGTGTAGAAATTCAATTCTGTAGTACTACACTCATCAATCAAAATTACTTGCACACCAGGGATACCTGGGTGGCTCTGTCGGTTAAGCATCTGACTCTCGATCTCAGTCCAGGTCTTGATCTCAGGGTTGTGAGTTCAGGCCCCATGCTGGATTCCACGCTGGGCTTGGAGCCTACTTTAAAAAAAAAAAAAAAAAAGGTGCACACCATATAATTGACAGTTTTCGGGAGTTGATGCAAATAGCTGAATACCATTTGAAGGGTTGCTTGGAGTCAAGGGGCGCAGAGGTGGTGGGCACAGAGGTGGAAAGTTTTGTCAAGTAAATAAGTTGATGGATGACAATCATATACTCCAGACTGAGGGGTGTGATTAACTCTGTCCTGTCCTCTACACTTGAATCTCCCCAAGCAAAAATAGGCCAGGAGATAGGTTATAAGGGAGACTTCATGGTGCAGAAGGGAGAGCAGCCTCGCGTGAGGGAAGTATCTCGACTACCAATCCAGGAATAGCTAAAACGCAGCCCGGGCATGTGCCCCACATGGTTGCCTGTGCTTTGCACACTGGACCAACTCCTTCATCCCTCACAGCAGCCTGAGGAGGGTGGTACTGTGAGCGTCATTTTGCAGTCGAGGAAACGGAAGTGTAGTAAAGTCAAGTCACCTGCACAAGATGACACAGCTAGTGACACAGAAGACAGCCTTCAAACCCAGGCAGTCTGGCTTCGAGTCCCTGTTCTTCCATGTGAGCTCTTGCTGCCTCGCGATGGACATACCCGAAGTGGTGAGGGAGGAATAGACACTTTCCCATCCATGGTACCCTTGGCACATGCCTGGCACTTGCAGCTTTGTGGACAAATTATTTTTTTTTTAATTGTGTGTGCTTGGGGTGTTCATGTATATAATACTTTTTATTAAAATATGTATTCAGAAGTGTACAGCTTGGTGCATCTCACAGACTGAACAATCCTGTGCAAAGAACACCCAGATCAAGAAACAGAACAGAATGGGCAGCCCTGCTACACAAAAACTTCTGTCATTTTTACTGGGCACTAAGTTATGATGCTGGAAAACAACATCATGAAAGCTATAAGCCTTTAAAAGCAAAAACAATAGAAATATAAAACATTCCAAAAAATTGCTACAACTATTGGGTGTTTCTAAAGAATAGGAAAAAACAACAACCCTACCTTTTCATTGATCTTACCACAGTTTGTGGCTTGTGTTAAGACTGGCTGAGGGACGTAGACAACTCACGAAGGAAAGCAGAGAAGTGTCTCAATGAATTTAAGGCCACCTCCTATTATTACAGCATACAGCAGATTGGGCAGCAGACGTCAGATGTAAGTAGATAGATAAAGGCTGTTAAGACGTAAGTAGATAGATAAAGGCTGTTATGGTTTGAATCATAAGGAAGACCTTTCAGTGGGCGGATCAATGGTATTTTCATCTTGCCTCTCCTCGTTTTTTAACTCTACTGGGCGACTGTCTTTGATGGTCATTCTCAACTCCTGTGGGCGCCATTTGCCAGTTGACAGGGCACAGCTATGACAATAAACATCACACTCAAAGCATAATGTCTTCCCACATCACAAATGGTTAATTCCCTTTCTTTGTGGCCAAGAAGAATCTCACGTTGAATTTTGGGACCATGCGTATACAGTCATCTTCTGCCTGGCAGCCCGTGTAGCATTGTTCACTACCTTTGGCAAGACTGCACAGAGAAGTTACCTAACTTGTCCAAAGTCACAGAGCTAGTACAAGGTGAAGCCGGGACTCACACCCAGTGACTCCCTGTACATAGCCTCCATGTTATATGCGTTGTCACACCATCTTTATAAAGAGGGACTGTGCCTCTTTCCTAGGGAATGCCCTGTACCAACCAGTATTTCTCAGGGTTCACAAGGAAGGCAGCCACTATCCTTAAGGTGATGTTCTTTTTGCCTCAAGTGTCAGATACATCCTTTGGCCTCCATACCACTCTCTTCCACCTGATAATACACTATTCTGAATCTTCGTATGGCTGCAAAGCTGTCGGAAAGTGTTTATTTTCCTTGTGGTTCCTAGGTGTGTTTATCCTAATTAATAAGGATTTTGGCTTTACAGAATTCCACACTCCTAACAATTCAATCACAAAATCGGCAAAAGGTACCCCAATTTTTTCAGCCGAACCTCTCTCTACTTAGACACATACAAGTAATTCTAAGAAAAGTGGATTCCCATTACTTCTTCTCCGTGATGCTATGTATAAGGTGTGATATAAATCCAGTACTAAAGCATTCAGAATTATGGTGCTAAAACAAGTCGGTTGGGATTCAGTTCCAGTAGAATATGCTTGGTATCCACTTTGTAGTCAGGCACTGGGATTTAGTGCCCTGATTTGAAGGTGAGTACAGTCTGCTGCCTTTTGAAGAATTCCTACCTAGTCTTTTAAAAACATATTTTTACTGAGATATAACACACATTTTAAGCTTGATATTGTCCCACAGAGCTTAGACACTAATTCTTCTTCTGTAAGAGTAACATGTGGCCAAAATGTGCAGAAGTCAGGGAACTTTTACACACTGACCATACCCATGTAACAGCCCCCAAAAAACAACCACAAAAAAAACCAGCATTACCAATACCTCAGAGGACCCCCTTGTTGCAGTTTTCAGAATGTTTTAAATTTCTGGTTTTTGTTGTCGAAGTTTTATGTCTTTCCTGGTACTGCTTTCCAGCATCTGATTTATTATCCAGTAAATGGTATTTGGTTTTATTTGCCTTTGATTTTAAGAAAAGGATGGGATTGGTCTTCAAAACACAGGTAAAAAGAACAACCTTGTAAGGACCACAATCACTGTGGCTTTCAGAATTTCAGTTGCTAGAATTTCTACTTTAGGGGCGCCTGGGTAGCGCAGTCGTTAAGCGTCTGCCTTCGGCTCAGGGCATGATCCTGGCGTTCTGGGATCGAGCCCCACATCAGGCTCCTCCGCTATGAGCCTGCTTCTTCCTCTCCCACTCCCCCTGCTTGTGTTCCCTCTCTCGCTGGCTGTCTCTGTCAAATAAATAAACAAAATCTTCAAAAAAAAAAAAAATTTCTACTTTAAGTCTTCCTGAATGTTGCAACTGAAAACATGAAGGAGGAAAAGTATTTAGTTTGGCCCATCCCTCTTCTCAAACACAGGTTCTTATATCATGACCTTTCTCCTTTTTTTTCCAGCTGGCAAAGGTTAAGTATGCATCGGTGCCTTGGCTGGTTGTAGCTCAGCATCTTTTGTCTTAATGTGGATTTCCCTCCCTACCAAAGGCTTTAAAAAAGTCATGAATTACATTTGTTGACTTTTCTCAGAGCCATCAGAGTTGTGCTTGCCAAAGATGTGTATAACAGGTAATTGGCCAAAATGAGATTAACAATTTATTTGAAGGAAGGGTGTAGGAAATCTTTTTAATTTAGAGGTGAAAAGATCACAGAATGGGTTAAGTACAGGTTAGCCAATTTGGCTCTAGATTTATGAGGAATTACTGAAATCATCCCTTTGCCTTCAAGGATTTCTGTATCCTCTGTGCCTCTCTATCCCCCTAGCCCTCAGGCAAGAAGAAAACCAGATCAAAACATAAGCGGCAACTCTGAAAAAGTAATTTAGACAGTTAGCCAGGCTACTCTTATCCTGGTAGCATTTTGGAAGGAATGTGTTTCATGGCAGTACTTGTGAAGAGCGTCCTCAACAGCTCAGACACACTTGCTGGCCAATGCTTACAGACCATGATATATTTTGGTAGCTGGACTGCTAATCTAGATAACTCCGTTGCCTGTGTTAACATTTTTACATTAATTTTTTGGGGGTTGCTTTCCCTTGCCATTCCCACACACATTTACCTACTTCCTGCCTGAAAAAGAGATTTAACAGTGATGTGCCCCAGTATGGCTTTCTTTGTATTTATTCTGCTCAGGATTCACTGAGCCTCTTGGATATGTGGATGGATGCCTTCCATCATTTTTTTTGGAAGTCCTTGGCCGGTCTTTTCAAATAAATATATCTTCTACCTCATTTTCTCTCTTCTCCTTCTAGGGCTCCATGTATACCTATGTAAGCTGTTTTATACTGTTCCGAGGGTCTTAGATACTCTTTTTAGCTTTTGGCTTTATTTTGTTTTGGTTCTACTGGTGATTCATTCTGGAAAATATCTGTTGTTTTGACTTAAACTTTCCTTTGCTTTGCTCAGTCAGCTGGTAAATCCATTTCATTCTGGTGTCCTATCTTGCAGTCTCATTTTCCCTTTTGTTCTTCATTATTACTGCAGTTTTTACCTCTATACAGAAATTTCCTATGTCTTCACATTGTCATGCATGTTTACCGCTGTACCCTTTAGCGTAGTTGGTCTTGAGTCTTGGTCTGATAACACCCAGATCCTGGTTATCTTTGCATCTGTTTGCACTGCCTGTTTCTCTTCTTATCTGTGGGTCCCAGCACTACCCAGACCTAGCTCTAGTGGAGAGTGGAATGACTCAGCACCCTTGCTTGAGTGGTATGACATAGAGGAGACCCACTTTTTCTGGACCTAAATATTATTTATCTCAGTTTCTACTGACTTATTCAAGATGTTTTGCCTCCTCAAAATTAGGGACACACAAAGAAACAAAATGTTTCTCAGCCTTCCTTTTCCACTTGGGATATAGATAATGACAAGAGACTGTTGCTGTTACCTTAACGATCAAAACCAGCTACGTCAGCTACAATATCGTATTTAAATATATATATATATATTTTAAAAAGCTAGGGGCACAAGTAAACCTAAAAAGAAAAGCAAATTCCAGAAACTGATAAACTCTTGAAGTGAGAGGCCCATGGCTGGCTCTCAACCATGGTGGAATGGCAGGACAGGGAGGAAACAGCCAAACTTCCACTTTTCATTTCTCGTTTTATTCATGTCTTCATTCACATTGTTGAGAGTAATGGTCTCTTGTGATTGTCTACGTCCTAAGTGGAAGTCCAAGTCTTAGAAATAGAAAATTTGTTCAGGGAGATCAGCAATTCTGCCAATAATGAAAAGAGAACCAAGATAAATCTTGGCCATTGATAAATAGGGGCCCAGCTCTGTTATTCCATGGCTGTTATAAACACGTGGACGTAGTAATAGTTTTTATTTACTAGGTTTGTCTGTCACGTGACCTCTAGGCCTATGGAATAGTAGTGTTTTTGTGCTTTGTGTTTAGTTCTTTAGAGATCTGGTCACTGTGATGCACCAGGGATTTGTTTGTGTAACTCTTGTTTGCAGTCTCCTCTTGGATTAGTTGTGCAGTCTTGCAAGGTGTAGTAGGAGACACTTGATTGAATTGAAGTGTAGGTCACCTCGCTGTTTCATCATTGTGCGATACCAGACTGTGAAATTCAAAGTTACAGAGTACAGTAACTGGCATATTACATGGCAATAATTTGGTCTCTGCTTTTCTTATGGTCATCCTACCGTTGTACTAAAACAAAGGCTCAGTTAAACCTGCATTTCTCAAAGCATGTTCTGTGCACATGCCTTCAGTGGGGTTCCCCCCCAAAGTGTTCCATGAACCCATTATTTTCCAGAGCAGTGCTGACTGTGCCCCTTGCTTTTGTTAGGTAAAATGCTAATAATGGGAAAAATCTTGCATCAGGTAAATGCTATGAGCTGTATTTAATTATGTGCTTCTCCAGCATAAGTGAATACAGAGCCTTTTGTCCAGAAACTCTAAGTTTTTCTTGTCAAGCGATACCCTTTAACCACGTTCTTTGGGAAATGTGAAATTATGTGGACCCTGTTGCTCTTTATTTCAAGGACTGTGAATAATTCATATCGACTGCCATTCCGTAACCTGGAAAACCTCCTCCCACTGCTTTCTGATAAGGGAGCTTTCATTTTTGGACGAAAGAAGAGCTCTAACCCAGAAGGCTATCTGATGACAGTGTTATTGTTTGGGGTTTCCCACTTACAACAGTGTTAGTGTGGTAGTGCTATGTCATTGTAGGGTATACTGGTCTTGGCTGCCTAACTTGTCCAAGGACTGTCCTAGTTTGCTAGTCCAAGAAAATAAGCTAGGTCAGCTGTCATATCCCTCCAAATGAAAAAAGACAGCTAGCTGCGTGGACTGCAATTGGAAGGAAAGGTCAATCAATATATTACCTTTCCTCCGGTGTGTTCCTTGCCTGCCGGCTGAGTTGTGCCTTCTCAGTAGTGGTGGTAATCTCTGCTAAATTTTATTTTAACCTTGCAAATAGGTTAAAGGAAGGGCACAGTTAATAACGTCTTCTCTTAGACACCTCTGAGCGTATTATTTAGGCTGAACCTTGTCCCCCACCCCATCCCCCTCACCCCAAGCCCAACACTGTCTCGTTTAGATGGAGAGCTAGGCAGGTAGCTGGTTTTATTTATTGTGGGAATTTCTCCTACAGCTCGGTCATGCTCTTGCACAGACAGAATGCAAACATTTTTGTGATTTTTGACAGTACCTGGGATCTATGTGGAATAGGGGTTTTTCAAAACATTTCTCAGTCAATATGTTTACTCTCCTTCACCAGCCATGCAGCGTGACATGGTGCATCGCCAACACTTGAAATAGACTGCAACAGGAGGTCAGAATGGAGCATAGATTTTCCAACACAGCATGTTAGATGAAATGATTTTGTGTACTTTGAAGTGGAAAATTCAATCAGAATTTTCCACACTTTTTAGTTAAAGCAACACTGTTGTTATTTATTGATGAAAGGTAGACTGAGAAAAATACAGAATGCAAAGGAGATAACAAATCTAGCATTATTCCCGGTCAGAGCAAGAAATACCTTTTCACTTGTAATTTAATGAAACCTACACGTGCTAAAAAGGGTCTGCTTAAAATATGCACAATAGAATGCTTGGAACATATGCCGACTTGTTTAGCATGTGTGGGGATAAAAATGGAATCTGGCTTTTTTAGGAAGTTTGGTTTCCACTGAGATGGACATCATGCTTGGTAAACGGCATTTACAACTGCCTAGGTAATTTGTTTTGGTTTAGTTTTAAAGGAGCAGAACTCATTTGGAAAGCACCTGAGAGTATCAATAAGAAATGCAAAGATAGATTCTTTAGGCTTTCATTTAAGCGGGCTTAGAGAATATTTGAATTTATTACTGGTTTTCATCGGTCCTTTGGTGCACAGAAGATACATCAGCATAACTACCTATTATGTAGATGAACACTTTATACTTTTAAATTGCAAAACCTTAAGGTTGCAATGTCAGATTTGTGCATGAATATTTAAAATAGAATAATAACCTAATATTAGCATGCTCGATGTATGCCAATCATTTTTCTAGGTACTTTATTTGTATTATTTCATTGAATCCTCACAATAACACTATGAGCTGTTATTACCTAAAATTTCCAGTGAGAGAAGAGAGCCACAGAGAAGTTAAGTACTCTGTCCAAGGCTGTAGTCCTAAGGCAGCATTTTTCTTTTTCTTTCTTTCTTTCTTTCTTTCTTTCTTTCTTTCTTTCTTTCTTTCTTTCTTTCTTTTTCTCTTTCTTTCTTTCTTTCTTTCTTTCTTTCTTTCTTTCTTTCTTTCTTTCTTTCTTTCTTTCAGATTTATTTGTTTGAGACAGAGAGAGAGAACAGGAGGTGGGGCAGAGGGAGAGGGAGACAGGCAGACTCCCTGCAGAGCGTGGAGCCTGATACAATAAGGGGCTCCATGCGGGGCTTGATCCAGGACCCTGAGATCATGACTTGAGCTGAAATCAAGAGTTGGATACTTAACGGACTGAGTCACCCAGGAGTCCCTTCTAAGCCAGGTATTCTGAGCCACTTTGCCTGGCTGCCTCTCTGAGGCTGTGCCACTTAAGCACATTGATCCTGGTGAGCCTAGGCATGTGTGGGTTGTCAACTTGATTCAATTAGTATATCACATTTAGCACAGAGGATTTTTATATTTACATTCTTTCTTTAAAAGAGACCTATACTCTTTTCTATGTGAAATCTACGAAAACCCAAACTTGAAAAAACAGAAGCATGGTGGTTACCAGGGGCTGGGGGTGTGAAGAGATGTAGTTTAAGAGTCCATACTTGAAACTTGTAGCCAAATAAGTCCTGGACATCTAATATACAGTACAGTGCTTATAGACTGTAAAACTGTATTGTAAACATGGGGCTTGCTAAGAGACCAGATCTTAATTGTTCCTACCACTAGAAGAAATAGTAATTATGCAACGCAGTAGAATGTGGCAACCATATTGCAACATAATGTATCAAATCAATATATTGCATGCCTTAAACTTACATAATGTTCTATGTAATTTATATCCCAATTTAAAAAAAAGATCTAATTCTATAACAGTCTGTTTTACTTAGGTACTATTTTTTTTGTTCGATAAATAATTCATTTCAGTGTAACTAAGTTTACTTTTTCTTTTTTTTTTTTTTTTACTAGCATTTAAAAGTGATAGATCCCCTTAAAAGCATTAATGTAAATTCATCAACTTGTCTAAATAGTGTGGCTTTGAAAGATAGTTCAACTGCCTGTGACTTTGTATTCTTTAATGATCTAAAGTTGATTCCCTGTCTTTGTTCATGATGTTGTATAGTATTGTCACTTGAGGTTTTTTTTCCAAATTTATTCACTGTAGTTTCCATGAGATAAGCATACGACTATTTCAATATCCTACACGTACGTCTTCTCAGCTTTTATTGTTATTGTTGTTTGCTTTCATTCAATAGACAGTGAGTCCAAAATCAACGGTCAGTTTCAGGTTTCCAAGGTAATCCAGTATAATCCATCATGAGAACACAGAGCTTCTGTGTGATATAGTAAACATATCAGTACAATAAGGTCTATTATGCTTCTGATTTTTCAGAGGAAGAACCTAATTAGTACAATAGAAGCCAAAGTGGAAACCTCTTCAGTTCACCCCTGAATTAGAAATGGCGACATTCACATATTTCAAAAAGAAAATCTTCCTACTTGGAAATTGCTTTATTTTTTCAGTCAACAAAAACAAGAGGCCACCTAATGAAAACTTTCTTAGGTCCTAAATTTAAACATCCACCCATTTTGTAATCCTTGTGATCCAAAAACATCACAAGGGATCATTTTGACTTTGAGAGAAGGATTCTATCTTTGCAATGAGAACAGAATTGAGTCTTTGGGAAGAAGCAATTAAAAACCCAAAGCCTTTTACTGCTTTTGATGCTTTAAAAAAAAAAAAAGGCAAAAACTTCACTGCACTGTAATGTTTTCTGCTAATTAACTGTCACAAATGTGATGCCATTAAGTTTGGAGTCTCTTTAGTTAACTTCAAAGTCATTAACACACACTGTGCATCCCTCCCAAATCGGTTTTGAAAAAAAGGAACCACATCGACAGATCTGTAATCAATGTTGTCAAAGTTTTTGTTTCTCATAGAATCTAATCTTAATTTCAAGAACATTTGGTCATTTTCTTTGGGTGACAAACACCAGCCCTTCTAATGCTCATAGTTGGTGGTGCCAGGGTGGCCTTGATGCCTTGTGCGCCTTTGGATACACTGCTCCAGAGGTGACTTGAAAAGTTCAGTATGAACCGTTTTTGGAGAGTATCAGTAATATATTTAGCTGCAAAAAAAACAGAAAACCAACAGCAGTTGAAATAAATAAGGATGTATTATTTCTCCCATAAAAATGTTCACCAGTTGAACGTCCATGGCTTCAGCAGTATGGAAACCGGGTCCATTACCTCACTTTTGTCTTTGCTCTGCTGTCCTTCACCCGAGGCCTCCGACCTTGAGCAAATCACTGTGTAACTTTTCCAAAACTGGGTTTCCCATGAGAAGAAGTGGTGGTAACGCACTCTGTGATTGCGGGGCTGGAGTGAGTCTCCTGTAAAATCCTTTATGTGAAAACATGGAGCACAGTGCCTGGCACTTCGAAGGGCAGAGCTGATGGCAGTGTGGAGGCAGGCACAGCAGGGCCGGTTTTCATGGTGGTTTTGCAGGGGAAGGAGTGAAGTAGGAAATAGGAGATACCTTAACTCCTGTTCGTCAGTCTTGGAGCTCCCAATTCCAGCATCTTCCAGGTGCTGTTACTTGAAACAGCACATTGGGGAAAATAATTTTAAAAAGTCAGATACCACGCTCTTTAACAAATAGGACCTATTACTTACTAAGTAAAATATATCCCCCATAAGCCAATTGTTTATTTTATTCTGTGACCTCCTTACAATAAATTTCAGTACCATTAAAGGCTTAAGTCACATTATTGATTATTTGAGTATGTGTGTCATTAATCTTCCATCACCCTCGTACATTTTATATGTACATTTTAAGTGTCGTCTTTTGCATTTAGATGGAGAAGAGTGTCAGAAGAAAGCCGACTTGTGGGTATTAGCTTCATACAGAACTTCAAGAGCTCCCTGGAGCTGATTTGCCAGTAAATTTCTACACTAAAATGGGCTTTCAGAAGAGTGACTGCTAGATAAACTCTGAGGTGTCCTTAGTAAATAAAAATGATTAATCTCAGCTGAATAAATTCTCTATCACTGGTCAGATAGTCTCATTCAATTCTGGGTCCTGGTTCTGTAAAAAGCCCTTTTCTTTTTGTATTAAGGTTGTCCGTAATTTTAATGGAACCTGTGAATTATTATCTGATTTTTAAAAATTGGTTCATAAAAGGATATTGATTCTTTGAATTAGGGGCAGTTGAAATATTGTTTATGGGCAAACTGGCCTCCTTTGATTGAACCTGGAAGCTACTGTCAAGAAAACTTATCTTAAATCCGTGTTAAGATACACTTTTTAAGAAACGATCACAACTCTTCATAATTGCCCCTGGATTGGACAGTGACATCATTGTGGGAATGCAAGGGAACCAAAAGGTAAAAGTGAAGATCTGTTAAGTGGGGTTCTCTCTAATTGCTTAATTTTTATTCCCAGTCACATATATGTTTTCCTGGGTAATGAGAAGATTTTAAAATCAAATAAAGCTTTTGAACACTAAAGATGTTTGCCAGCTACTGTTCTGTTGAAGAATCCTGTAGATTTATACTGATCCTAAGAGGTGTCTCATATCCACTATATTAACTAGCTTTTTAGAAGCTTATGAACATTGTAGCTTTTATTGATTCCAGGGAATTGTACCCAACGATAAGCAATAAAAGTCGATGGTAACTTTCTTCCCATATAGGGGTGTGCAGATCAATATTTTGAATTTACTATAATTTGCGGGTAATGGATGAAAGAACTGACAAAATTGCCAAGCCTTGTGGGGCACAGCTGTGTGGTGTTGCCTTTTTATCCAAGCTCACTGTAGGTCACAGGCTTTCCCGAGTAACAAGAAACATAGTTAAGTGGCAGGGCCGATACGCGTATTTATCAGTATCTTCGTAAGACTTCTCTAAGGAAAAAAAAAGAAAATCACAAAACTTGTCCACAGTGACCTTAATTTTATAGTCCTGAAGGGTGTCTGAACTTGCACTGTCTTAAAGGCAATTAATATTCTAAATATCTAGCCTTTGTATTTGATCTCCTGTTACAGGCATTTTCCTGATGATTAGTAACAGTGTATGATTGCAGTGAAGCCCGACTGGCTTCGAATCTTCCAGGTGGTTCCCAGAACGGTGGCTGGGTTCCACATTGAGAGAGAAGAGGAAAGGTCTTTTGTGCTCCTTCTTTGATTTTCCCCATTTCTGTTTCTCGGAGCTCTTCACTTGTGCCCTGCGTGCCTCGTCTAATGTGAGTAGCGTGCTAACATAGCTAACATAACATGACATAACATAACATGACATAACATAACATAACATAACATAACATAACATAACATAACATAACATAAATGACATTTAGGGTGCTCTTGTGTTTGAAACCAGGCTTAATGCAGGACCTGCATTCTCATGCATCTTCTCAACTCCTTAGGACATCAGTTGTCATATCCTCCTTTTATAATTCAAGAGACTGAGTCCTAGACAAGGGAAGGAAGATTTTTAAGGATGCTTTCTAGCACTGACTTAGAATAGAATATATGTGTATGTGAATCTAGATCGTGTCCATTTAATCATTATGAAGCATACGATTAGCCTAAATAAAGATTTTTTTTAGCCTAAACTAAACTTTGGCTGATCTAGTATGTTTTCTTGTTTAGCTTCTTTTGTCGTGAAGGGCTATGACTCCTCTAATTGGATCTAAAGGAGTTTCTTCAATTTCAAAAAGGACACGCTTTCTCTTGAAAGAAATAGTCCTTTGTTCTTAGAGAACAAAATAAGCACATAAAATAAAATTTGACTGTGCTGGAAGCTACTAACCATGAGGAAATAAGATTCCCATTCACTTCAGGATGTAGTAAACACTCAGTAAATTGGAGTTGTTACTAATACAAGTACTAATATAAGTACTAACTATTACTCAACAACTGTAGGAGGTGTAGAAGTAGATTTCCCGTATACGGTACTGAATTGGAAGGCAGTATGGATACAAATATCTGATTCCCAAGCTTGATTTTTTGAAGTCAAAAGTATAACCTGTTAGGAAATATCAGGAATCATCGTAATTGGCTGGTAAAGGAAGCTTGTTTCATTTGCTCATTTACTTGGGGTTAGCTGGATATTTGACTTGTTATGCTTTTGTCTACTTTAAAAGGTCTGTGTTAAAAGTAACGTGCTTTCAAGGCTTTGCTTCAAATACAATCAGTCTGTAAGAAATAATTTGTGTGAAATTTGCTTAGAAAGAGCTGTAAAAATCTGTGGCGCCCCTTTCTGAGAGTAATTGCCAGTGTGTGTTATCAACTATGAATGCAGCTCGATAGCCTACAGAAGGCAGGGCCCTGGTGCAGATAGACCAAGTCTTCCCTGGGGATGAAAATAATTAAACTGCTCCGGATTCTGGCTGATGTGTATTCACAGACAGGTTAAGCCACTTACCAGCTCTGCGACCTTGTGTAAGCTCCTTACCCTGTCTGTGTCTCGGTTCTATAAAATGGAAATGCTGGTGAAGATGAAATGAGATAATGTACGTCAGCGCACAGTAGGCGTGAGGTGCTGTTCCTAAGTGGAGGGAGGCAGATGAGCTCAGTAAAGAAAAACCACTTCTGCCCTGTGTGTACAAATCACAAGGTGGCAAAGGGGTTTGTGATGATTGATATGTAACTTTCATGTAAGAAAGACCCAGGATGTTGACCCTTGCTCTATGTTACCCTGAAACTTTATCTCACATTCCTGCCCATCAGGGACCCTGTGGTCTAACTTAGATGGTTTTTCTATCCCCTCATCCATTCACATTTCTTTTATTTAACTTCTGAAAGGTTCTCTGTGCTTTTGGATGGCCCTTTTCCTCATCTCTGCATGGCACCCTGCCCTTAGCTCCAAAGGTTCTAAATCTTCCCATTAGTTAAGTATTTATTCTCAACACCTTATAGATCCGGTACACATTTCTGTCTTGAATCTGTTCCTCTCTGACCTCCTCGCTGCCTCTTCCCTGGTCCCTACTCCACCGTGCTTCCCAGACAACTTTAGAAACCACCTAATTCCTTTCCTGTTTGTCCTTCATAACCCATTTGACACCCTGATCCAAAGTGGTCTTTTTAAATATGCAGACTTGACCATTTTGTTCTCCTATTTAAAATGTTATAGGGGTGCCTGGTTGGTTCAGTTGGTTAAGTGTCTGCCTAAGGCTCAGGTCGTGATCTCAGGTCCTGGGATCGAGCCCCATATCGGGCTTCCTGCTCAGCAGGGAGTCTGCTCCCCCCCCCCCGCCCCTGCCTCAGTTGTGCTCACTGTCTCTCTCTCTCTCTCTCAAATAAATAAATAAAGTCTTTAAAAAAATAAAAAATAAAATGTTAGAGGAACTCCTCATTGCCAATAGGATAAAGGCAGGCTCTTCCAAAAACTTTGTGATTTGACTCTGCCTCTGCCTCCATATTCTTGTCTTTTTGCTTTTTCTTTCTACCTTCAGTTCCATCCATTCTGAATTTACTGAGAGCTGTGTACTCTTTAACTCCACCCGGCCTTGCTTCATCTCTTCCCTTTTCCAGAATACCCCTTTTCTGGCCCACTCCTGAGGATGCCCAGCCAACTCCCTGTTGCTGCTGAAGAAAAACCAGGTACAAGTAGAATATTTGAACTCCAAGGAACAGAAAACACAAGTTAAATTGCTTAAAACAATAAAGGGAATCGAATGGCTTATGTGTCATGTATGAAAAATATCACCCAAGACCCAGTTTCTAGCCATCTGTCTTGTCTGCCACCTTCCATGTCTTTCTACCCCACGGCTGCCATTAGCTTCTTGGGGTTAGTGTTCCTTCCTTCCTGCTAGTAGCTCCCTTGGAAAAGGGAGCGGAGTTCTTTCCCAGGATCCTGGAACACACTGTTTTGCATCTTGTTTTCCCAGATTGAATCACATGCCAACTTTGAACCCATTTTCTTTGGCCAAAGCGAATGAACTTTGTCATTAGCTTCCCTGAACCTGAGCTAAGCCTTGATGGGAGTAGTGTCAGTTCCACCACGTTTTGTTAGCACAAATAACAGGTAGCAACATTGGGTGATAAGCAGTACTGACCCTCCTTACAGAAAACTGATGACCTCCTCCCTTGGTCCTATTGCATACTTTAAAAAGGCCTCTATTCCAGGTTTTTTAACATGTAAGTTTACAGCAAATGAAGTCCTTTATCCCCAGGGCCTGGCACAGCACCTCCCACAGTGGCCCTTGTTAAAAAGTGAGTGATAGAATAAAGGACCCCTATTTGCTTGCTTTAGCCTCCATGTGCCCCTTGGTTTCACCCTTGGCAAAAGATTGTGATTTATGTGTTTCTGAAATTACACACCTCCAAGTAAATTGCTTCACTTCGACTTTGCTCTTCTTTAAAAGGTACCTGCTCACAACCTGTACCTTTCTTCCTCTTTAGAGGAAAGGCTGCCCTCTTTTGTTACTAATTCCAGCCCTCTCTGCATGTGTACTCATTCAGACCCCCTCTCAGTGGCTCACATCTCCACTCTGCCCCCTGACATTCACAGTGCATTTTAGGGGGGGAAATTGGAACTGGATGACACTGGTTCAGATTTTGCTGCCAGCATCTCCTGGCTTTGTGACCGTAGGGCAATTGCTAGTTTCCCCTGGGCTTTCAGAGGGAAGATTTGAGGGTCCTGTGAGACAGCCAGGTGATTATGTTGTAAAATTCTTAGACTGAGTTTTTGATAAGAGCTTATAAAACCAAAAGAGACAGATAGCCGTGTTGTGACTCAGAAACTTTATCTATAGAAAGAGCCTGTGAGCCTAATGTCAAGTCACAAGGACGATAGCTGATTACTTGGGTTCACAGCAGAAAAAAGCCAACCAGGCAAGAAAGCAAGATGGTAACCACTTTCTTCTTTTATTAAAAGAAAGTGAGTATGTGGTTTTTGATCAAGGAAAATGGATGTGAAAACCCAACAAGCATTTTGCGTATACCTTTTATGGTTGATTGTGTTGAGCTTTACTACCACAGATAAATACATGATACATGAATAGAATGAAATAGAACCTGCAAGAAAGGGGAGATCCTTAGGGATTCTCCATGCATCTCACATTCCCACTGAGGGATTTTAGTGACGTTTTACAGGTTAAATGGTGTGAATGTCCAAGCATATCTTTAGAGGTCTACCTGCTGCTTTTCCAGCTTTACTCTACAGGTTTTAATGCAGAAAACCAATTACTTTATGGGCCGTTCACTGGAGTTTTCAAACACTGTTTGCACATAAGCTGTTGTTGACCATTGCTTTGATTCTAAACTGAGTGTCATGTAAGGTCTGGTTCTGTAGTGTGAACTGTAACCTGACCTCTGCTTCTGCCTTCATAACTGACACTCAGAAATGGAGGCCAGAAAAATGGGACCCAAATCCCTTCTTTACGAGGACCAATAACCAGCAGAATCTATACTCCTAGCTAATTTTATGCCCTACCAGGAAGAGGGAGTTCCACTGCGGGTGCCTTTTCCTGCCCTCCACTGCTTCCCACTTGCAAAGGAAATAACTGAAAACCTGAAAGTTCACTAAAGAAAAAAATCCAGAGGCAAATGATTTATGCAAATTTATTGTCCTTAAGAGGACTTAAAAGTACTGGGGTACCTGGGTGGCTCAGTTGGTTAAGCACTCTTGGTTTCCACGCGGGTCGTGATCTCAGGGTGGTGAGATCGAGCCCATGCCCCTGGTGCGGAGCCTGCTGAAGATTCTGTCTCTCTCTTTGCCACCCCCCCCCCCAGCTCTCTCTATCTCTCAAAATAAAGAAATAAGCACTTACCTCCACTAAACAAGTTACACAAACCCTCTCTTCCTCTAGATCTCCAGGGGTGGGGTTCAGGCATTAGTATTTTTAAGAGCTCCCTGGATGACATTAATGTATCATCCGGCTGCATTCAGACCCACTGCCTGAGCTGAATGATCTCATCCCCTTTTATTTTCTATCCACTGTTAGTGTTTCCATGTTCAGGTAGAATTGCATACTCTCTTACCTGGTGGTATTTCTTTTCTTGTGTGCGTATGCATTTCCCCAGCTAGCTTTTAAATCTGTCATATTTTGTTTCCTCCTAAGGTGCCCCAAACAGTGCCTGATACATTGTCCTGCACATCTTGGCTCTTTGAACTCTCTCTTTAAATTAATGGTTTGTCTGTAAGTGCACAATAGTTGTAACTCTCAATGGTACCGTGAGCTTACCAATGACTGATCCTCCCACTGTGCTGGTGAAGGGATCTAGTATTCTCTGTTCTGTGACAGCTGAGGCAGAGACCCAGGTGTGATCACCCTAACACTCACAGGGAAGGGGAGCCCGCTAGGAGTGATGAGGGAAAGGTGCACAGGCAGTTAAGTTACACTCCCTGGAGGTTGGGCTTGAGTTGAGTATTCAGTTGTGGGGATGTCCTGAGTGTGACCATGTTCTCTGGGGTTTAATTTCCTGCTTCCTGTCCTTTTTCTGATCTTGTCTGTGCTACCGTCCTGTCACCTGTGTGAGAGCTGGTATCTACCCAATAGATTTTTTTCATATGTAGCCTTACTCAATTTCTTTTGTTATTAGGAGCCCTAGTTGCTGCATTGTGCAATGCACCATTTAACAATGTAGCAAGATTCTCCCCCACTTGAAGATTTTAAATGTTGAGGTGCCCATGATGGTGCATAAAGGTGTGCCTCTTTCTTTCTGTTCTTTTCCTGTCTCAGCCAGCCCATGGCTTTATATGCCAGCTTATAGGGTAATAACTCCAATGTCTATTTCCAGCCCCTACCTCTTTCCTGAATCCAGACTCATAGAAGTCCAGCCACCTGTTTGGAAATTTCTATTTGGAATTCTTTGAGTCATCTTGGATAAAACATGTCCAAACTAAACTGTTCTGCTCTCAGACTGGATTTGCTCAGGCAGAAAGCTTTAGACTCTTCCTTGATTCCACATACAGTTCTTTTATAGATTCTGTAGAAGTGTTTCTCAAATCTGACTGCTTCTCTCCATCTTCATCTTCTCTCACACAGATGACTTGTCTAACCTTTAAAAATTGGGATTAAACATTTCCTTAAAATAAGCTTAGAATATTTCTCCCTACCTCTCTCTCTTCTCCTATGTGAGAAAGAGCTTTTTTAATTTTTTGAAATAATTTAAATTTATAGAAAAGTTTTAAGACACTTGAGAGAATTTCTCTATACTTTTCCACGATGTTAATATCTTTTCTTTTTTAAGATTTTATTTATTTATTTATTTGAGAGAGAGAGAGCGCACAACCAGAGGGACAGAGAAGAGGGAGAAGAAAATCCCCCGCTGAGCAGGGAGCCTGACTCGGGACTCGATCCCAGGACCCTGAGATCACGACCGGAGCCAAAGGCAGATGCTTAACCAACTGAGCCATCCAGGCACCCCATTCACTATGGGGTCTTCTGTAGTCTTATATAGTCTTAATATAGTCTTAATACATTTGTCAAAACTATGAAATTAGCATTGATACATTACTATTATCCAAATAAAGTCTGAGTTTAGTTATCAGCACATTTTCCACTAATGGCCTTTTTATGATCCAGAAACCAGCTCAGGAACCTACATCGATTCCCTTTAGTCATCATCTCTCCCTTCTCCTTTAATATCTCACAGTTTCTCAAATGTTCCCTACTTTTCACAATTCTGACAGTTTTAAAGAGTACTGGTCAGGTGTTCTGTAGAATGACCCTCAACTAGGGTTTGCCTGATGTTTTCTCATGATTAGACTGGACTTAAGGATTTTTAGCAAGAAAACCATGGAGGTGAAGCCCCTTTTCATCACATCGTATCGGGGGCACATGATAGCAACATGACTTACCAGGTGGTGTTAACCTTGATCACTTGGTTAAGACCTCATCTGTCAGGTTTCTCCACAGAAAAGTTATTTTCCCTTTTTCTATTCTATTTTTGGAAGTGAGTCACTAAGTCCAGCCCAGTCTAAGGGGGAAGAGAATTAAGCTCCATCTCTTAGAGAAGGGGTTATCTACATATATTATTTGTAATATATTCAAATATCCTTCTCTTTTAAATCATAGAATGACCCATCAGTTAAAAAGAATAGCTCAAAGATTCCCTAAACACATGTGGCCATATCGTTTCCATTTGTGTATCTATAACTATTAAAAACATTAAATAGTATATTCTTTTTAAATTACCATTGTGGAAATTACTTGTACATATGAAACATTGCAGTTTTCTCTCTTGGGTTCATGAATAAAACAAGTTATTTTCTCCTTTTGAGGCCAAGGTTGCTGGGGTGGGAGGGAGAGGGGAAGAAGGAGAATCATTCCTTCGGGCTCTTTTGTTCCTGGATTCTCCAGGAATTCTCTTACTGGATTTGAGGGGCCCTTGTTTGTCTGCACTCTTACCCAGGAATAATAGTAGTCTTAAACAAGATAAACTTTGTTTCATCCTTATTTTCAGCATCATATAAAATAGCACTTTTAGGGCGCCTGGGTGGCTCAGCGGTGAAGTATCTGCCTTCGCTCAGGTCATGATCCCGGGGACCTGGGATCGAGTCCCACATCAGCCTCCCTGCTCAGCGAGGAGCCTGCTTCTCCCTCTTCCGCTCCTCCTGCTCGTGTTCTTTCTCTCTCTGTGAAATTAATAAATAAAATCCTTTTTTAAAAAAACAGCACTTTTAGAAAGGGGGGGGGCAAAGGAAATCATACCGTAAGAGCAAATACTGATACACAGCAATTCTACAAAAAAATGTTAGATGTCACTGAGAAATCAGTATCAATGGAAACCATTTAAAAATTTTAATGTTCTTGGGGTGCCTGGGTGGCTCAGTCGGATAAGTGTCTGCCTACAGCTCAGGTCATGATCTTGTGCTCCTGGGATGGAGCCCTGCATCAGGCTCCCTACTCAGTGGGGAGTCTGCTTCTCCCTCTCCCTCTGCCTGCTGCTCTGCCTACTTGTGTTCTCTGTCTTTCTGTCAAATAAATAAATAAAAATCTTTTTAAAAAATTGTAATGTTCTTAAATGTATTCTTAGGAGTGTCTTTAATTAATAATTCCATATTGTTTAGTTCAGGTTGATACTTCCTGACCTTTATTCTCTTTGCCCCGCGCTTCCTCCCTCCCCTAATTCTTACCCGATGCTAAATTATTAATGTGTGTTCCAGATATACTAAGCAGAAGCTTTGGTTTATGACTTGGACCAATACCATATGTCTTACCTAATTATCTTAGTATGTGTTAGTGACCTTCACCTGACATTAAGGAAATAAAATGAAGACACATACACAATGTCCTACAGGGGCTTTGGCAGTAAATGCCTGGTTGCTGCTCATTGACTTCCAAGGGGTGCGGATTGAGCAGCGTGTGGTCCCCATGCATGAGCCACCCCTTGCTCGGTCTGCAGTTGCTTAGTCCTCCTGTTATCTGCTGCCTTTTGCAGCTACTGTTCACAAGGTCTTGGCCACAGCACATTCATTTCTCTCACTTTATTACCATCACATCTGATTCCAATTTGCTACCAAATTGAGTTTCCAGTCCCGAGTCTGACATTCAAACCGTCAGGTGGATTAGCTCCTTCAGCTTGGTTAGCGTGGAAGCTTCAGGTCACTTGACAGTGGCCGATTAAATGTCCTCTGCTCCTCATCCTGGAGCCTCGGCTGCCGTCCCGTGGAGCAGCAGTGCCGGGTTACCCGCTGTAACCTTTCTTCTTGTTTAGAACTCATCATGCTAGACCTATTGGAGAGACTTCTGATTAAAAACAGAGTTGCTTTTTATCCCTTATCTTGCTGTTTCAGCAGTTTTTCTCTTGGAGCAGAGCAGCCGGCTTATGGTTGGGTCATTTAGTGGAATATGATTGATTGGACTATTTGGGGATCATCCATTTAGCCCTTTGCTTCTCATATCATCTGAGTGATCTATTTGCATATGGAGTTGAAATAACATCTGACTTACTCTGTTATTAATGATAGCCCGTCAGCCCTGCCTCCTTTACTTGCTCTGCCGCTGTCAGATCAACTCACAGGACCGCAGTGTTTCCTAACTCGAGCTCTCGGCCTTTGCTGCGCAGCGGGCTTCCGTAATTCCTTTCTAGTGGACACAGTCTGGTGAACAATTACTTCTAGGGAGTTCCTCGCTTCCTTCTTTTCTCTTTTTAACCTGAATCCTAAACACATTTCTCAGTGCTTGTCATTACCAAAGATAGACATACAGAGAATTGCTCATTGGTTTTCTATTTACATTTCAGTTCCCAAGGAAAACAGTCTTGGTCAGAGACTTTTCTCCTCTCCTTAGGGGTTTTAGTAAACGAAGGTGTACTTATGTTTCACAATCAGGCATCCAAGTTGAGCAAACACTGTAATTTCTTGGAGATAATCAAGGATTAGAGAAACAAGTGAAACAAAACAAAAATACAGCGTTTCATCCCTGTACCCTGAGGCCCTTGAGAGGAGGAAGATCTCCTGCTTCTAAAATGGTTCATTGTTTCTTCTTGTAATTAAACAATGATAAGATTATTATAACTGTATCAGAATATATTTGCCAGCTAATAAGTAAGGCGTGGTATATTTAAAGCAGTATCCTCCCCTCGGTCTGCTCCTTTCAAGGCCACGTTCTGTCAGCTATGCTGGAATAAATTGCACTGTTTTGAAGTAAGATCTGAGGCCACTGTCTGTGATAGACATTTAAGGATCCAATAAAAATAGGGGACAGGAAAGGTGAATTTGAAGCTGAGGGGGAAGCACCTTTCAAAAAATAATGCTCAAGCTCCTGGAAGGCAAAAAAAAAAAAAAAGTAATTATGGGAATGAAAAACTAAATTTAGTCAAGTCTTTCAAATTTATAGTGTGTTCTTTTTGAGTTTAAATAGCCTGATGACTCATGGCTTCCTATTCTTTAATTATTGTTATCAAGTAATCATTCCCGAGTACCCAGGCTTCTGAAATCTCCATTTGTGGGTGGAGGTATTTCTGTATCCCTTTTCGTCGGTTTGGTTGGCTTTCTTGTTTGTTTGTTTTCACAGTCTCCCCTATAGTTAGGTGGATAGTGATCTTAATTTGTGATAAGTGTGAGAGCGCCCTTTTTTAAAGCACTCTATTAATTGTTGCTGTCTGGTTACCTTTAGAGAGATTCATTAACCTACTTTTAAATATGCGAAGTCATAAATCTCATTAATGTTAAGAAATAAAACCAGAAGGAAACCTTTGCTTTCTTTAAGAAAATCATAATAAATCGTCATCTTTGGTATGCACAGCGTCTTCCCTGAGTTTATTTCTGTTAGGGGTAAATAGTCTGATTTAACTCCTTTTTCTCCTTTCACCTTTCATTTAATTATAATCCTGTAAAATTTCTGCTCCTCCTTCTGTCTCTTTCCTCTTTGGATATGTCCTTTGGTTCCTCCAGTTTTCCCGATTCTCAATTTTAGGGCCATGTAGCTCAACTTAGTATTGCATTGTCCTTGCTTTGAGAGGATTAATGTCTTTTCTGATTTGGAATTTAGATGAACTGTGTTTGTACTTTCAACACAGTGTATGAAGAGAACACTGTAAGAAGGGATCCAGCATAAAATCATGACATTAAAATCTTTTCATTGCGGAAAATGATAAATCAAGCATAATGAAGAATGGTACATTTTGGGGTATCCGTTTGGTGCCTTACCAGTCTAAGGTTAAAGTGGCCTCTCATATATATGTTTTGTTTTGTTTTTCTTTTGCAGAAGGAGCTGAGTCTCCCCAGAAGAGGAAGTCTGTAAGTTGCCTTATTTTGTTTCCTTATAATTATTTTGTACAGTTTGTAATGCGATTATTCTCTGATTTGTTAGGATTCAGTGGCAAATGGAGGATTAATGGTAGTCAACTGAATTGAGAAAATAGACACTTTGCATTTATTTATAAATGTCACATATTCATGATTTCAGGATAACTTGAAAAAAATTTCCAGATTTTGTCCTTATGGGCATTGTAAACCAAAATGCTTACTTACTCCTGGGACAATCTTAATTAAAAAAAAAAAATTATCTTATGTAATCAAGCAAAAACATTATTTGCTTTGCAGATAGTACAAATGGATCTGAGTCAAGAATTGGTGTTCTCCTATATGTTCTGGAAATCTGTGATTGTTTTTTATGCTATGGATTTTATGGAAAGTAAATGATAAACTTTTGCCATGATGATGAAGACTTTACGTCAGCTAAACTTTCTGTTAGCTCTAGATCTTACTGCATTAAGTCATGTCATGGTCTTGTTTTAAAATAGCAGATTTATGCACCTTAACTTGATATCCTTATAGTTTGTTTCAACTTTTTGTTTTGAAGGCTCGTAATATATTTGCATAAATCATAGTTTGTTTTTTTACGATTAGCAAGTTGCAGAAAAAATTAATTGCCTTAATGTTCCAGTAAATTTAGGGTAAATTTGTTACCAACTAGTACTGTGTAAGGGCTGGTCTAGAAATACTGGAATTTGGTATCTACATTAAAGAATTAAGTGGATGGGGCAATGTCCTTTTTAAATCATAAGTATAACATTTAAGGTAGGTTGATGTGGGTCTCAACTGGGAGTATTAGAAATGTATATGGTAACTGTTGGCAGATTGTATTCATTTTTTTGACCAAATCTTGGATTATGTCAGCCTTTGCATCTGAGAACTAAAACTTCATCTGCTATGAACATTTTAATACTATCCATTTTAGTTCTTAATATTTTAGAGCTTTAGGCTGCCTGGAGGATATGGGATCATTGTTCTTGAAGAATCTGTCTGGATTAATTTTCACTGGCTTCCAGCTTACATCTCTGTGTGCTAGAGGTTAATGGCCTAAAAGTTGGCTATAGGAAATGCCTTTAGAATCAAAAACTTGCCTTCTTCTGAATCGTGAATAGGACTCTCACCTAGACTTGGAAAAGTCCAAACATTGTGATATTTCTAATCATGATGAAAACTAAGAAATAAGAAAAACTGAAGTAAAGCTACATGAACGATCTTAATAGGAAAAAAAAAAGTCTCTTTTCCCTTGTACCTTTATTTAATGCTTAAAGTATCCTAGGTTTGTCTTTAATATTTTATTTGAAAACTTGAGAATTTCAGTCAAATGTTCTTTTGGCCTTTATAATAGGTTGCATTTTTTTTTTCCAGTTTTTGAGTTAGTATGTTTCCTGTAAATCTTTATTAAGGTAATGTTAATTACAAATTAGATCACCCATGTTTATTTAAGAGCCACATCTCCTTTTGTAGTTATCTCCTTATCTCATATCTCCTTGTAATGTCTGTTAATGTTAGCTGATAGCTGTGGGTTGGTGGGAGAAATAGAAGATATATTTAAATTTCTTGACTTGGGAGCATAGAATCTTTCATGGATAAAAAAGGATGATGGCATAAGTTTCTTTGGCATCCATGCTTTGAAAACTTACTAAGAGAAACATAGAATTACATTTAAGCCGTCTAAAATCTTGTCCCTAATAAAAGTCAATGGATCTATCTAAAACATAGCATGTATGTCAACATAAATCTACCTTTTCCTTTTTCAGTGAATTCTGGGGAAATTAATATTTCAAGTAAAAGAAACAAAAAATAAAGATGTTCCTTTGTATTTTTTATTAAATACAAATATTCCCAAAAGAATTAATGGTGTATGATAGAGATGTTCTGGGACTTAACATCACCCAGCATTTTCATTGACCCCCATACAGAATGCTGGTCATTATTTTCCCCATGCAAGGCTGTTTTATGACTTGGAGAAAAAGAAAATATTTTTAAAAAAACAATTGCTAGAGTGACTTTAATACAAATCTTTCAATGAAGAAGGGCAAAAGTCGTTCTAGTCAACATAACTGTACTTGATAATTAAAACCTGTTAACACTTTGTCCTTGTATTTACTGGTTAAATGCCTCCAGCATAAGTGTTTTCAGATCTTTTAGAATCTTCTCCAATAGAGATTGAGGATTTGCTCCCACTGTTCTGTTGAATCTTCTTTCCATGTTAACAGTGAGCAACTACACAGGGTGATGGATTCCTCATTGTGTGTAGTTACAAAGTGATGGGATTGAATGTGTCGGGGAGGGCGTGTGTCTTCAGAAAGGCTGTGCTCCTGGAAGAAGGTGGTTGACTTTGTTACATCTGCTGCTTCTACTTTGTATGTTTGAAGGATGATATTTTTTAAATGCATTGTCATCATTCAAGCACTTAGGGATTTATCAGATTTTAAAAAAATTAGTACTGTCTTACAGATAATTTTTATGTCTAGAATCATAACATGTTTTATATATGTAAAAGTTAAAGCTCTCACAAAAGATCGCAGAAAACAGGTTTTTCTTTTTATTACTATTTGAAGTATTAAAAAAGCAAACTGTCTTCTGTCCAGAAAATAATCCAGTTCCTCAATAATTGGTAAAATATGATCATTTTCTCAAGAAATCACTTGAAATCTGTGTCGTTTCATATATGTTTTAAAAGGTTGCAAAGGTAATGATTGTGACCTTTTTTTTGGGTGCAAAGGACAACAGAGGAGAAGTCAAAGGAACTGCTTTCTAGGCAAGGTGTGTTACTAACTAACCAAGTGACTCCAGATCAGTTTTCCAGAGGCTTTTCCAGCCCTTTATCAACGTAGTCCCAGATATCATCTCCACTCTGACTCCTTGGATAGCTAGACATCAGCTAGTTGTCTTCTTCCTTTCAATAGTAGCTACTTGCCGAGACTTGATCCTTGATTCTGCCAGCACTTTCCGTCTCTTTCTCATTGGAACTAAAGTTGTGATACTCTCTGCTCTTTCTCCTCTCTGCTACCTGTCAAAAACTATATATCCTTTGAATAAATCATGATATAATCATACAATGAAATACTACATAGCTGGTAGAATGAATGAACTGGAGCATATGTATCAACACCCAAAATTATCAAAAATACACAGAACAAAAAGCTAAAAGCAAATTGCATATAAAAGAAAGCGTTTACATGATAAAATTTTAAAATATGCAAAACAAGACATTTTGTTGGTGAATACAAACACGTGCAGTAAAAATATAAAAACGTGCATGGGCAACAAATTTACAGTAAAGTTTATCAGTGGAGGGAATGAAAGAAATGGGATTCGTGAGTACTCTACAGGAGGTTTCATGTGTATGATTAATGTGGTAGGTACTTGGATATTTACAATATACCCCCTACAGCTTGATATTCTCCAACTATTGTACTTAAAATACTCAGTAATTACATGAAGCTAAGATTCCAAACTGCTTTATCCAGGCATGTGTGGAGATTTAGCAATAATTTGAAGGAAAAATTATATAAATTTTATCTGTTTTGAATGAAAGGCTATACCAAACCTGTTATTTCTGTTTTATTCTTTTTGTTGTTGTTGTTTGTTACTTGAGGATTGGCTCAAATGAGTACAGTTTTATAGCTGTTGGAATATCTGCTGTGGCAGGTGCCTTCTAGTTAATGCCAAAGCATCATAATAAATTTTGGTACTTGTGGAGGAAAGGAGGCACATGAGATGGTATCTAAAATGGGACATTATGACATTTAGCTGTGGAACTAGATTTGTTGTCTTGAATTTTCAGCCTTTTAAGAGAAGTGACTGACTATTTTTTATCTACCACAAGGTGCCTAGTAGGGTCATGTACAGAGTGTGGGTGTTGGGAGGTCATCCACACGTCTGTCTCCCTCAGCCAGACTATGAGTCTCCCAGCAGAGTGAACTATCCTGCTTTTGCTCTGAGTTCCTATCCCAGTGTGTATTGAGGACTAGCAGTGATTCTGTGGCTGGTCAGCTCATGCCAGATCTTTCTTGGTTTAAATTCATTGTGGAATCCATCAACTCCCTTGACATTATTTTTATTTTCCTAATAGCAGTGAGTCTAAACTGTCCATATTTATGTAAGTGTTGTGGGTCCCTCATCTAATCTTTACCCATAGTTAGATATGAATTTCTAAGTGGAAAAATTCTCTGGGAGGTGCTTGTTTTGAGACAGGTCAAGTGGTAAAAGGGTAAAAACCCAAGATGTGAGCTAATACATGGTTAGGAGCAAAACCAAGGTGTCCCTGGCAGCTCACTTTATTTTTAAAAGACCCCTTTGTATTTTGTTAATTGTCCAAATAGACATTTCTCTGGGACAGAAAGAGCCTCTCTTTTCATAGAATTCCCTGGAGAGAGGTGCCGGAAATGGGGTGGAGGCCGTTCCCTCTCCTCCAATGTTGTTTTTTAGTTATCTTTTCAGATTTCTTTACACAGAGAAGGGAACTGCACTATCTGTTCTTAGCAAGGAAATTCTCCTTGCTACTTAGTGTTTCTTCTGTGTCTTTTAATCATGAGCTTAGAGTGCGCTGTTTTATGGAGCCCTGTTGGCGTAGAATTCATAAAACTGTATGCACTTATTGCTTTATTATAGTAGTAACAGTGACTTGACACTTGGCCAGTTCTTTGGCTATACGTGTTTTAAAAGTGGCATCTAGCAGCTGACTCCCCAAGCACAAGCAGCTCCTGGTATGCACAGAGGTCCTGAAAAAGTGTGTTTCTGCATGCCCAGCAATCTTTGGGAGGTTTGAAATGCCTAAAAGACACATTAGGAGTCTTGGCTTATTTTAATTTCTTGATCTAGCAACAGTCCTAGTATCCAGTAATTGTTCTCCTCTATCGAGTTTTGTCCCCTCTCTGTTCATGCTTTCCTTTTGTTATCTCCATGTTCTGGAGGTGGCTGGGGGCTAGCAGGGCTGGACAAGGCACACATAGATAGCTGGCTATTGGTGTCTAGCTGTTTCTGGTCTGCTAGGAAGCCCCCCTCCCTATCTACAAAGAAGAAAGGCATCTTAAATTTATCTGCCACAGTGCCAGACAGCCTCATACTAGAAATCCATTCAGTTGGATCTTAGAGATGTTTTCAGTGTCTCATTGACTTGTGCATAACTTTGGGCAGCGTGTCACTGTGCTGCGTTTAGCACAGCAGCAGACCGTTCGTTATTGGCACGTGTCTGCTGGACGGGTGGGACATGAGGCTACCAGATCGGGGAGCAGCTGTCAAGAACTGTTTTGCCCCATGTGTAAGTTAATAAATGTATGAATGGATGGCAGACTGACTTCACTTCTTTCTAATTTTGTCTCTCTGGGCAGGGGCAGGAAACGGATGGAGGGGTGAGTAAGCAGCAGAGGGAATGTGTTGTCAGAGGGTGGTCAGGACAACAGAGGCAGAGGACCCTGATGGTTGTTGGAAGCTTCTGGGTGGAGCGGGGCCTGCTGGACGTGGATGGCGACTTGTCTCACTGTAGATATATTGAACTGAAGGTACTGGGTTAGGTTGGAATTTGTCGTTTTGAGACCAGCTAGGAAGTGGCACTCTCTGCAGTTGAATACACTTGGTTGATACACTTGGCATGCATAGAAATGTCTGTTTGTTGAAAAGAAGACTTATATTCCAGCTGGTTGTATTTCAGCCAGAGCATACTGCCTTGACGAACTTTTTAGAAAAGTAGTTCGAGTAAAATGAGTAGTTTCAGTCTAGAATGCAAGGAGAGGAAATCACCTTCATTTTACAACTGAGTTGAATTAGATTTTGTGAGTTTTTCAGCAAGGTGAAGGCAACATTTCCTGAAACGGAGGGAAAGGGCTTAATGCAAGCAAAACAAAGGCCTTGTAAACCGTACGTGTATTTGGATGAGTTTTAAAATAAATTTAGCTTCCTTTTTAGTACTTTCTTCCCTCCCACACCCATAGATATTGAGGCAAGAATTCAAAATCTCTCTTGTCAAAGCTGAATGGAAGTCCAGTGTCATTTTGAATGTTAGAAACCCAGAAACAAAACGAAGAAAAAAATTGAGTGTCACATCTGAATTAGCATTTAAAGTGGCGTGTTTATATCAAAAGAGAATGGTGTAATATATCCTGAGAGTAAAGAGAGGATTGCAGCCTGTGAAAGAATGTCAGTTGCATTTATATATTCATCGAAGAGCTAGTTTGGTATTTGGCATGTATTTGCAGCGTCCCTTATCATGCTTACTCTCATCTTCTGTGAAGTGGGTAGGGAAGAGACCTGCCAGATAGAAGCAAAGTAGGATTGATCTTCTTACCTTTGAAAATTGTAGGAAGACCTTAATTTTGCTCCAAGGCAGGAAGGGTTAGGTCCCCTAAGGGAGGGTTATCAAAATGCATGCACATTTCCAAACACACTTGGGAGTGCAGATTAGAATCTGGGTGCGTTGGGGGGTGGGCAGTATGTTGGGGGTGGAGGCTGGTGGACCTTCACCCAGTTCTCAAGGTGAGCCTAACATGCTACCCGCAGGTGAGAAGAGGTGTTGTTAGAGCTCCCGGGAGTGTATGGTGGCAGAGTGGGTTTCTGGATGCCCCTAAGGCCCGAGGGGAACTTCTCTGCTTCATATTTACTAGAATAACTTTTTAACAAAACTGAATCAAACGGGAATCTGAGGAGAGTTTTTCAGTGAGCACTCCTTTTCAGCGAGGCTTGTATAGGCTTGTACAGTGACCCCCTGAGGCCGGGGGATGGTTGCCTATGCTTTCTCACTAAAAGCCACCTGTTCGGGTCTGTTACTCAATAGGCATTTCAGAGCGTGGACTGAGGAGCCACAATGCCTGGGTTTCAATCCTGTGTCTGCCGTTTAACCAGTGCTGTGACCTTCACAAAGTCACTGAGCCTCTAGGTGTCTTTGTTTGCTCATTTGTAAAATAGGGGGTATCTTGAGAATTAAATCAGTTAATATTTGTAAAGTGTTTATAACAGTGTGTGGCCTACTCTCAGTACTATGTACGTGTTATGTGAAATAAAAAGTACCGGGAATTAAGCCCTCCCTGTGCCACCCCGCCCCCATCTCTTATTTTTGTTCTTGTAGAGTTAGACCAAAGACTACAAAGTAGGCTGGGAAAATTCCTTTAAAGCCAGATCATTTGCAGAGCATTTTCTGAGGAGCTGGGTTTTTTCCCAGCTTTTGTCAATGGTGAGGTTTTAAAGAGGGCATTTGGCCCCATAACCTTGGGTAGATCTTTCCCTTGTATCCCATGATGGTCAAGCGTGGTAACAGGAGGTTTCTAGGTGTGCTGTGGGGACGGACCCCACACGTGTTCTGGCTCTGTGTCATGAGGCTGTGAGGGACCTCTGTGTGCTCAGTGGCCCTCTTCCAAAATAAACCCCCACTTTAGACCTGCCCATCCTTTTTTTCAGCATAGTATACAGATCACTTCTTGCAATTGTGTTTTGGGATAGACAGGTGTTGAGGAAAATGAAGTGGGCTATTATTTACGTCCATATGGAAAATCTGAGTCAGAATTTCATACCTGGAAGAAACCTGAACAGAAATCTGACTAAACATAGATTTATTTGAGAAGTGTGGAACTAACAACACAAAGGATTTGAGATTTGCTTGTGCTTAGGGCAAGTTCCTTGACTGTGACCAGAATTTGGGGTTCCTACCCTCCAGGGATTGGAAAGCAACCTTTCCTTTTTACGAGTGTACTTGAGTTGGAAAGACATACTCAGCAAGGATGTGGGTATGCTTTGTTCTGAAAGACAGGAGTTTTAGCATCGAGGTCCACAGTGTGGATCGAATAAACGGTAGACGCCACACCGTATGCTTGACTTCACCATGCTTGTCCTGGTTTCTTGGAACATTCTGGAAAGCTCGGCCCCAACTCTTCTTGAGTGTTTACACTTAAAACTGCAACCAAAGGGAAAACCCCAAGGTACCTGCCAGGACTCCCAGGGAACGAAATTTACTCAGACTGATCAGGAGACTAGGGAGGCCAGGCTGGTGCAATGTGCCATTCCCAGCTGCAGTAAGTGCTGTCCCTTATGCAGTGAGACATGAGCGAAGTGGCCAGGTTCTGTGTTGTCCTCGGTACCCTGTGGTGTGGTAGTGAGGCCCTCCGAGGGGGACCTTGGAGAGGTGGGTGGTAGCTGCGAGATCGTACGTGTATCTTGGTATTTCTCCTTAGAATCTCTCCTATTTCCTCAGCTGTTCTGACTCCTGAGAATTCAGCTCCCTGCCCTTTTACTCTTTGTGGCAGCTGACTGTCCAACCTCATCAGCTGGGGAGAAGATATTTGAGGGTTCCCTCTTTGTTTTTCTACAAGAGGGGTCTCACCCTCTGAGAATCCTGGTGGGCGTTTCTTTCATCTGAATACACATGCACTGACTTCTCACATGTTGTTCTATGAAGTCCCCTCTCCTCAGATGAGTTTGAGGGCTTCTCCATGCTCGGGTTGTGGAACATAAGATGAGACCATAGAACATGCCAGCAACTGTACATGTCTCTTCTCATGGCCTTCTAGGCTTTGCTTCACCTCATATGTCACCCAGGTAACTTTTGAGTAGTACCATAAGGAAATTCTATACAGAGAGTTCTGTAATGAGGGGGGGGGGGTTTCATTAAGTATGCTCTGTGTTTATTTGCATGTGGAAATAGGTGACATCCGTCTGACCTAGTAAAAAAGGATACATTTTCATTTTTTTAAAAATGAAGTTTGTAATCATAATAAATTCCATATGCATATTATATTGAGGGAAAGATTTTGAAATGCCTTTATTCTAGAACTATAAAATCTTTCAAGAAATATTTGCATATTTTGTAGATGTTCATGTGAAAAGTGTTCTTGTTCTATTGGAAAATACTGGTTTGGCATATGCTTTGTACTCTTTATTGCATAGGAAAAGTCATTTCTAACTTTGGTTGTGTCACCCAGATCAATGGGATTAACACGGGAATGGCATTAGCACTCGGTGCCAATCTCTTATTAAACCCTGGTTTTCCAGGGCTGTCTTTTCATGTTATTGTTGGGGGTGGTCTGTGCTTTTCCTTAGCCCAGCTTTGAGGCAGAGCTTATCTTTTGGGTTTATTTTCATGTTCCAAGAACTGAAGAGGGTATTTGCTTTGAGAAGCTGGCACCATATGACATCCCCCCATAGCTGCTGTGGAGTGAAGGATGATGTTGAATGCAGGGACAGTGGGGACTGTCCCTCTGAGCTGGCAGCAGGACAAGGCGAGGGTGTGTTCTTTTCTTAGCTCCCCTTGGCCTCTCTGCTGAGGCACTAAATGGTATTTGGTCTGCATGGGGCACATGAGTGAGTTCACCAGGGGTTTAGCATTTCAGGGTCTTAAGCGTAGTGTTTAGTATCTTAACAAATCAAGAATCAATTATCTGGGAGAATAAGCAGAAGGTTTTTTATGTCTAGGGTAAATTAGTTTAAATGCTAAAACCAGTCCTTGTGGATTAAAGAAGCACTTGGAGGCAATGGAGTATATTTTAAAAATGGCACTTGACATCACATACTGAAAAAGAATTAATAGATCAGTACATGGGTTTCATGTCTTAGGGGAACTGTGTTGGCTTTTTTTTTTTTAGGTGGGATTCCAAGGTATTATCAATTTGTATGTAAATGCAGTCGATTCTGATAGAATTGCAGGGAAAAATACTGTCATCAAACATCTGGTTAAAGCATGTTTCTTAATTATTGTCTTTGAGAATTCAGGCCACTTAGCTTTAGTCTCTCTCTCTCTCTCTTTTTTTTTTTTTTTTCCTTTTTTCTGAGAGATGTTGGTCAGACTTATCTTGAAAACCACAGGAGGAACGGTCATGGTGGTGGTTGTCTGGGGAGATACTTAAAAGGGTAATTACAGTAAAGATAGTGGAAATTGGTACTTCTTGAGGCTTTGTCAGATCTCTCCCTGTCCAGCACACGGCTTTAGGCTCCTATTTAACATCACCTAGGCTGTATTACGCTAAGTACCCAGGAATTTTGGTTTTCATTTGTATTACTCTGCAGCAGAATTTAAAGCAGTATGAAACAGGCACACAGAACACTCTAAAGCAGCTTCTTCTCGTGAAATTCTATGTAGCATGAACCAGTTTCAGCTGTGCTAAGGACAGTATAGCCCTACATGGTCTAGCAGTTAATGTTTTCCCCAACAGCTAACAGTGCCCCCCCCCGCCCGCCAACACCTTTAAATAGGAAAAAGAAACTGCTTTATGGAAGAACAATTGGCATACAATAAACTGCATTTAATTTAAAGTCCACAATTGCATAAACTTTGTCATATGTATGTAGCCGGGAAACCACCATCACATCAAGGGAACGAAACAACGGTGTTGCCCAGAAGTTTCCTCTTACTGATCTGCTAGGACTCCCTCCACCTCCGCATGCCGAATCAGACAATTCCTAGTATTTTCCATCCCTTAGGATTAGTTTGCATTTTCTAAAATTTTAAGTAAATGGAACAATACTGTTCGTACATTTTTTTTTTTTTTTGGTTTGGTTTCTTTCCCTCAGCTTAATTATTAGGAGGTTTGTCTATGTTCTAGCATATGTTAATAGTTCATTACTTTTTATTGCTAAATAACATCCTATTGAATGGGTACAGTTTGATTATCCACATTTGATTATCCATCCATTTGTTGATGGACATTAGCGTTGCTTATAGTTTTTGGCCATTATAGATAACACTGCAATATATGGTTGGTAAATTTTCTCCCAACTTGTGGCTTGTGTTTTCAGTCTCTTCACAGCAGAGCAAATGTTTTTTACTTTGATGAAGTCTGTGTTAGCAGTTTGTCCTTTAAATGAACATGCTTAGCCAGCTTTGCCTAATCCAGATCCACAAAGCTTTTCTCCTATTTTTCCAGAATGTTTATAGTTCTGAATTTTACCGTTATGAGTTCTAAGTTTATGATCCATTTTGAATTCATTTTGTGTATGGGTGAAGTATGGATTGACGTTCATATTCTTGCATGTAGGTATCTAATTGTTCTAGCACCATTTGTTGAACAAACGATCCTTTCTCCACTGAATTGTTTTTTTACCTTTGTTGGAAATCAGTTGTCTTTATTTGTGTGTGTCTGTTTACGGACTACATTCTTTCTCATTGACCTATTTGTCTTTATAGCAATACCACATTGTTTTGATTATTGTGGCTTTATAGTAAGTTTAGATATTAGGTAGTGTTGGTTCTCCATCTTGATTTTTTCCCAAAATTGTCTTAGCTATTCTAGATTCTTTAATTTTGGAATCAGTTGGTCCATTTCTACAAAAACAAAAACCTGTTGAGATTTTTACTGGAATTGAATTAACTTTATAGATCAGTTTGAGAAGCTGTGAAGTTTTCCAGTGGTTGTCACAATGAAACACTAGTCTTAGAGATGGATTAGGGGGGATAAAGTGTGGGTTGTTACAGTGTGGAGAGATAGGGATGGAGTCGCCCCCTAAGATGGACTGATGGAAGAGCTGGGTGGCACAGCGCAGGGAACCTGACTTGAGGAATGAATGACCATAAATGAACAAGTATTGTATCAGAAAAATCCCCTCCGAGAAGCCCAAGAAAAATGGTTGGGTGGTTCATTCTGGGAGCAGCTCAGATTATGATTTCACGCTGAAGTTAGAGGGAAGTAGGCACATTTCTTCTGGAAAGAAGAGTGTAATAGAGAGCTCAGGGTCAACTTAGGAAGGGAGGAGGAAGACATGAACAGACGAGATTCTAGAACCTCATGTGTTCATGGAAAGCCTATGATGCAGGAAACAGAGGGCTAGCATCATACTTTAACGTCTTCCGCAGTGACTCAGTCTAACAGAACAATGAAGGTTACTTGTGCACCTGAACTGGTGGTTGATCTTGAACAGTGGTTCTCAACCAGGAGTGATTTTGTCCACAAAGAGGATATTTGACAATGTCTAGTGACATTTTTGATTGTCACAACTACTGGGAGAGTGGGATTTCTTTTATCATCTAGTGGGATGCTGCTAAACATTCTACAGTGTTCAGGGAAATCCCCCCAACAAAGTCTTATCTCCCCAAAATGTCGATAGTGTTCAAGTTGGGGAACCCTGGTCTGGAGGGGAAGGACTAGAAAAGAGGATAGAATGAGAGTGAAATGGATGGGTTTCTCTGGCACCTCCTGTCTGCATTGTCTTGAGGAGAACTACTCTTTTGAGTAGTGACCATGGGCAGTTACTCCAGATGATGAGGAATTAGTCTGTGGAAATCTTCGGGCATATTTCTAGAGGATGTCTAAAAATGTTACCAAATAAAACAGTTTAACAAAAGCATGGCTTGACTACAAATAAATAGGAGAAATATTGAACATCTGAGTTAATTTGCCTAAGAAGAAATTATTTGATTAGACATGGCCTTGGCCGTAGATGAGTATCATTTGGGATACTTTTGATTGCAGGTCATAGAAAACCTCACTCAAAGTGGCTAAAAATATACATGAACTTTACCAGCTCATGTAGCTAAATGGTCCAGGTTTCTGGCAGGGGTTGATCCCAACGTTCACTGTTGACACAGGACCCAGTTTCTCCTTCACCCCACGTGCGCTTTCCTTCATAGCTCACACATGGCTGCCAGCAGTTTCGGGGTTACTTTTTCCTTATTCATTCTCATCATGACAAGGTATTTCTTCTCCTATCATTATGAGTTTTTTTTTTTTTAAGTGTGCTGTCTTAAATTATATGTCCCCCTTGAATATGGTAACATTAAAACAATTCTTCCATTTGCTTGGACCGATGCTATCCAGTATGGTAGCCACTAGCCAGATATGGCTCTTCTGCTCTTGAAATACAGCTTGTCTAAATTGAGATATGAAATAAGAATGTGGAATAGCTAGTTAATAATTTGTATGTTAAGTATATGTTGAAACAGTAGTGTCTTGGGATTTATTGAGTTAGAATGCAAATGCATTATTAGAAATGCTTCCACGTGTTTTTAAAAAATTGTTTTAATGTGACTCCTAGAAAATTGAAGTTCTAGAAGTGGCTTCAAATTGTGTTCCTTGTCGACTGGCTTAGACCAGTCAGGGGTCCCTGGGAGTCTGACCCACCCAAACCACATGGCTAATAGACATATGGAGAGAGGTGGAATGGTTACTGGACAAGCAATTAAAGATGAATACTGTGGTAACTGGCATAAGCAAAGAAAGGAATATTTGTTTATTTGCTACCGTTTTACTGAGGATGAATGTCTGGAAATACTGCCCTACTACCACTAATAAGAGCTAATAATTGTCTCTTAAGTATATTTTTGAAAATTATAAGAGTAACGTGGTACCCCCTAGCCACTAATGAAACAGCACAGAAATAACACTAAGAGAAAGTAAGTAACCCTTCTCCCTTCTAATCCCTGTTTCCACTTAGAGCCGTAGGCAGGTGTTGTCAGTCTGGTGTGTGTTCCTCCATGCCTTCCTTCATGTACATATGAGTGTATTCACACACGTTGTTCTGTTTCTGCTGTGGCTGCCATTGTAAGGATGGGATTATGGCACTTACTCTTCAGTTTGCTTTTCTTACCTTACCAATTTGCTTTTGTTATCTCCAAGTTAGCATCTACTGATTTTTCCTGTTCTTACATATTATAGATATACTACATTTCATTTTTCTCCCATCACTGGGCATTCATGCTATTTCCACCTCCCCCCCCCCCATCACTCAACAAACAATGCTGCAATAAACATCTTTGTACCTGCGTCCTTACGTACTGGTCCTTTTTTTTTTTCTTCTTCTATAGGATAGATTCCCAGAAGTGGAATTGCTTGGTCAAACGGTATGTGTATTTTTAATTTTAACAGATAAAGCTAAATTATTTTTCTCAAGGGAATAGCAAATGATATATGCACGTAAGAGCTCCCATTTCCCACATTCTCATCAGCATTAGATGTCATTGCTCCTTTTAATTCTTACCAATCTGATTATCACTGATCATTAATTTACTTTTTCTTTACTACTGTTGATGTTGAGAATATTTTCGTATGTTTATTATCCATGTGAATTTCTCTTTTCTTCACTTCTCTTTTCTTCACTAATTATCACTGATCATTAATTTACTTTTTCTTTACTACTGTTGATGTTGAGAATATTTTCGTATGTTTATTATCCATGTGAATTTCTCTTTTCTCCACTGCCCATTTTTCTGGTTGGTAGTGTTTTTCTTTTATATTTTCTGAGAGTTACTGTATTTTAGAAATGTTAATCCTTGGATATGTGTGTGCAAATATATCTTTACTGTTCTTCTCTCTGTGTGTGATGTCTTTTGCCACATGAAAATTGTTAATTATTATGCAATCAAATACGTCTTTTTCTTTATTGCTTCTGAGATCATCTGTTTTGTTCAGAGTGGTTTGTCCATCTCAAGGTCATATAAATATTCTCCTATATTTTCTCCCCAGTTTTTAAAACCTTCAACTCTTACTGCAATTTTTAAGTTGTACACATGATACGAAGTAGGATTCTGCCTTTATTAGTTTCTAATTGTTACAAGAACCTTTATCATGGGCTTGAAATGTTATCTTGTCACGTATAAGGATGCCATATATATTTGGATCTATTTCTGGACTCTGTATTCTGATCCCTATCCATCTCTGTGCCAACACCATTCTGTTTTGAATGCAGTGGCTTTCCTAGTGAGTTGCAATGTCTGGTAAGTTGTCCTTCACTGGTCTTCTCATACTTTTTATTGTTGTTTTTAGCCATTTGTTTTTTTCATACTCTGGTTAAAATAAATTTAAAACTTAAAGTTGGGGAATTTTATCTTAAATGTTTTGAATATAAAAGGTAATACAATGACGTATGATAAATAGAATTTAAAAATTAATAATTTTCAGTTTGGGGATCTCTTCACTTGATATTACTAACCGGAAAATATTTACTGATGAACTGAGGCCTTATTTCTTATGTGACTTTTGATTTTTTTAAATCTGATTTTACTTTGTCTCTGTGATAATTGTACAGTTACCTCAAAATGGAGAAATGGGGGTTACAGGCATGACATGTTGAAATCTATCCAAAAATTAGATTATCGCATTAAAGCTACAGTGTAATGCTCTTAGTGACTGTGACCTTATAATACTTTGTATTTCTGTTTATGTGCCAAACTATAAAATATACTCAAACCTGGATTGGTTGACGGCTTTAAAAATAATGTAAACTGTAGATGTGCATAACAAACCATGTATTTTGTGATTTTTTATGATTTCATTCTTCTAAAACTTAAATAATCTTGACCTAGGAAACTGTCACACCTGAAGTTTTGGGAAAAGTTGTCTAATATTTTACATGTTTTTGATAATTCTTAACTTTACGTTAATGTGATAATAACTTAATTGCGTTCACTGCTATTCTCAATTGCTTTTTGGAAACTTTACATTTAATATTAAAACACTAAATAACTTTGTGTTTTTCTGAGGGGATTTGAAATGTTGTAGCTAAACACTAAGACTGCGTGTGATTAAAGATAATAGTAGTGTTGTCTTACAGATAGTATATATACAAATACACACAAAGTCTGTGTTTTGCTTATGAAAGGAAACATCCTGCCACCAGAAAGGATAAGTGCTTACGTCACACTCGCAGCTGATTTACAATTTCTGCCATCTGCCAAACATCCCCATGTAGGTTCCACCCGTGTTTACTTGATTGATTAGAAAAAACCATTAGTTCTGTAGCCAAAAATGAAATGGTAAAATAATTAACGTATTGTGATTATTATTGAATGAAATACAATTATGTTTTTAAAAAATGAGATTCCTTGTACTTTTAATGGTATTATAATTCAAATAAATTAATTGGTGTGGCAATTTTTGGCATGTGTATGAATATTAAAGATGGTAATTTAGAAAAGAGAGAGGGAATTCATTTAAATTATTCACACTGAGACCAAAAAAAGGACTTAGTTTAGTTAGAGTTAAATTTAAACCGTCGATGTGAACTTTGAATCTTTATTAAATCATAGCCAAGTAGAATTTTTCTATTCTGTTCTAAAGAAGGTCATGAACAGTTAGCTCCCGGCTTCCATCCAGCTCATAGATCCAGTACCGTCCCGCAGACAGTCCAGGTACCTGGATTCTGGCCTCTAATACTACTTTCCACTAACGGTCAGCACGACTCATTCAGGAACATACTAAGACGCCCTGACTGGGGTATGGCAAATTTTGCTGGTTTTAGAATGGATTTGCTTGTTTGTTTTTGTTTTGTCTAAAGCTCAAGGATGCTTTCAACAGTGTGTGTGGAGGTTGAGCTGTTCATGTCAGATGAACCAAATGGAAGGAATGTCTTCTGCAGTCCCATAGTGGAAATTTCAGTGACAGAGGAAATGGTATTTAGAAGCCGTTGAACAAGTTGGGCCTACCAGAAGCCCAGAGCGGTGGATCATGTTCTGTCATAGGTAACAAATGATACAAACTGTGCTCAATAAAAGACTTATCATGTTTCTGGGGTTGTCCAAGAAGCGGTATTTTGATCCATTCAGATTCTGTTTCCTGTACTCAAGTTTTAATCAGGATCAACATTGAGAGTTGATAAACATAAATTTAAAAAGATATAATTGGAGTATATTTTAAACACAATCATGGATATAAATTCTACGTTGTTAATTTTAAGATGAAATTGTTTTTAAATATATGCAAGCTATTGCAGGAACTGAAAATCATAGTAAAAAAACAGTAAACTAGGATATGATAAGATTAGTCATAAAGGAATTTTTTTCAAAAACAACGTTAAATAGTGGGGGGCTGCCTGATGCTAGAGACTCTGGAAAATTTGTTTAAAATAGGATAGAGAACCCTTCCCTGTGTTTGTCAAATAAACGTGAACAACCACCATAAACGAACCACATAAACAACAAACATAAACCACCATCTGTGGTCAGGGGTTGGAGTGGCTGTTCATCGCCAACAGTTTTTTGTTCCCGAAGCCAGAACTACTGCACCTACAGTTACCAGCACTGTGTTCACAAAGCCACTCTGACTGGAGGCCTTGAAGTCCTGCATGGGGAGGAGACAAGCACTAGGATAATCAGAGTAATGCTCACAGGACTGCAAGAAGGAGGAGGAAAATCCCCCACATCTGCGACATTAGATAGAAATCACCATCTGTGTTGATTTCAATGCATCGACAAGGGTTCTGTTGAATCCTTGCACTTCACGTAAAGATACTGAGCAGGTGATGATTCTCCTGTGCTGACCGAAAAGCAGCATTGTAGCTCCCAGAACGTTGCAGGTATTGGGTTCAAAGCAATATTCCTGAAGCCTACGGATATCATTCCTGGACCTAATGAGATGAGGTCCACTGGAACCCACCTTAGTAACTAATAGGCATTCTTAATCTGGATCCAACTGAAGTAAACCAGCCGTATGTGATAGTGTACTTTTAAACAATGAAAAAATCTTAAGCTAGAAATTAAAACTGAATCACAGTAAATATTTTTCGTAGATTTTCATTTTAAGATTTGCAAAGGTTGCCTCCAAACGACCAAGGTAAAATGTAACTTCCCGTAACATTGTAGTAATTTAATACTATTCTCTTGTCCTTGTTAAAATGTTACCCTCCCTGAGTATCACTTTCATGTGTTTGGCACTGTCTTAAATTGTCTCAAAGTAGAGTATCACCAGTTTCTCGTCTTTATTTTGCTTTAATCTATTGCTAGAATATGTTAAACCTTCCACACATGGGAGGTAGAAGAAAATATTGACGCAACAGATCCTGTGTAAGTGTGAGACTTCCATATTGCTTTGATTTTAAACAGGTCTGCTGGTAGAGAAGTGTAGTATCATCTGAGAAGATTGATGTCTTTTTAAGAGTGAGATCCCACCCTGTCCCTGGGCTGATGGCAGAAATTGTAAATCACCTGTGAGTGTGACGTAAGCACTTATCCTTTCTGGTGGCAGGGTGTTTCTTCCTTGAGAACTGTGTTGAGACTGCTCCATTTTTTCAGGTCAAGCTGCTGGGTCAGTAGTCAGTGACCCTTCCTCTCTGTGCCTTAAAGAGAAATAGCTACTTCTTTGGGGAAACCTCTTGTGAGCTGGGGACATATACTGCCAGCTGCATCTAACTTCCAGGTTATGTCAGAGGATGACTTTTTAAAATGACACATTAAATTTGACCCCGAGTTATTTGTCCCCACAATATTTTTGTACATCTAAATGTTGAAATGTCAGTCTCCTCGAGTTTTCTGTTGTCATTTCTGCTACCATTGAAATTCTAATGAATGAAATAGCTCTTTGGAGGAAAAAAAAAAAAGAACTACTTCCATTGGTACTTTCTCCTACTATTGGATTTTTCAAAGGCTAGCTTACAATCTCTTAGAAAGGGGTAGGACTATTGAAGTGTATGAATAGAAAACTTCAAAAGTGAACCTCTCAAAGCAGTAGAATATAAAGATATTTTAAATATAATTGCAGTTGAAATATGTGTGTGTGTGTGTGTGTGTGTGTGTGTGTGTATAATTGCAGTTGTATTCAGTAGTAAAAAAAAAAAAAAAAAGGAATCAAAGCATTTCTCCTTGATGCCATCCTGAGTTATGGAACATGTTGTAAGAATGAGTAGAATATTCACAGGAAGGAGGGCACCTCAGCATTATCCAATTTAGGGTAGCACATGTCCCCCAACCTTTAATTTATCTGACCAGGTCTCCACCAGATCTGTTAAGGCCCCTTCATTTTCATCTTCTTAGACACCCAGCCATGGAGCATAAGATCACATTTGTAGGGACACTGTGACTGAACAAATATTTTCCTTTACATGGTGCTTTCAGAAGAATCCTTTTATCTTCTAGAGGGCTAGGCTCCTTGGATGTCTGAACAATGAGGAATCTTAGCAAGCTATTTCTACACCAGAGCCCTTGGAGCTTAACATACTTTGAAGTAGATTGCTCCCCATTGCAGGGCCACAAAAAAAGTGGTTTTTTTCATAGTCTTTGCATTGATGTTTGCAAAGCCAGATGGCTTTGTAAAATGAGCCCCAAAGCAGTATAACTGATTAAAAGAAATGTCAGGTAGTTGAAGGCTTTCGTACCCAATGTGAGCCTGGCAGAAAGAATTGTTCTCTTGGGGTCCGTTAAAATTGGGAAATCTCACGCCCATCTTTAGGGGTCAGCCAATGACAATTGAGACAGGTGTTGGCAGCAGGAGCCTTAAAAATAAAGGCTGGAAAAAAAAACTCTCTAGCCAGCCATTGGGAGACCTGCCTCAAAAAGAAAAGAAACGGGCCAGTGACGAAGTGCTTTGAGGGTTGTAGGTACTTGGTGAGGCTGTGACTCACATACTTCAGGTTATCCTCTCATTTTGGGGTTGTTAGTACCGTATCCTAAATCTGCAATCGCCGGAAACCCTAAAGATTCCTTTGCCTCACAGCTTGGGGCCCCTGCTGTCCTGCTTCTCTGTAAATGACTCTGGTTGAGGATGCCAGAGTTCTGGCTCTTTTTTGTTGCCCATATAGAAATCATTCTGCTCGTGTCTGTAACCCTGAGCGCTGACCTTAACCTAAGACCACAGTCGTATATTTCAGGCTGTTGGTTGGAAGACTGATGGAATCTGGCCTTGAAGGGAGAGGCATTCGGAGATGTAACAAATTGTTCTCTGGCTTCATAACCCACCATCCGATGATTGGGAAATGGGGTTCAGAGCAGGAGCAAGCTTGAAGATGAGGTTTAAAAACCTGTCATAAAAGAGGTAGCTGTCCCTGAGTTCAGTTGTTTTCCATCATCAGAAAACACTTTAATCCTGCAATGTATGTTATATGATAGAGGCTTGAAAACCAGACCTTCCCGTTCCATTTTCTCCCTGTTGCTGTCTCCTGTCATTTACTCATCAGATGTGGTGCTGATACGCTGACAGAGCAGTGATGGTGGAAGACCGGGGACCGGTGTTCCATAGAAATAGCTAATTTATGAAGAGTTGGTGTATTTTGATCTCTCTGAACTTCTGTGGGCCCTTGTAAAGAGGGAAATAATTCAAACCTAGAGGCATTTCCAAGAATTGTTCTTAGGGTGGAAACTGATATGTGTATTCCTATTGTCCATTTCTTGAGTAATGTATAATTTGTGATATCTTAATAAGTTACAGCCAACTGGTCTTTATAGAAAATAATTTAATACTTGTATCAGTCACACAAGTGACCATTGTTAAACCAGAAAATACAGCCTGGAGAAGATGCATTCAAAATTACCTCTTATCACTTAAAGAAAAGATAGTTTAAAAAGCAAAGAATGTAGCTTTCTCTTGTGTCTTTTGATGAATTAAATAATTTTTCCTTTAGGTATCCCAGTGTTAGAGGCTCCTAGCATTTAAGAAATGGAGTAGCATTTTATTTTACTGTGAAGATTCTCAGTTCATAAAGCATTTATCTTTTTTTTCTCATTATTTCCATTGTAGAAAAATTGGAGAAGTATAAAGAATAAAAGTTTTAATCCATAGTCTCACCATGTGAAGATAGTCCCTGAAAGCATTTTAGTATATTTCTCTTCAGGCTCTTTTTCAACTCCTCATTACCTGATGATGATTGATTCTTGTTGCACATTTTCTTTCCAGCGGGGAAGTCCTTTCTGGAGCTGACCAGTTGTAGATGAGCTCAGTTCTGTGCTTGCCCGCAGTTGCTGTGCCATCGAACAGAAACAGCCAGGAGAGTGAAGTGCTGGACTGTTACTAATGGTCATGTATTCTTGTTTCGGGTACTGAGGCATTTCCTTATTTTCAGTAATTCATTTTAGAAAACTCAAAACGCTAACACTTTTTCTGCAGCTGTTGGCAATATTTGTTTAGGTTCAAGGAGGCTTTGACTTTTTATGTGCAGCAAATCACTTCTCACAACACATTTTAATAGGCTCCCGTAGTCAACCAAGAGATGATATATTCATTTAGGGAATAGAACAGATTTTCTTTGTGTTGCTGTAACACTTGGGGCTTTTTAAAATTTCCTCCGAAACCAGCACTGCAGCCATTCTTAGCCAAGTTGTGGTTTGTGGAGTGATTTATTGATCAGGGAGGGTTTCCCAGAGTTGCTCAGGAAATATCACATGTGTACCTTTGTACACGCTGTCCTGCTGGAATGCAGGCTCCCTAAGGTCAGGGGGTTTGGTTCCCTGCTATATCCCCTGTGTCTAGAACCATGCCTGGCATGTCAGAGTTGTTCCACAAATATTTGTAGATCCTGTTTTGTGTGTTTTTAAATCGCATATTTCCCCTGTTGCTTAACACTCTCATTGACTAACCCCTTAGTCGGTTGACTGAGCAATTACTGAATTCCTACATTAAGTCATTCCAACATCTAATAAGAATGTGATGAGCTCCTCAGGGTGCCTGGGTGGCTCAGTTAGTTAGGAATCTGACTTTGGCTGAGGTCGTGATCATGGGGTTGTGGGATCAAGCCCTGTGTCTGGCTCCATGCTCAGCGGGGAGTCTGCTTGTCCCTCTACCTCTGCCCCTCCCTCCACTTGTACTCTCTTTCTCTCAAATAAATATTAATAAAATATTTTAAAAAAAGAATGTGATGTGCTCCAAATACGATGGTAGATGTTGGCTTGTCAACTTAATGTATTTGTATCTAATGCAATGTTACTTCATTTTTTGCATTTAAGTCTTTTATCAAAACAGGTAAAAGTGATGAATTAGTTGCTGATTAATGTCTTAATATTTTTCTAGTCCTCTGTATAAAGAAGTGCAAGGGGACCTTGGTGGCTCATTCAGTTAAGCATTGGACTTGATTTCAGCTCAGATCATGACCCCAGGGTCCTGGAATCGAGCCCCAGGTCGGGCTCTGCATTCAGCGCAGAATCTGCTTGGGATTCTCTCTCCCCCCATTCCCCCCCGCTCATGCTCTCTCTCTCTAAAATAAATAAGTAAAAATTTTTAAAAAGTGCAATATAAATTTAATATTATCCTAAATTCTAGTTTATCCATTCAGGTTTTTGTCAAGGAGAATTTTAAGCATAGGTGATGTCCATTTCCATTTACCAATCTGAATTGAGTGCCAGAAATAGATACTTGTTCAAAGTGTATTTCCCATTGTTCTGGCTTGATTTCCTTATATCACAGATTTATGGGGGGTGGGAACAAGTAACATGGGTGAATAAAAAAGACATTAATTGGTAAGAATAAAATTACCAATTTTTGTTATTAATGCCATGCTTTTGAATACATTTACTGATAATTATTCTTTTGATAGATGAGAGAAAGAAAGGAAGGAGGGGAAAAAAAAAAAACAGTAACCAGTGGGTCTGTGGCCAAGGAACACCATTATTTTAGGTGGGTTGTTTTTGTAGTAAAATTGTAAAGGCATGTGTGAGAATAATAAAGACCAAATTCATGGTGGTGGCTACCTCTTGGGGGAGGAGGGTAACCAAGATCATGGAGTGGGGGTCGGGGCTTCAATAGTATTTATTTTTGACATGTCTCGTTGAGTAGTTGTTGATAACCAGGTGGGTGTTCATTATGCTATCCCTTCCTAGATTTTTTATTAAGAACAGTAAAAGATGGAGAGTGTATGTACATAGAAGTGAGATTTCCTCTAGTTCATTTCTGTTTATGAAAAAGTTTAGCTTTGTTTACCAGCTTTTTCAGCCTCTTCCCTTTCCAGTATCTTCCGACCACATCCTATGACAGAAAGGCCAGGAGAGACAGAGAAAGGAGAGGTGTTATGGAAGCAGAGAAACATGTTTAAGAGAAACTGACAAAGAGAATACATTTCCATATTTGAGCCTGTTGAGTCACAAGAAGTGAGTGATTACAGTGCCTCCTATGCATAATCATTTACTCTAATTTTTCTTGACTCAGATACTTCTGTTTCTGCAGAAGCCTTTGGCAGCTACCTATTGGTGTGGTTCTGTTCCATGCAGACTTTGAAACGTAGGTATCACACTGAGCCGTGTCTGGTTCTCATTGTCTTGGTCAAAGTGGTAGATGATCCTTGGTGTGGAGGGTCCTGTGGCTTCCTCTCATTCTCACTCTTGCTTGATGACTATTCCTGAATTACCCCCTAGAACATGCATGGCTGGAGCTTCAGTTATATAGATGATGGTTGTGGAAAATGGTGGCCCTTGAGAAGTAGCTTGAGGTGTAGACATTTGAGAGAACGGGAGCTTTGCCCCAGACTTATGGAGGTGAGTGGATGTGATTCAGTCACCCCATGTATTCAAGTGCCAGGGCCGCCATAACAAAGTGCCACAAACAAACCTTGTGTCTTAAACAATAGAAACTTCTTGTCTCACAGTTCTAGAGGCTAGACGTGTGGGATGAAGGGACTGCAGGGTTGGTTCCTCATGAGGTCTATGAGAGAGGATCTGTTCCAGGTCTCTCTCCCAGATCCTAGTGGTTGGCTGGCATTCTGGAGGTCCCTGGCTTATAGATGCATCTCCTCGATCTCTGCCTTCATCATGACCTGGCATCTCCCCTGTGTGCATGACTCTTTCTGTATCCAAGTCTTCCCCTTTCCTAGGGACATAGTCACTGGATTAGGGCCCACCCTAGTGATCATCTGCAGAGACACTATTTCCAAATAAGGTCACATTTGCAGGTACTGAGGGTTAGAACTAAGTATTTTCTGAGGTACACAGTTCATTTTGGAAGCCCCTCTAGTCTCATTCTCCCTGCCCAAATGTGGAAGGCGGATTCCACAAGCCAGTAGGTGTTGTCGAGCTCGAGCTTGTTGTAGTCTGTGCAACGTCCCCTTCCTTTTTCGTGAACTCCTCTGAATGGAAAAGCACAGGGGCAAGACAAGTTACTTGTTCAGGAGAGAGCAGTTGAAAGGCGCACTTGCCAGAGAACAAAGCCAGCATGAAATAGGAGTTGGTCCTTGCTCTTTCTTTTTCTTTCTGTCCAAGCTCTCCTGTACACCTCATTAGAGTAATCTATCGAAATCCAATCAATTCCACTTTGGATGATGGCAAATGAATACTATTTCTGCTGCATTACCTGTGAAGTGGTCCTCTGTGGATAAACCTGCAAACCTCTCACTATTTATAACATTGTTTCCCTGAGAATTGCGATCTGGTGTCTTAACTTTAAAGATACACCTTTCAAGTACTGCCTTGTATGTCATTGACATGAGCTGGGGATATGGATCTGGCCAGGCTTAGAGGCCCTGGCGGCTTTCTCCCTGCCATGTCAGGGCGCTTGGGGGAAGATGCAAAGGGACACTCAGAGCAAGTGTGCTCTGCCCTACTGGGAGACTGCCATCCTTGGCAGTGGTGTCTAGGGAACAAGGCTGGACCTTCATGTGCTTCGGGAATTCCCTGGAGACGAGGCTTATGCCCAGAAGGAGAACTGGCAGAGACACTGGCAGAGACATCCTGCTGTGTACACAGTATCCACGATCCTGTTTTGGTTCACTGATAAAACTGTGATTTTTGTCACAGTGGTAATGTGTTCAATTAAATGACTGTGCCTAACCAGCCTTCTTACCTCACAGCTGGATGGAGTTATGGTATTACATATAGACCGATGAGATCTAAGTAAAAGTTGCTCAAGAGATAGTTTGTGGGAATCCTTTCTTTCACTTCCTTCTTCCAGTATGGAATGCATCTGTGTTGGCTAGAGCTCTGGCACCCATGTTGGTCTCTGAGGTGACCGTGAGGATAGAGTGCCTACTGAGGATGGTTGAACGGAGAGGTAGAAGTTGCTTGAATCAGACGATTTGGTAGCCACCACTCCCACACTGGATTCCCTGCTTCGGAACCTCTTTTATGTGCAAAAGCAGTAAGCTGCTTTGTTTAAGCCACATATTTGGGTTACCAATTACATGCAGTTATAACTGCACCTAATCCTAACTGATCCAGAGATCTTTTCCATAGGAACCGAATCACTGCCCCTTAGAGTACCCAGTATATCCAGAGGGAAAGACTGGTCCAGGAAAAAGGAAGAAAGGAGAACTTCTTCCCAAGACCTAAAAACGGACTAGTTCATTGTGCCCCATGACATTTTTTCCCTAAGTCACCTTTTATGTGAAGTAGAAGAGAAGACTTTGAAAGCGTGTCCTGTTTAACTGCTCCCTTATTTATTCAGAACTCTGTTTCCTAATAGTGTCGACAGTGTAAGTCATTCCCATTTTCTGCCAGCCGACATTGACTTTCAGCAGCATCCCTATCTTGGCAGTACAGCATCGTTGTGAGTATTTCATTGCTTTTTACCGTTGTTTTCGGAAGTTGAATTGAAACAGAAAAGAACATGCTGTATCAGTGATAAGAAGTGTAGCTCTCATACACTTAATGCAGCTGACACTAGAGGGGAGTTATCCAGCTTTCCAAAACGGACTAATATTTAGCCTGAATCAGACACTGACTGTGCTTGGTTTGGTGGTGTGTGATAGTTGATAGCGAATGAAAAGAACAAAATGCAAGGATGTGGACAGATTGGGAGTGTATCAATGAGGGGTGTATGAGCAATAATTAGAAAGTTTGAAACTTTTTTCTCTCTCAAGGAACAAAAAATTGCCTAACAACGTATATTTGACTTTTTGGTATGTTTTTTAGGAATGTATAAAGCAGGAAAGTAGAGAATTGCTTTTACAGGTGGGTTCCCGATCTTTTTAGTATCTGATTGTCCAGTACAAGGCAGTGAATTGGGAGGAAGCCAGGATGGATGAGGCTTCTTTGGGACTGGACAGGGGTGGCCTGAGAGGAGGGGTCATGGGCATTTGCCCAGCTGCTGGGACAGAACGGAGGTTCAGTACCTGGCGGTGTGGGTGAGACACACTGTGCAGCTGTGTGGAGTAGATGAAGGTTTTGCCCTAGCTGTCCTTATCCTTCTTGAATCCTTCATGTTTCTCTGCAGCTCTGGATTCACAGCTAGCCCCTAGAAATGAAGATTTTCATGGAGGTCCAGGTTTAGGGGAAACATAGCTTCTCAGAATTTACTTGATCTCTAGCAAGACCAAATCATTTTCTAAATGTCTCCAAGTCACAGTGATGTGAGACCCTAAAAAGTACCTATTGCTTGAGGTACTTAATAAGACAATTAATGCTCTCCTTTTTTACTTAAAGTATATAAAATATCACATTTTCTCACCGAGCATGTTTTCGCTTATTTTTATCAGGTTTTACACGTTTACCAGAGTGTTTAAAAGTTCACTCTTAACCTCATTTCCTTGTTACCCTATTTTCCCCTCAGGCTGTTGATTTTATCAATTGTGTGTTTACCTTTCTGGCACTTATCAGGATCCTAATTCTTTACGGTGGGAGAAGAATTTCTGCCCTGGTTTTGGATAAATGTTGTCTTTCCTTGTTTGACTGATTAATTGATTGATTGACTGAAAGAGTGGGGAGTGGGAAGGTTGGTAAAAGGAGCCTAGCTAACTCTGATTCACGCAGTTTTCTTAACACATTCCTGATGAAGTTACTCTAGTTAACAGTTGAACATAAAAACAGATTGGGCATGCCATTATGTTGGTTTTCATTCATTAATTTCTAGTTGTTAATCTGCAGCAATCTAGAAATTTTAAATTTTTTTTTTTGTTAATCCATACTCTCTATCCCTCACCAAAAATATTCAGATGCTATTGAAGGCAGTATTGCTGCCAGGATGGAATGCATATGTTAAGATACTATAAAAAGGGACAACATTCAGTTTCTCAAATGCAGGACTCAGTTTCCCACTGAAATTCCAACCAGTATGGAAATACTGACACCTGATGTTGTATCACCACTTATTTTCAAGATTTATTTTATTTATTTATTTGAGAGAGAGCGAGAGAGCATGCTCATGCTCGCAAGCTGAGGGGAGGGGCAGAGGAAAAGGAGAGAGAGAATCTTAAGCAGACTCCCTGCTTAGGATGGAGCCCCACGTGGGGCTTAATCACAGGACCCTGAGATCATGACCTGAGCCAAGATCAAGAGTTGGACACCTAAGCCATCCAGGTGCCCCTCGCCACTTTTTAAAGTACAGTTGACCCTTAAACAATGCAGGGCATTTAAGGGTGCTGATTCCCTGTGCAGTCACAAACCTGAGTATAAATTTTGACTCCCTCAGAATTTGAACTACTAACAGCCTACTGTTGATGAGAAGCCTTACCCATAATATATACTGTGGATTAACACATATTTGGCATATTTATTATATACTATATTCTTACAATAAAGCCAGGGAAAGGAAGCTGTCAAGAAAATCACGAAGTCGAGAAAATACATTTTACGGTATGGTACTATATTTATTAAAAAAAAAAAAAACACACCATCCCACATACAAGCAGAACCATACTGTTCTAAACTGTGTTGTTCAAGGGTCAGCAGTGCATGGAAGGAACCTTGAAGTCATGCTATCTTCAGGAAAGTATAGAAATGCTATCAAAACAGGTGAGTATCCAGCTTTCTTTTTTCAGGGGTGGTGATGATATGGATGCTGTCTTCAAAAGATAACCTAGCTGGTAAGAAAAATAAAATATGGACTCCCTTCTATTAACTGTCCCTTCTGAATTACTGTACATGAAATCTTAACCAAGAGGGCTTTTTAATAGTTGAGTCTGTCAGACTTCAGTTGGAATTGTTTGAGAGGTTTCCAGAGATGAGTAGCTGAGCACTGTTGATCAGGAAAAGCTTGGCTTTTTCATTGGAATTCCTGGGTTTGGAGAGAGGAGGCCAAGCCTAGAAATGAATGTCTGATGTTAACCTCTAGTTGGCATATTCAAACAGCAATTTCATAAGATGCCGTTTCCATAGGAGACTTTGGTTTTATTATTTTATTGTAGCTGGAGGGTTTGAGTTCAGAAGTGGAGGTGGTGGAGAGCTCTAGGCCACCCTTGTAGGTTGTGTATTTCAGGAATTAACACAGTTTGCTTTCTTCTGAAAATAAAAAGGAAAAAAGTGGAGGAAAAAAGGAGATGAAATAAACTTGTGTTAAAATTGTGCTTGCACTTTGAATTAAATTCCCTGCATGACTGGTTCTTATTAAGACCAGAAATGACAAAACCTTGATGTGAGGGCCGCATTATAAACGGAATAGGCGATGAAGGTTTTCTCCATATTGGTTGGTAATTAGCTGTGCGTGGGTCGTGGGTCGATGATTAGTTGTGTTCCTCAGAGCATGTCTGCAATCTTTGATATCTACTTAAGCTATGTAAATAATTTGCAGTTTTTATTATGATTTTTCTATTAATCTTTGGTAGAGTGAAATTTGATATTTTTCTCTATGACACACCATGAAATTTAGCAATTAAGTCCTTTCATTTATTCAAAGTCTGCACTTGGCTAAAATAAATTTCAACAAAATGCTGTGTTGGGGTTTTCAAAATATTACCTAGTAGTTCTTTTGCAACCTGTAAACATAACTCTTCATTAGTATTTCTAATTGGATAGCTGTATCCTTTAATTCTCATCTATATAGGAAGTCATATTTTGAAATCTATAGGCACGGGGAAGCCAGAGATTCTTTGGCTTTGCAAAGCCTAATGTGGCTTTTGCTTATCTCAAGCTTATTATCGTTTATTACCACGTTTAACCATCCCTAGCCTGTGCCCATCTCTCTAACTGGAGTAGACCAAGTGCTCATATTTCTGATAATTCTCTTTTCCTGCATTGTACTTAGATGCTCCTTTTATGTAGAAAAATTTCTGATAAATAAAAATATTTCAGTGATAATGAAGTATTTTTTAATTTGACCCTTTGAAAATGAGATCGTGAGATTTTGAATTGTGTATACTTTTATTCGAGCAAAATTTTCCCAGCCAAACCTATTAGTTTTTCCTAATTCCTTTACTGATCCAGCTAGTTTCAATTTTTTGGTCCCCACTCTTTCTTTCCTGGTTGCATGTCACTTATTAATTAAAAAAAATAAAAAGAATAATGCACCTCCTCTAAATTAAACTTATTTTCTAACTAAGTGGTTTCATCCTGGGAACCTGACAGCTTTCTGGCATCCCTGACATTGTGTAGCAACCTGTGTGTGTTTCCTGTAGCTTTCATAGGATTCTCGCAAGCCTCCTTGGCTGCCAGAAGTTACGGACTATGTTTTTCCGTCTAATGACAGTTTCTAACTACATTTTAAGCTTCTTGTGGTAAGGTGCTTTGCCTCACACTTGCCCTATGTGGACTACGGCAACAGTGTGTGGGAGACTGCCGATTTCACTGCTTCCCAAACCAACGTGCGGTTGACCTTGGAACAACGCAGAAGGAAGGGGCACCAAATCCGGGCAGTCACAAATCCACATAGAACTATGACACTCCAAGAACTAATCACTAATAGTCTATCATAGACCAGAAGCCTTGCCCAAAACATAAACAATAGATTAATATATGTTTTGTGTGTTATATCTATTCTGTACTCTATTCTTAAAGTGAACTAGCAAAAAAGTTAAGAAAATACGTTTACAGTACCATACTGTCTTTATCCAGAAAAATCTGTGTATAAGTGACCCCGTGAAGTTCAAACATGTGGCATTCAAGGGTTAACTGTAGTTTGAGACATAGTGTTTAGAGGTATTCCTTTAATTTAAATGATGTATAAACTTCCTTAAAAAGGAAATGTTTTCACGGCTGCAATGCTATGTATGTTATGTTATTTATTTTAATGATATTTTATTATATATAAAGAAAAAAGCCAGATAAAAACTCAGGTTCATTTTTACCACTGCAACTAAAACAAATTAAAACAAATACAACAAAACTGCCAGGAGTAACATTTACAGTAATAATACTGATTTAATATTATGTATTTTCTTAAAGACTTGTGTTTATTTATTTGAGAGAGAGAGAGAAAGCATGAGCACCAGGGAGGGGCAGAGGAGGAGAGACAAGCAGGCACAGGACCCTGAGATCATGACTTGAGCCGAAGCCAGACACTTAACAGGTTGAGCCACACAGGTGCCCCTATTATTATGTATTAATGATGATATTTGGCTAAAACGAAATCATTCTTAGGACGGATATGCTGTTGGCTGATGTGCCACCTGCTTACTTCATTTGTTTGTTTCTTGAGTTGGCATATTTATCATACACAGTGTGGAGTTCTGTGACTTTTCTGACAGAAAGCCTTTAGTGACAACGGTTCCTTAGTGTTCCATGATGTCATTTGGCCCTGCCCTTATTTGCGTATTTAATCCTCTGGTTTTTTCTCATTAACTCAGGAAAATTGAAATAGTAATACTGGGCCAACTTGATCATTACCGCAGGTGGAAACATGGCACTAAAATTATGGAACAGTCTCAATTTAAAGGATAGTCATTACAGAGTTCATATTTTTTAAGATTCAATGAAATGTCAACAAAAATTTTTATAATGTGTTAAGCATTCATCTCCCTGAGAATCATTTTTAGACTCCACTTTGAGGAGGAGCACTGGCATAGAGTATACGAAGGGCCAAAATTGGTGCAAATTACTTTTAGTGCGTTCATGGATGTGACTTGGTTTATAAGTAGATTGACATAATATTTATACCTGAAAGAGGTGAGCCTGGGTTCAATGAATTCTTGTCTTCATGTTTTTTACCAAAATGTGTATTTGCACCTAAGCTTTGGGGTTTTATTTGTTTGTTTGTTTGTTTGTATTTGTCTTTGGTTGTTTCTTATACAAAACCCAGCCTTGCTTTTAGCTGTATTACCTACTGCAAGTAAACGAACCTGGCAACAAAAGAAGGATCCAAGGGCAGGGGTGGGGACGAATATCGGCCAACCACGTGTTAACGAGTTAAAAGGTGGTAGACCTCTGCACTGGGTGGAGACATAGTGCCCTTTAGTTAGTGATTCCATATATTCTGAAGAGGTTTCCCCCAAATCTCTGTATTTGAAAGTAGTAGCTACTATAGTTAAAATCATAGGCTTTGTTTTCAGTTGGTGATGTTATCTTCCGGCCCGATTCTCCTACTTTGTAGCTGTGTTACTTTGCCTCTGTTCCAATGAAGGTGATGGAAATGAGACCATTATGAGGATTCAGTGAGATAATGTATCAAAAATGCTTTGCCCAGTGCTTGGAACATGATAGGCACCAATAAATTTTTGCCAGCTCCTAGTGATACTGGTAGTACTGTAAGAAAGGGATTCAGAGTATCTGATTTTTTTATTCATTTTATATGCAGAGGAGACAAAGGACTAGGAAGAGGCTTCCTCATTTCTCAATATAGTCATTAGATTTTGATACTATGCACATAGTGCGATGTTTTCCCGTAGAAGGTGATGTACTTGTTATTATTAGCTCTTTTGTGAGAGGAAAAAGCATCTTCCAAGGTGCCTACGGAGGCCAATTATATTGTAACCTTGCAAACCTCTTTGCTACCCACTGAATCTGCCCTTGTGCCCGTTTCCTACCTACTTAACCCTCAATCCTTTTAAATTCGCGGAACCATCTTTCCAGTTCTGTGCTTTCTTCCCTATCTGTCCTGGGGGACCCCATGTTGAGCTTGGCCAACTCAGGACACAGTGTGACGCTCAGTGCTCATGCAGCTGTTGGTACATTTGCTGCAAGTTGTTCAGAGCTTTGCGGTCCCTCGTTGCCAGGTGCTCCTCCGTAGACATTTTTCTCTCAGTCCTTATTTCTGAGGTCAGGTTGTTTTGTCTTTCTTTAACTGGTGTGAAAACCAAAGCGCTGAAAGGTTATTTAACTTCTCCAGGGTCTCATAGCTCTTAATAGGTAGAGAATTCACACTGAGGTCTTCATCACTGCTTAGACTCCTCCCTTTATTTCTGAATGTTCTGTTATTCCCATCTTAAAAGAAGAGCATGTTAATTTGGTGACCATGCATTTGGGCTGAATTCTATCAATGAGAACTTATTTTTAACAGCCTGAATTTAAATCCTGGCTTTGCCACTTAATCGCTTCATAACCTTGGTCAAAATGCTTAATAACATCTTTGGTCCTCCATTTAATCATCTATGGAAGGAAGTCATAATGGCACCTGAATCATGGGTTATTATAAAGATTAAATGAAATAAGATTTCTAAAAGCACTTGAGCAGTTCCTTGTGTATATTAAGCATCATGTAAGTGTGTTAAACATATACAGTAAAATGACTTCAGACTGTAACTCAATGAAAGGTCTTTTTTTTTTTTTTTCCTTTTAGGGAAAGAGTTTTTTGTGTTTTTTTTTTTTTCTTTTTCCACCAATTTCTTTTTCTTAGGTAATCTTTATCTCTGAGCTTCTCTGCTGCCAGCCTTTGCTTTTAGAAAGTAATACTGAAATGTTAAGGTCCTTGGTCTTAAGCTCATGATCTTTAGCAGTATCTTCTTTGCTACTCAGAAGTACTTTAAACCATTTCTTCCTTAGTTGCTTCTACCTTGACCACCACTTTTACCTCTGTCCTCCTCAGGACAGAATTTGGCATGAAGTGAAAAACATGAAAAATATGTTCTCTTTTTCTTTAATGAAATCTCCCCCTTCTGTCCCTCAAATCGTTCTGCAAATGACAAATTTCAGTAAGCTTTCTCACACTGGAAGTGGAAGGACAAGAACCCATGCTCTTCCACAGGAAACATACAGAGAAAAGCAGTCCTATTATTTCAAAACATTTTTGGTAACTTTTTATTCCATAAAATTTGAGCACTGACTGTGTGTCAGGCACTGTGCATTTGGGTGTGAAGGCATTTGAGGAGGGGCAGGGAATAGGGCACACATAGCATTTTCCAAGTTTCCTAATGCTCATTCAATTTAGGGTAACAAATACTTCCCGCTAGATGGGACTGGGCTGTGCTCTTCCGTGTCTGCTCCTTCGTTTCTTAGACTGCTCGACTGTCTTTTCATCTCGGAATCTCCAGTACCTAGCAGTATCTTGTATCTAGTAGCACAAAATAAATGTTGTCTAAATGGGTTTGTAATTGATTTTAGTATGTAGTAGGTTATAGTTTTCTTCCCAGTTTGCTAAGCAGTTACTCCCTTCTGCCATTACTAAATAATTCTCTCCCCACTGATTTGTTGTGTCTCATATTTAATATATGTCTTATTGTCTCTTCTCTATTATCCACATTTTCTTTAACTAGGACTGTACTATATTTGATAACTATAGATTAATAACTGTAGACATATATCTCCATATTTGCTCTTGTTTTTTAGACTTTTAAGTGATAATTTCATCTACTCATATTTTTTCTAGATAAATGTTAAGAGTCATGTTTGAGGTTCACCTACCATGCCCACAGTTCCCTAAGTGGAGTATTAAAAGTGTGCATTTCATTTAGAAGCAGGTGTCGCCTTAAGCTATGTTTTATCCTTTTAGGAATGTTTATTAAATTAATGTTTGTTAAATTTAATGTTTACTAAATTAATATTAAATTAATAACCCTCTTTCTAAAATGGTTTTTTGGGTTTTGGTTTTGTTTTGTTTTTACATATCACACAGGTTTCTCCTTAAGATATCTTGGAGTATTTATTTATTTACATGAAAGTTTATTTTAAGTGCAGTAGAGTTAACATAGAGTATTATATTATTTCAGGCGTACATTATAGTGATTCAGCAATTCCATACGCCACCCAGAACTCATCAAGATAAGTGATCCATTGGGGCGCCTGGGTGGCACAGCGGTTAAGCGTCTGCCTTCGGCTCAGGGCGTGATCCCGGCGTTCCGGGATCAAGCCCCGCATCAGGCTCCTCTGCTATGAGCCTGCTTCTTCCACTCCCACTCCCCCTGCTTGTGTTCCCTCTCTCGCTGGCTGTCTCTCTCTGTCGAATAAATAAATAAAATCTTAAAAAAAAAAAAAAAAGATAAGTGATCCACTTCACCTGTTTCACCCTTCCCCCCTACCCACTTCCCCTCTGTGGCAACCATTCATTTTGTAGTATTATTTATTTATTTTTTTTTTCGTGAATAGGGTTTGTTGATAAGTCATATTTTCTATTTTTTTCACTGGTAGCAGAACTATTGTATTTGATGTATGTGGGATCTATCCAAGCTCCTTAACTCTTTTGTTTATTCCAGTAGTTTTTCACTTGATTCTGTTTGGCTTTCTAGATACAAAATTATATCATGTACAGATGACAATTGTTTTTCCCCAGCATTGTTCTTTTCCAATATTGCCTGTTCCCAAGTAAGCATTACATAATAGTCATGTAGGTGTTTTGTTCCTGGAATGTTGCTAGTGTCTAACTAAGATAAATGTAGACTGTTAGTGTGATATATACTCTGTGACATAAGAAAGATTATAATTAGAAGGGCAAATAGCTGAATTTCTTATAAGTTGCATGGTAATTTTGTCACACGATGCCTTCCCTTCCTCATATTTGAGAGTTGCTTGCCATCCAGAAAGAGATGGCAAGCAAAATGGCCTGAATTTAATGGACTATTCCCTTTTAATATGAAGGACACTGTCTTAGTTGGTTCTACAATGAGATTGCTAACTTCTATGTTCCAGGCATGAGTTTAGAGAGGAGTTGGGGCAAAGACCCACCATGCTATCAGTTGAATGCCCCTGAAATTTGTCCCAAAGATTGAAGTTAGAATTTAGGGACTTAGATGACTAGTATGTTAAAAAAAAAAATAAAAAATTGGAAAAGTTCACCAGAGAATTGAAATTTGTGGGGGAGAAAAAGCAGCAAATAGAAAAATTGATAACTGAAAAATACAATATTTGAAATTAAGGACTCCACGGATAGTTTTAATAGAAGATCAGACACAGCAGAAGACACGATTAATAATGTGGAGGACAGGCTAATAGAAAATAGCCAAACTGAAGAAATAATGTATGCCTGTATTTCCACTAGCTAACAATTTGAGAAGCACCACATTTTTCCATATCCCTGCCAACAATAGGTATTTTGACACTGTTTATAATCTGCCACTTCATGTGTAAAGTGATACTTTATTGTTAGTTTAATTCACTCTTCAGTAACAAAACAGTTTATTATCTTTTCATTTCGTTTGCTATTTAGATGTTCTTCTCTGAGAAATATCTATTCATATGTTTGCCATTATGTCTCCGGGGTTGTTGGTATTTTAATCAGTTTGTACATTTTTTGTATATGACTTATAACCCTTTGTTATCTCCATTACAAACGTATTTTCTAGCTGTGTGTATAAAACATTTTGTTACCATGCTATTTTTCTTTAGCAGAAGAAAATGTGCATTTGTATAATGAAAATTATACAAGAAGATGATAAAAAAAAATAAGCTTTCACAACATGAGTCTAAGCTACTTTCATGAGACTATAGTTATTATTTTCTGTGTTCCAGACTGTCTTCTATACAAGCTGGTGTGTGCGTGTATCTTATAATTACACTGGTGATTGAGTTTGTTTGAGAAGAATGTTAGAGATAACTTTGTTATCAGTTATATTTCTTCATGACTTTGTTTTTGGCCTTGGATTAATTATGTCAGGTTACTTCAGACCTAGAGATTAATTAATATAACCATCGTCTGATTAGCAAATTAAGGGTATAATTAGGTCGCTAGTAACTCTCATGCAATTTGAGGTATCATCATTGATATTCATATGAAGGTGTGTCTATGTATGATAGAAAGCAAGTATGTTGTTACCTTATAGATCTAAAATTGTTAGATTATGAGCATATATATGTACAAAAAGTTTCCATTGATTTCTCCCTGTCATGGTAAAGTACCCATGATAGATGTTATGCCTCTGTTTCATTATGGTTAATTATGAAAGATAGTTAAGGATTATTTACTTATTTTGGCTTTGGAGACTGACCATCCCAGTTCTGTCATGTACCACCCAACGTAACCTTGGATAAGTTAAATAATCTTTGTTGGTCTTAATTTTGTTATTAGTGAAATGAGTTTGATAAATGTGTACCTCGTAGAATTGAGTGTGGTAATGCATGTCATGTGCTAGCCTGGAGCAAGCATTTGTAATGGAAGCTCTGGTTAGCATTTCTAGTAAAACATGCCTGTTCACACTGTGAATAACATGCAGTTTTGAATCCATAGTTACTAAACATGAAAATGCAGAGGTCAGGCTCCGAGAGTAAGGAGTTATTTAAAGATTCTTTCGTATCTCCTAAAGCTGTTACTACTTTTAAAAAGGAAGGAGTGACTGCGGGGAACTTCCAGGTGCCTAAATAGCTCTTTTTTTGTCATCATTTTGCGGAATCAGTAGCATAGCAGTTGAAATGTATTTATGTAAAATTAAGATAGTAGCAAATTCCAAAAGGCTCATTTGCTTAATGGAATTGCATGGTGAATTCACTTGCTGAAGCTGTTTGTCTTGAAGCAAATATCTTTAGTAATAGTCCTTCAAAAAATTTTTATTATTTATTTGAATATTTCCATTCTATCTCCTGAAATACTGGGCTATCAGTTACAGTATTGGCAAATAGTGCTTACAGAAAAACCACTGTCTTTTCCCTATGGAAGCATTCCAGAATATTTTATGGCTATGCTCAATGCTTGTGCTTTTCTTCTTTTGCCTTTTTTTTTTTTTTAAAGAATCAGAGAGCATGATAAATGATGGAAATTTCAAACTAATTCTGAAGCAACACAGGTGTATTTTGCATTCACTGGTCTTCTCTGGAAAGTCACTTGGAATTGGCAGGGACCTCAAGTGTTCTTGGGATGTTAATTTTACATGTCTTGCGTAGATGTCAAAACCTTTTAAAATACAGGTAACCCTCTCCCCACGTTTTCCTTTATAAATTTGTAACCCTCTCCCCACGTTTTCCTTTATAAATTTGTTAGAGTTTAAGTGTACAATTTCTGTTGTTAAAACATGGTGTGGTATTTTCTGATTTTTGCCACTTTAAAAATAGTTCACAATTCATAGATGATTCTGAATGTTTTTGGTGCTGCCAGTTGCTTTCTGCATTGCCATATGGATTACGTCTCCTGTATTCCTAAGAAAGGTGTTTCTTTTATTCTTATTCCACCAGTAGAAAAAATTGGTTGTGAGTGGTCTATGTGATAAGAGCTGTTTGATTTTGATTTTTGCTTCAAGTGTCACAATCACCTACTCTTGGGTCACTCTCAGTGTCTTTAAAATAAAATTCTTCAGGGCGCCTGGGTGGCTCAGTCCATTAAGCATCTTCCTTTGGCTCAGGTCATGATCCCAGGGTTCGAGCCCCGCATTGGGCTCTCTGCTCAGTGGAGAGCCTCCTTCTACCTCTGCCTTTGCCCACCTCTCTGCCTGCTTGGGCTCTTTCTCACACTCTCTCTCTGTCTCTCACTCTCAAATCAAATCTAAAAGAAAAAAATAAATGAAATAAAGCAAAATTCTTCAAAACCATGTTTGGATTACATCCTTTTGCTGATTAAAAGATTTCTATCATGGTAACAAAGTAAAAACTTTAATTAAATTGGTGGTGATTTGGCTTCAAGTAGAAACTTTGTATTAGACTAATAGAAGACGCTAGAACTTCTTTCTAAATAAAACTCTTTCTAAGAGATAACATTTGTTCAGTTATCTGCCAGAGTGTCTAGCACAATACATCTCAAATCTCTCTCCTCCCTCTTCCTTTCTTCTTCTAATATGTGTGTACTTTGTTATTTCTGATGCCTCTTTTCCCCAGAGTTATAGAAACACATAAATTTATAGCTGTGTTCTGTTTCAGTTTTCTGTTGCTCTGTAATAAATTACCATAAACTTAATGGCTTAAAACAACACCCATTTATTATCGCACAGTTCTATAGATCAGAAGTCAGGACAGGGCTCAGCTGAGTTCTCTTTCCAGCCCACATGTTTGGCAGAATTCAGTTCCTTACAGTTGTAAGCTCACAGTGGCTTTCACTGTCTTCAAGGCAGGTAGGAGAAGCATTTCTCTGACGCTTCACCGTCTCTTAAGGGATGCACCTGATTAGGTCAGGTCCACCCACGCACTGTCTTCTTTTGAAGAACTCAAGAGTCAGCTGAGTGGTAACCATGTCATGGGAATAATAATCCATCATCTTCACAGGTCTGCCTGTCACAGTGGAGAGGGAGGGCGATGATATAATAGTGTAAGTTGTTAGAGGTCGTTTTAGAGTTCTGCCTTCAGTATCATGGGCAAAAAAGTTTACACAGCTTTTCTGTGGGGAAAGAAGTATGTGAACATCTGTTGACTACCTCCTGGTTTCTAGACATGGTGTTATGACCTCCATGTTACAGATGAGCAAAACCTAGTTTTATAGAGACTACATCACTGGCCCAAGTTCTCATTGAATTCAAGAGCCAAGCACAAAACCTTGGAGACAAAGCCTCTGAGGGACCGAGAGCCTCTTTTCCAGTTGTTTTTTTCATTAATACTTATGGGTTCTCAAATGAACTTTTTCACCAGTTCAGATCTAGATGGGTTGTTGAAAACCTGTGAACACATTTCCGCAGGGAAGCTATGCTGTAAATGATGCTGAGTTCCTGGGCTGTGCCACAGAATCCACCTTAACACATACTCTCAGGAAGGTTGTCTTCTGAGTCATCCAGAACCCCTCAGGTCCGAATCCCTGAGCCCCCTGGAGGCAGTCAAGGTTCCTGGCACCTTGCAACTGGTAGGGCTGTATTGTGTGGGAGAGCTCCTCAGAGATGGGACTCCCCCAGGTCCCGGGCCACACAGGGAGGGCTGGAGCAGGTGCAGTCCCTCAGCTGTAGGAACAGATTCCTGCCCTGAGAAATTGAGATCATGTTTAGTTTCTTGATTAGGTAATTAGGTCATATGCTAAATACAGAAGCTTACTAGCTGAATTATCTGTTATATTGAATCTGCTACCTAGTTATATTGAATCTGCTCTCCAGTTTTTAAATGGTACCACTAAACTTGCACAGTAGGTTGTACGTGAAACTATTGGACAATTTTTTTTTTTAATCCTTCAGTTGGTTTTCTTTAACATCTATATAAGAAGCTAGCTTCTGGGGTGCCTGGGTGGCTCAGTCGTTAAGCGTCTGCCTTGGGCTCAGGGCGTGATCCCGGGGTCCTGGGATCGAGCCCCACATCAGGCTCCTCTGCTGGGAGCCTGCTTCTTCCTCTCCCACTCCCCCTGCTTGTGTTCCTCTCTCGCTGGCTGTCTCTCTGTCAAATAAATAAATAAAATCTTAAAAAAATAAGAAAAGAAAAGCTAGCTTCTGTGGTTTATATCCTACTATAGGTGGATGTTAGGTGGAATAGTTGTAAAATAAGGCAGCCTCTCTTCTTCCCCCTGCCCATCTTGAGTTCCATCACGTCCCTCCTGTCTTGACTATGAGCTTGAAGAAAGAGGGGAGACAGGAACGGTACCCAGGGAATCCCCGCGGGAAGAAGGAGCCACTCTCAGGCTGATGTGTTGAGGAGAATTGAGGTGATGGTCGTGACTGGAATACGGGAGGAGCTGTGTCTGCAGAAGGTCGGAGCGAAGGAGGCTGTGGAGGGAAAGAGTCGAAGGAAGGAACGCCAGGCTTTATTTCCCTTTCTGTCTTCCTGGTGCCGTGGCCTCGTGTTCTACCGCAGTGTCATTCATGCTTTGTGACTTCGCTGAGATTATTGAACTTTATGAATCTTGGGAACGGAGTAGTGATGTTTACCTAAATGGGAACTTTTTTTTTTTAGTCCTAAATTTTACCTTCTTTTCATTCATTGCCTCTGGAAAAATAAATAAATAAATGAATCCTGTTCCCTTTTGATCTTCATATCAGGTTATTCAAAATGTATGGCTGACAGCCTTCAAAGGAGGCATGCAGGCCCTGGATGTTTTATTCAATGTATTGCTGCTCTGTCCTTTGGTGCAGCTCTTCAAATTGCTTTGGAAGTGCCTGAAAGGTTGTCATGCATTTTGCCAACAGTAAATGACAAGTGGTGATATATATGGTGAATATTCCGGCTGTAAAGGAAATCACTGTTGCAGCCTCAATTTCACAGAAGTTTGTTTGTTTCTCACGTCATGCTCAAAGTTCAGTCTAAATTCTTCAAGTCACATAGATTCAGGTCTTACCTCTCCTGTAACTTGCAGAGTAAAAATAATTGAGATTGTGATTATGAGTGAGAGATGCATAAAGCACATGGTCACTTTTTAAACAGTTTTAATAATTCTGTGCCCTTGGGACAAATGACATGTGCTTCTTAGGCACCACCCCCTTCCTCTAGGACGTCCACTTCCTCTTTTCTTGGCTGCCAGTGAAATCTTTTGAAGATCATTACCTTAGTGCCCTCTAATGAAATGTAAATAAAATGAATGATTACAGTTTGATTATGGGTCCAGTATTTATGAGGCTCCTGGTAACTTGCTGCATAAATTTAAGTATGTGAGTAAATTCTCCTAGGGACAGTCAATGTGAGAGTATTTTATTTTTCTTTCCTGTTTTTTATGACGTACTAATTCTTTTCACCTCTGAATTCTTTATTATTGTTTCTGCCCTAGAAGAAGTGGGACCCTGGAAAATAGATATAGTTTTTTTCTGGGTGACTTTTATGGTCCCTGTAGGGTTTGGACCAGACCTGAGTTTCTGCCTGATCCCCACCTGTCACGGGGACATTGAAATAAAGAAACACAAACTTGCTTTTAATTCCCGTGCTGTATCCATCTCCACACAAACAAAAGGTATGAACATTTCTCTCCTCTGCCTTTTCTCATAAAGCACATCGAATTTCAAGTCTGCACTTACGTAGAAATCACAAGGGAATGGGTTAACACTATTCTCTGATTACTTAGGGATATCAAGTACCTTAAGCTTTCTACTTCACCATCTAGATATTGGAAGCTAGCCTCCCACTCAGTTTACTGCTCAATACCACTTTGCCCTGCAGTCTTTTCTTTCTGGAAGAATTACTATAGTGAAACTTCAATAGGACAGACTCTTTTCTGCCATAACCCTTGCCAGTCCTGCACAGTATTTTCTATGGCAGGAGACAGAACAACGCTTAAAGCTTGGGCATGTTCCCCAGCCTGGTTGGGTCCCACAGGAAAAGAAAGTTGAATTTTAGTTTAGATTTGAGTTCATGGCAGAGTTTCATATCATAATGTTGGATCTCAAGAATCCCCCTGTTTTTGAGGTAGTGGCCTCTGATGTGTGCGGGAAGCTTGGAACTGAAAGTGGTAAAAATACATTAATACTTAATTATCTGCGCATTGTGGGGTTTTTGTTTTGTTTTGTTAATTGCTTTCCCATGCAAGATAGAAAGGAAAATGGACTATCTGGATGACAGGCTTCTCTTATCAAGTGACTGTCCCTCCTACCCACACGGCAAGTGTCACACATCCCACCCCATTCTGACTACCACATTTGTAAAGAAGGGAGTGAGCTCACGAAGGAGACTGACTGCCAGCTTACGGCACTTAAATGCTCAAAGACTGATTTCCCAAGTTGGCTGAGCAGACAGAAAAGAAAAGGCGAAGATGAGAACCCTTGTCATGTTCTGAATTGGATGATTTGTCAAGAAACCAAAGATTAAGTTCCATTGCAATGTGGGGATGGTAAGAGATCCTTCCAGTGTGATTCCAGGTTTTAGGTTTTCTGGGAAAAGGGTACGACCTTACTGGTATTCTCATATAAACTCTGCACAGTGTCACCAGAGGTTTTTCTTGAGTAGTTGTCGGCTGTCTGGCATGATGACAGAATTATCAAAACTTGTACTCTTACACTTCTTTCCTACCCCCTGAGACCTGAAGCCTTTTTGTTGCCTCCATCAATCCCCCCTCCCCCTCCCCAACATCCCTGGTTCAGGGCAGAGCAAAGCACTTGAGCCTCTCTGTCTCCCAGAGTAGCTCTTGGCGTTCCTCTGAAGCAGTTTCCAAGCTGCATGGCTTCGATTGCTCTTTGTAGATGACACCGTGTGTATCACTGGCTGGCATGGAGTTGAGTAGGATGTGGTATGTTGGATTTCTCAAGATAGCCCAGAGTAATCCTGATTCCTCCAGTTAATAATAGTAACAAAGCCTTCTAGAAATAATCCCCCAGTTGAATTTGATGTCTCCACCCCCTGTGATTATACTTGTAATGCTTTTATTAACTGTCAATTAACTCTTTGCTTTGTCCTGTATCTATTGAATGCCTCCTATGTGTGAGCTTTATGCTAATTAAGGATTTAGTATAAAATGGTAAACAGAAAAGGCATGACCCCTGCTCTCTTGGGATTTATATTAATACATTTTATTTAAAGTGTATCCTGATTGTTAAAGATGCTGTAAAGGAAAGAAGCAGAATGTTCTAGGTGAGTGTAATTGTGGGTCTAATTTAGATTGGGAGGTCAGGAGCACAAGTGATATTTGAGTTGAGTTAATTTATTTTAATTTAGTAAAGTAGAAGAAAGGCATCTTTTTCTAGGATAACATTTGCTGTTCTGTTTCATCATAGGGTATTTCAAGCAGTTGACATCATAGATCCTTTGTGTATATTTAAAATCTTAGAATGTGCTAATCAAGGAACAAATTTTAGATGTTACCAAAAAAAAAAAAAGCCAAATGGAGTAATTCAAAATATATAACGTGTTTACAGATGATCCTGTTAAGGGTAATAATATTGGGGACGAAAATTAAGTGTTGTGGTAAATGGTGAATATGGGGAAAATGGGGGTTAGAAACAAATATACCACTAGAGAATGAAGATAATTATTTTGGAAATAGGAAAAGTCTGAATTCAGATCAACAAACTTTGAGTAACTGTCTTAGGACAGAGTATGTGCTAGAAGATGAGTAAAATGTTACGGCACCCCTCACAGGTATACCATTTGGTTCAGAAACAAATGATTTCCTTCAGCCATCCTAAGAACCAGAAATGTTGAGTATACAGTTTCTAAGAGGTACTTGTTTTTTGGAAGGGAACAGGCATTTTAACACAATATTATCAGTATTAGGTGGAGTAAATAAAAATAAGTTAATTAGGATTTGAATGGATCTGTATTGAATGTTACATGCTATAAATACAGACTATACCCTCCCACCCCACCTTCCAATGCTTAAGGAACATTCGTCAAATCGATCCTTCATTAAACCTCAGAAAGCAATCTCAGTAAATTATCCAAAGCATACTATTAAAGGTTCTCTTGTCTTTCTGGGTGGGTGACCTTGGACAATTTAATTATTACCTCTCCGCCTCCCTTTCCTCACTTGTAAAATGGGGATAAGAATGCCAGTAGGTGGAAGTATTTGAAATTTACACAGGTGTTAAGCTTTTTAGTACAATACTAGAAATTAATATCGTTTTCAGAAGTTTTTGAAATAATAATCTCCTAAATAAGTATTGGCTAAAAGAAAAAAAAAAGAAGTTCTTGAGAAGATAATAATGATCAACCCAAATGTTACAGTTTTTAAAATTCGAGTTCTGTTCAGAATAAAGTCAATAGGTTGTAACGTTTTTTTCAGCATATTTTTATAGAATATATTTTGTGTTTTCAGGTGACCCATCTCCACATCAACCTCGATGATCACTTGATATTTTTGTAAAGCTTATTGCTCTCAAGACTTTATAAGATGCTTATTTCAGCAATTCCTAGTGGTCCTAAAAGGTTTCTGTATTTGCATTGAAACATAGTATTATTTAGCAATTTCCAGAAGATATGGGAATTAGAAAAGGATTTTCATGTTACTAAAAAGTTAAATTTGGGTTTGGGACTGCATTCTCTTTTTTAGTTTTTTTTGGGGGGGTTCATGATGCCCAATAAGCCAAAGTCCTTTGTACGTGGGGTGCAGCTCTTACAAGTTGCAGAAAAATAGTTGAGAAAGAGGGAAATGAGACAAGATATACCCTTCTTAAGAACCTTTAAAAATATACATCGACAAAGATGTGAAAATACTACATTAACAACAACATGTAAGTTTCTTTGCATTGCTTGACTGATCAAAATAGACAGGGCTAAGGCCTCAGTTAGTCTTTTGCTGACTCAATGCTTAAATTCAAGCAGATAAGGTAACCACAAAGCCAACCTGAGTCTTTACATTCTTCCAGTTGACCCCTCTTACTGCTTACCAGAATTTCAGTGAAATTCAGGATGAAAATCAATTTAAAAACAGATGTTACAGCAAGTAAGTTTGGGCCAGCTGTACCTTCCTGCCTCTCTTCCCCAGAATATAGCCAATAATGTCTTTTCCACAAAATTCTGTTTTTAAGCCAAGAAAATATTTTATAATGAAGCTAAGAAATACTAATTTTCTTTATTCTGGTATTTTGCTCATAGTAGGTATTGAGTAAATGTTGATTAAAGGAATGATGGTTACCAAATATGTAATATAAATAAATATCCTTTCTTTGCTCTGCTAGTCTCCATAGCATGCATCACACCCAGTCATGTAATTCTAGTACTTTATTAACATGATTTTATATATTTTCTCTTTTCTGCTAACATGATTTTGAAAGGCAGAGAAATACACACAATGGATCATTTTTATGGATTGTCAGGTCATCATAGCATTTTATAATAACTAAAGGGTGTATTTGACTTGGAGTTTGGGACATATGTTGGGGAAAGAAATTTCAGAAAGATGGGCGTTTGTTAAGAGAGGAATATAGACCTTGAGTGATGATGCAAAATTTGTGCTCTTTCTTTACACATTGTCTTCCCCAAGTTTCAGAACTTGGTATCCATAAATGCTGATGGTAAGCTTTCCATCAAAGAACTTAGTTAAGCTCTTGCATATGGCTCTTTATGTTTCAAATTCGCTGTTGATCATCTGACTTTTTTTTCCGACTGCTTTAAATTTACCATTCTCCCCCTCCTGTTGAAAAGGTAAGGTTTTTATTTGTGAATCTTCACGTTACCTCTTTTAGGTGCCTCTAATTCTGACTCACCTGACAACTCTTGGTCCCAGATTTTAAAAAAGAAATCCTTTGCTGTGGCTTATTCTTAAGATACTGTCTCCGAGTCAATGAAGAAATACTTTCCTTTCCTAGCCTCAGAAATGGTTGTCTGATTTCTCTCCTTTTTCTCTTTGAAGGGGAAAAAGGGACATGCCTCATCCTTAATCCATATCATAGATGTCTCGTAAATGAGAGGCTCAGAATGTGAGTCTCCTGTGAGGGACCCAGTTAGGCTGGTGCTCAGAGGGTGAGTGTATGACAGGTGCCACCCTGGCTTGACTGGTCAGCGAGAATCTTGGAAGTGGAAAGACTTTGCATCTATTTATAAAAATCTCACAGAACTTCAGCTATGCAAAGTGTCTTAGTTGTATAATTCACAACTTGAAAATTTAAAAAATATTAAAAATCAGGTATCATTAGGATAGCCTATTAAAGGGGGCCTTTCTCTAATGAAGAACTCTGCTAATCAGGCCACATGTATTCAAGCCATTAACAAAAATGGAAAATAGTGAGGGTGGTACTATGTTCCATAGTCCTGATAAGCTGTACAAACAGGAGGCAATCATGGTATTGCTGAAGTCACCTCCCCCACCCCGCCCTATTTCTATTTCTAAGACTCCTGTGCCACCCCCATCCCTACCCAGGGTGCCTTCAGCCCCTACCAAAGACACTAGAGAACCCTGTACTTTTGCAAACATTGACCTCAAAGGCCCCACTCTGGGGCCCCCAGCCTCTGGCCGCCCTCCTGTAGCCCCTTCCAGTGCCCCTCACCTCTCAGTACTGATGGTGCCTTCGTTCTTCAGAGCGTAGATCTCAACCTTCCTCCTTGTGGTGTCCACCTCACTGTTATGGGGAACTAAATTATCTATATTTTGTAGAGATCTATATTTGTAGGAGATGCAGGGGCCCAGGCTGGGTCCCTGTCTTTGTGTATAAATTGTACAGACCATTAAAAGACTGCTACTTCCTTTTTTTTTTTTTTTTTTATCAATTGCCTCCTCTAGAGAGTACTTTGTAGCTTGTGAAGCTTTCTCACAACTCCTCTGTAATTTACCCTGAAATTTTTGTGTGTTGTCCATTTTTGGCAGAGTTTTTTATCAAGTACCTCCAGCTTACCTTTTGGGTAATATATCTAACATGCATCTGACTTTATGCATTATGTTGTCCAAAATGCTTTTGAAAATCAATTTTTGGTGTGAATCAAATATGTTGAATATATTATCTAGAAAAATGTTCCTGGAATCATTTGGTCAAAAAAGTCAGTGTCTGTACTTTATGATCTGGAAAAGTGTGGTAAACTGTAATAAAATAAGGTAGTTGGGGTCAGAATATCTGATTTATAATCCTGCCTCAGTCACTTAGTAAATATATAATGTGAGGCAAGTAATTAATTATTTTGGTCTCAGGTAGCTCTGTAAAATGTACCCCTGTACTTGAGGAACTGTATTTTCTGCATATTTCCCCCTGTATTTGTCATCTGAATCCATTTTCTTTTTTTTTTTTTTTTTCCTGGTTCTGATTTAATTTCCTTTTTTTTTTTTTTAACTTTGCTTCATTTGTTAATTTAACAAATAGTTATTTAATAGGATATGTGTGCATTCTTCTATGTATTGCCTCAAATCCTGTCTGGAATGATGTGGGGTATAAATAACTTTCTAAAAATAGGGAGTGTATTTGAAAAGTGTGTGAGAAAGCTGTAAAACCTCTGATACAGATTTTTTGCTTTTATGGGAGATGCAGCTTGAGACTTGAAGGAGTCCCTGTATTCACAAGTTTGCGGAATTTTCACCAACGGCACATGTCCACGTAACCAGCACTAGCTCCAGAAACTGCACACGTTTTCTCCCTCACAAGTGCCTTCCATACCTCCTGTCACCACCGCCCCGATCCTGCCCCACCCTATCCCCCCACAGCCACTCTGCTGACTTCCAAGGAAATAGATTAGTTTTGCTTGATTTTGACCTTCATATAAATAGAATCATAGGATAGGTACAGGGCAGAGGGAGAGGCAGTGAGAATCCCAAGCAAATTCCATGCTGAGTGGGGAGTCCCGCGCAGGGCTCAGTCCCACGACCCCAAGATCATGACCTGAGCTTAAACCAAGAGTCGGATGCTCAACCAACTGTACCACCCAGGCCCCCCTAACAGGTACCCTTTTTAAGTAAACAGTTCAATGGCGTGCAGTACCTTCACCTTGTTGTATAGCCATCATCACTGTACATCCACAGAACTTACTCATCTTTCCAAACGGAGACTCCATACCCATTACCAGTAGCTCCCCATTTCCCCTTCTCCCCAGCCCCTGGCAACTACCACCCTACTTTCTGTCTCTATGAATTTGGCTCTTCTAGTACCTCATATAAGTGAAATGGTACAGTATTCTTTCGTGGCTGCTTTGTTTCACTTAGCATAATGTCTAGAAGGTACATCCATGTTATGGCATATGTCAAACTTTCCTTCCCTTTTAAGGATGGGTAACATTCCATTTTATGTATAGATCAGATTTTGCTTATCTGCTGATATTTGATGGACACCTGGGTTGCTTCTAACTTCTGGCTTCTGTGAATAATGATGTTACGAACATGGGTGTACAGATACCTGTCCAAGTCTCTGCTTTCATTTCTTTTGTATATATACACAGAAGTGGAATTGCCGAATCATAGGATAATTCTATGCTTCATTTTTTGAGGCATCACCATGCTGTTTTCCACACTGGTGGCACCATGTTACATTCCCAGAGGATAGTTAAACTTTGTTGTCCTCAACATTATGCATGTAAAATTCATCTAAACCACTATATAGTTATAATCTTTTATGCTCATTGCTGTGTCACGTTCCATTAGGTAAATGTGCTGCAGTATTTGCACTGTTCTCTTGTTGATGGGCATCTGGGTAGTTGCAAGGTTCTGGCCATTATAAGTATTAATACTATTACAGTGCATTTTATAGTTTGGTCTTAAGGATCTGTCACTTTGTTTAGCTTTTTAATTTTCTTATATTATGGGAATAAAAATGGTTAACTTTATGAAATTATTTGTACACCTGATAAAATTTCCTGATGGTACTGCTTGATAATCTTTAGTATCACAAGTGACAGAATATCCAATCCACACTGGCCTAAGAAAAGGGAATTGTTGGATCACATCACTGGAAAGTTTCAGAGTCCAGCTTCAGGCCTGGCTTGGTTCAGGTCTCAGACAATTTCATTCACACTCAACGCTGCTCTTGGCCGTGTTGGTTCCATAACAGATGACAAGCGCAGGAAATGAGGCAATTGTTCAGTAAAAGTGAATCAGATGAAATCCAGAGATACAGCAAGGGATGACTGCTAATCTTTTCTTCTTTCAATTTTATTCTTATCAGAATGATGTACATACATAGGTTTAAAAATTAAATAGTACTCTCAGGCTTGTGTAAAACTGTAGAAATCTGCCTCATCCTTCCCACTGTCCAGTTCTGCTTCCCTGAGAGAATGCTTCAAGTCTCAGAGCTCTTCTTTGAATGATGTTCTCCATATTTCAGAATTATGCAGTTTTGTTGCTCTCTTCTCTTTATCAATTTGGACATTATGTATTGACTTCCTAATACAGAATATGGAAGCATAACTCTTATTTAACCCCTTCTACCTCATTTTCCTCTCCGCCAAAATAGTTACACCACTCTTCTGGTACAATTTCTTGGTTAAATCAATAATCAGTATTCCTCTTACTCAGATTATGTACATACTGGTTTCTATTGCTCCTGTAACAAATTACCATAAACTTGGAACAGCATACATTTTCTCGGAGTTCTGGAGGTCAGAGGTCTGAACTGGATCCTAGGAGGCTAAAATCAAAGGCTGCATTCTTTCTGGAGGTTCTGGAGGGGGAGATCTGTTCCTTTCCTTTTGCGGCTTCTAGAAGCCACCTGTGTTCCTGGCTCCTGGCTGCAATGCTCAGACCTCCCTCCAGTTGTATCTCTGACTCTGACTCTCTTGCCTCCTCCTTTTCCCCTGTAAGGACCCTTGTGATTACATTGGACCTTTTGCAGATGATCCAAAGCAATCTCCTCATCGCAAGAGTCTAACTTAATCATGTCAGTGAAGTCCCTTTTGCCATGTATAGTTACATGTTCACAGATTCTGGGGATTATGCCCTCTTCAGAGGGGTCATTACTCTGCCACCACTATAAATATATTTATTTTTACTTCCTCCTTCTTCCTTCTCATCTCCTCCTTCTCCTTCTCTTCCTCGCCAGTGATTCTCTTCCCACTCCTTTATAACTGTGTTTCTCCTGGAGTAAATAATTTCCTTTTGTTCCTCTCCATAGATTTTATGTAGCCAAAGGACGTGAATCCTTTCCATACACTTTATACAACTGTGAAACCTCTGTTTGCACTTTGCACCTTATCCACCGTACCAGATCAGTATGTACCCCGCCATGGAGCTTCTTCCTCAGTGAGTCTCCGTCTTTGCCTTCCAAACCAGACTGTGTGCCATCTAGGTCCGCCACCCGGCTGTTTTCTTGTGATCTCCTTTCACCATCATAACCGTCATCCTGCTCATTCCCTTCACTCCTCTCTGTGCATTGCCCTTCCCTCCATCTCATGCATTTCTCTGAAACGGTTTGCTTCCTTGTTGAGGTGCAGTGTATCCTCCAGTCGTTTCTTGAGAAAATGTGTATAGATGATAAATTTGATGCCTTTTATGTCTTAAGGTATCTTCAGCAAATTATGTAGATGACAGTGATAAACTGTCTCTGTTGAGAAAGGGTCTTACCTTTTTGGGGGGAAGGAACAAGAACAGAAGAAGGCAGGAGAGAGGAAGAGGTCAAGGAGTGGAAGATCCTTCTGCCCTGTCTTCACTCTCTTAGTCCCCTTGCTTCGCTAGTATCATGCTCATAGGAGGCGCTTAACTTCTGTTCTTCAGTGAATAAACACATGCAGGCACCTCCACGTTGCTCTCTGAAGTTGCTCTATGAACTGATGGAGATCCCTTAGAAGCCATTAGCTGCATCTCACAAAGACCTGCTTGAAAAGTTCATTCCACCCCTTAAAGATACCATCAAAATTGAAACTTCTTTTTTTTTAATGTTTTTTTATTATATTATGTTAGTCACCATACAGTACATCCCTGGTAAACCTGACTCTTTATCTCCTTGGCATGTAGGACATAAAACTGATTCCTCCTTCAACTTTTATTCTATTCTTCCTCCTGCTTCCCTGAATGATATCATTCCCTAAGAACCAAACTGAGGTGTGATTCATCTCTGAATATCCTATAATGCCATGATTTATATAAATCTCAATAAAAATGTGTTGCATTTTTGCATATCAGACATAGGATCCTCTTCATGACCACTGAATGACCTAATCTTGTCCCAGCTTAGAGGCTTTGCAGTTGCTGTTCTCGCTGCCTGTGGTGCCCTGTTCCTGACTCCTCATCGTTTGTGTCCTGCCACTGAAATTCGCACAGCACTAAGTTTTCCCCACCCAGATCTCAGGGCACTGTGTACTCTCCGAATCACTGACCACCCATGATGGCGCCTGTGCGGTGCCTGTCCGTATCTGAAATGATCTGAAATGATCTTAATTGTGTACTTACTTTGTTTCCCCAACTTAAATGGACTCCACAGATGGGTTTCTGTCCTACCCACTCCTGCATCTTGTATACCTAGAACTAGGGACTGCTGAAGGAAATGGATGAAATGAATAATATCAGCTATTGAGAGAGTGAAAAATGTTCATAACGTGGTCTAATTTTTACTAGATTGTGTGAGTGATCAAAGAAGATGACATACACCTTTTCTGGAAGTTTTCCTCTACCATGCACAGCTTTTAAGAATGTATAAATAATTGAACATGTGGAAATAATGCTCCTGCCTTAGGATTACATACACCTTGCTTTGCAAAATTCCCTATCTAGGTTGCTGGCTGAGTGTGGCCAGGAGACACTGTTAATTAGATTTTTGTGACGTAGACATACTGCTGGGGCTCTGGCTCTAAAAAGTGTTTTCCCCTGAAAACAGGACAAAAGCATAGATATACGCTTAGGTTGGTAGTATTCCTGAGAGAGGAAAGAGGGAATGAGAAATTAAAGAATAAGACTGCTCTTTTTTTTTTCTTCCTAAGCTAAGTACAATGAAATCAGAACTGAAGTATTTAAAACTGGTTAATGATGCTGAGAGTCCTACAGAAATTGACCCTTGACTTTATAGCAGAGTTTTCTGGAGCCACACTGTTCATTTGTGTTTGGATAATTCTGGCTTGCGGGGGCTGTCCTGTGCATTGTAGGATATTTTGCAACAACCCTGGCCTTTGCACCCCCCTCCTCTCCATGACCACCAAATATGTCTGCAGACATTTCCATCCCTGGTTGAGAACCACCATTCTAGAGTATATGTGGAACAACCCAGCCTTAAGACATGATACTGGATTTTTTTAGAACCCATATTTCCACCAGTAAGGGCACAGTGGTGTTCCCTCCCTGTAACAGTAGAAAGCTGCTTAACTTGAACCTTGTTGTGTATATGTTTTCTCAGTCATTCCAGTGTAGTTTCAAGCACACTTGAAACACTCCCCACATCCCACCAAAACATAGCATCCTACTCTAGCGTTACCTGAGGTTCCTCCTCTGCACACGTGTGTGCAGCTAATAGTTGGTGTGTGCTTTCCAGCCAGTAGGGGTCTTTCTGTGGTATCTGAACAAAACCTGACTCTCCACTTTCTTGAATGTCACTCTCTGAGCTGTTGGTACCATTCGGTTAGTTCTCTAACACTGTGGAGAGCTGTACTTGTAAGAGAAAGGAGGACGAGAGTCCTTAGTTGGTAGTTGCACCATTATAGGGAGAGCCATTCATTCTTCTTTGAGCAGATGTTTTTTTCTTTTTTTATTGAGGTACAGTTAACATACAGTGTTATGTTAGTTTCAGGTGCATAATATAGCAATTCAGTGATTCTGTACATTGTGCACTGCTCATCAAGGTAAGTGTGCTCTTAATCTCCTTTGTTTTATACATCATCGCACCAACCTCCTCTTTGGCAGCTACAAGTTCTCTGTAATTAAGATTTTATTTTTTTGTTTTTGTCTTGTTTGTTCATTTATTCCTTAAATTTCACATATGAATGAAATCATATGACATTTGTCTTTCTTTGTCTTATTTCATCTAGCCTTGTATCTTCTAAGCCAATCCATGTTTTTGAAAATGGCAAGATCTCGTTCTTTTTATGGCTGAGTAATATTCCACTGTGTGTGTGTGTGTGTGTGTGTGTGTGTGTGTGTGTGTATACTATGCATGGACATACAGACTGCATCTTCTTTATCCATTCATCTTTCAGTGGACACTTAGGTTGCTTCCATATTATGGCTATTAGAAATAATGCACTGGACAGAAGCACATATATCTTCTTGAATCAGTATTTTCATTTCCTTTGGATGAATACCCAGCAGTGAAATTATTGGATCCTATGGTAATTCTGTTTTTAATATTTTGAAGGAAACCTCCACACTGTTTTCCGCAGTGGCTGCACCAGTTTGCATTCCCATCAGCCCTGCATGAGGGTTTCTTTTCCTCCACATCCTTGCCAATTCTTATTCCTTGTTGTTGTTTTGTCTTGTTTTGTTTTGTATTTTAGCCATTCTGACTGGTGTGAGGTGATACTGCAGTGTGGTTTTGACTTAACATTTCCCTGATGATTCGTATTGTTCAGCATCTTCTCGTGTCTATTGGCCATCTGGGTGTCTTCTTTGGAAGAATGTCTATTCACGTCCTCTGCCCATTTTTTTTTAAACAAACATTTCTTTGAGAAAGAGAGAGGGAGAGAGCATGAGCAGGGAGGAGCAGAGGGAGAGAAAGAAGCAGGCTTCCCAAGGAACAGGGAGCCCAATGCGGGACTCGATCCCAGGACCCTGGGATCATGACCTGAAGTGAAGGCAGACGCTTAACTAACTGAGCCATCCAGGTGCCCCTCCTCTGCCCATATTTTTAATTAGATTATTTGTTGTAAGAGTTCTTTCCCCTTATCAGATATATCATTTGCAGATATTTTCTCCCCTTCAGTAGGTTGCCTTTTCATTTTGTTAATAGTGTCCTTTACCATCTAAAAGGTTTTTATTTTGATATAATCCCCATAGCTTAATTTTGCTTTTCTCGCCCTTGCCTGAGGAGATATATGTAGAAAAATGTTGCCAAGGCCAATGTTAAAGGAATTACTGTCAACTTTTTCTTCTAGGAATTTTATGGTTTTTGGTCTCACATTTAGGTTCATTTTGAATTTTGTGTGGAGATGGAAAGTGGTCCAGTTCCATTCTTCTGCATGTAGCTGTCCAGCTTTCCCAGCAGCATTTGTTGAAGAGACTGTCTTTTCCCCATTGCATATTTTTGCCTCTTTGGTCTTAGATTAATTGACCATATAAGCATGGGTTTATGTCTGGGCTGTCTGTCCTGTTCTCTTCTGAAGTGTCTGTTTTTGTGCCAGTGCCATACTGTTTCAATTACTACAGCTTTGTAGTGTAGTTTGAAATGTCAGCAGACATTCGTTGAATACTTGAACGGACTGTTCTTGGCACTGGAGTTAGAACACACTTACTTCTTAGAGCCCACACTCCTGTAGAGGAGAGACAATAAATGAATATAAAATATGTCTCAAGTGAGAGGTGCTGAGGAGAAAAATATATTGGGAAGAGAAGGAAACAATAGGTGGAAGGGAGGCTTGGGATTTCAAGTAGCCTGTTCAGGGAGGTTGTAAAAGATACTCAGCAGGATGTTTGGACATCTCAGGGAACAAGAGTTGGTGGCAGACGGAGCAGTCAATGCAGAGGCCGTGAGATAGGAGTGGGTTTGGGGTACAAGAAGGACAGTGAGGACTGGAGGTGCAGGGATGGAGGCCAGGGAGGGTGGGTGTGTACACGCCACGTGGAGCTTTGTGGGCATGGTGAGAACGCTTCAGTTTCTTTATTCCCCAACATTTCAGACAGGTACTACAGAGAACGGTGTAGTGAACACTTCATGTACCCATTACCCAGGTTTAATAGTAAAGTGCTATTATTAATTAATATATCTTACTCTCCCTCTCCAGATTATTTTGAAGCAAAGTATAGACACTTTATTTAACCTGTAAATATTTTTATATTTATCTCTGAAAGATAAGAACTTAAAAGTGATCCTGATCCCAATGTTCTCTTAAATAATATTACCGCATACCCAGTCAGTGTGTGCGTCTGTTACACTGATGATATCCAAGTATCCGATTATGTGTTTGTTTGGTATCAGGACCTACACAGGCTCATAGGTTGCAATTAATGGATTTGTCTCTTCATTCTTACTTAACCGCTCCATCCCTTTCATGTCCCCATTTGAGTATTTTGGCTTAAGATACCAGGTCATTTGTTGTGGCTTTCGCTTTTCCCTGTCTACCTTTTGCTGAGGACATCTCTTTGTCTCTACATACACTGTAATCAACACTTTGATGTAGAAGCTTGATTGTATCCTGGGGTGGTGTGGCTTTTTTAGTAGGATTACCTCGTATATGTTGAACTGAGAGGCATAGAACACCCAGTCATCATAATCATGGCCTAGATCCATTCATTGATTAGGGTTTGAGAAAGGGTGGTACTCTAATTGTAGCACTCTTTCTTTCTTTACCCATTGGAATACTTATATAAAGAGAATCATTTTCTTATGTATGACATGTGGTTCATAGGGAAATCAGGATAAGAGGTTAATTTTTTTCCTTTACCAGTTTTCAAAATGAATGGGGTAATTCCCTAGCATCTTCCGAAGGGGGCCCTGACTGGCTGGTTCCCTCCCTCCTCCCTCCTTTCGTTCTTTCCGGTGGTCCTTCGTTCCTTCCTTCCCTCCCGGTTTCCTTCTTCGCTCTTTCCTTACGTCCTTCCTCCCTTCTCTCCTTGAACTCATGGCCTTAAACATTGGGTATGTTCTAATACATTACCCTTGTCACTCCTATTGATGCTCAATTATTTGATTTTTTTTTTTTTTTTTGCCAAGTTTGCTAGATTTTTAGCCTTTACTCAGAGTGAGAGAGAAGCTGTTGGAGTGTTTTAAACACAAGAGTGTTATTCTGGAAAAAATCACTCTGGAATTTGTGTATCCAACAAAGTGTAGAGGGTGCCAGGGAGGAAGTGGAGAGATCAGTCAGAAGGAAATTATAATCAGCCAGCCAGGATAGGACATTCCTTGGATCAGCGTGGTTTGGGGGGAAAGAATGGTGAAAGTCTGGATATTTTACATTGCATGGAAATTTATTTGGCAGGGAGAGGAGGATGGGGAATTTGGGCTTGGGTATTTTAAATTAAGGGTATTAAAAGGAAATTCAAGGGAAACTATGTTGTTGTCCATTGGCAATATGGAACTGAAATTCACTTCAGATCTGTGTAGAGAAGTCTACTGAATAAATCTAATATGATTCTTAAAATGAGGTTATTTTAAGAAAATAAAAAATTCAGGAAATTTAGCTTTTGAGGAGGCAGAGTGGAATTTTTTCTTTCTTTCCTATTTTTTTTTTTAAATCATAACCTGGCTTTTGCTATGCTTCCTTTCATGCTTTCCCTAACTTTAGTGAGCAAAGTTGATCCCGCTTCTTTGTGTTCTATTATATCCTTATTATTTCTTATTGTTATGCTTTTCATATTACTTAAAATGATTTGTTTACATTTCTGTCTGCTTCCCTATGGTCACTATGCAATGACTGTGTTCCCAAGATGGATTTGCTACCACTGAAAGGTAGAGCTGATTAGTTTTCTGTGAGCCCACCCACAAGTAGGACAAGTTGTTACCTAGTTAACAAGTAGCCCAGAGCATGTTGGCGGGTTAGAGGTTAGAGAAAGGTTCTGGGAGTATCTCATGAACCTTCTCTAGCCCACACGAACCTTTGTACAGTTAGAAACAGGTGACCCTCTAGATCGATGCAAAGCTGAGGGTAACTTTATTTAAAATGAAAAAAAAGAAGAAGGAGAAGAAGAAGAAGAAGAGGAAGAGAAAGAGGAAGAGGAAGAGGAGGCGTTGGTGGAAGCAGCCCAGAGCCATGCAGCGTGTTTGGCAAGGTGGGAAGCAGGCTGGACTTCAGCCCTCACTTCCTTTTTTGCCCAGCACCTTTGTGCATGGCACAACCTGAACAACTGCACATGGCATCCCTGCAAGTGAAGGCCTTTGGGATAGGGAGTTGATATACCAGCATCTAACCCTAACACTGTCACCAGTTCTGTGCTCTCAGTGTCTTCATCTGTGAAATTATGGAATTTGACTTCATACCTTTTTAAATGTAACTACTCGAACACAGTTGTTTGATCACAGGTTGGCAGTGTGCATGTGGACCAGCAGCAGTGCTTGAGAATTAGAATTCTTGCTAAAATAAGATTTAATTTGATCAAGTACTTCTCAGCAGACCAGTAGTTACTGAATTTTAAAACATTTTAAAATGCATTAGAAGAAGTGAGTCAGATATGTTTTTCATACACAACAATGGAAGTACACTTAGTCCCAAGTTAGGAATACTGTGCAAAATTGTGTTATTTGAATAAATACAGGATGAAACTTTCAGGCTTCTAAAATGTATGTTCTCCCTTTGCTTCCTAATTCGTATTTGATTGCTTTTCTAAAGTATATAGCACCGTGGTGTTCTTAAAAATCACTTTTCAAAAATAAAAATACAAGCTCCCGTCTCTTGCATTTCCAGTTGGTTTTTCCCATTGTAGGGTTTTGCCTGTTCACACAAGGGTTTGCCTCACATCAGAGTTCAACATCCCCCAAATTAATGCAGTTAGTTTATTCCTCTTTCTGATGATTGCCTTATATAGAAAAAAATCTAATTGTTTTCATTCGGCACCATTCCCCATGTCTTTCTTGTGGCACATGAGTGATTCTGTTAACTCCACCAAGGGAAGAGTCACCAGAACTTCCTCAGGGTGGCCGGATTCTGTTTGAGAGCATCACTGAGAGGTGGGAGATAGTTGAGGTTTGCTGAGATAAACTCTTTCACAAGTATGATACTGTTGCTTTATTTTTTTTTTTTTCCAGTCTGCATGATGAAAGGACTTTTCATTTCACTGAGGTAAAAACTGGGTCTGTGAGTGGAGCGACTTTGTTTAAAAAAAAAAAAAATAAGAAACCAATTACTTGATATGCAGAGCTGAAAGCCTCATTCCCTTAACGAAATCAGCTCAGTGTGCTCTGCTGTTACCCCAAGGAAAGCAGCTGACATCTCCTGATTACCGCTAGAGGTGGAAGGACCCAAACTTGCAGGCTCCCCCTCCCCCTAGAGAGATTGTTAGTCCAGTCCTTTCTAGAGGTTCGTTTTGGCTCTCTGTCATCACCGGGACGCTGACAGGGAATGTGTGTCATGGTTACGGTACAGTGTGGTAACATATAACAACCATGAAAGCCCAGCGGGAAAGGCTACAGATTCCGGGGCTGACCTTGGAGTAAGTATTGTCTGTCTTTAATATTTTAATGCTTTCTGCATGGCACTCGCTTTCCTGCGACCAATAGCTCTTTAGCATTTGTTTGTACTGACAGCCTCAGAGCACTGCAGTGTGAGGTGGAGGAACATGTCTTAAATGCATGGCATTTGGTTTTCAGCTGCTGGGGGAAGCCAGACCCTGCATTTTGCTCTGCAGTCAGAGGAGAAGTGTTGCTGCATATTTAAAGTTACTAAACCTCAGTGCTGGAAACATCTTAACAGCTCATTGTGAAAGAATGTATCAGCAGGCCATGCTCTAGCTGTCTTTTTCTCCTCTCTTACTGTTTGTTTATCCCCATGCTGCCTTTTTCTAAAGAAAGGCCTCTGTCTGCATTGAATGATAGAAGACATTACAATGGATTAAAGTACAAGAGAAGGGTTATTTGTAACATTCATTAGATGCAATCCATGTTTTATTTGTGCAACAGAATATTAATGAACTGGAGTGCATTTTGAGTCCTCTCTGCAGTCTCCAGCCACTGCATGCAGTGTTTACCTAGTTGAGAGATCTGTATTTGCTTAGCTGTTTTTTTTTTTTTTTTTTTTAACCCGTTAACTCATCTGGGTGCCTTCTGATTTGATGTAGCCACGTGAAAATGCCCACATCTCATTTGTGGCGCAGAAGTTAAACATCTGTGATGCAGGAAGTGTCAGCAAATTTTTATTTTAAATCTGTTAGTCAAAGATGCAGAAACTGTGAGTTAGTCTGTGCTTGGCACACTGAAAATAATAAACAGTTGAATGTAAATCTGGTAGAAAAAGAGAAATACCCCTTTTTCTAACTTCCAATAAAGATGGAAAATTATATTTAAGTTGAAATTCATACAATCCCAGTCATTTTATACTGCATGACTTCCAGGAAGAGCCTGCAGGAAGAGAGTACTGTGCCCAGTTCCGAGTATTAATTATTCCTCTTGAATCCTGGAGATGCGTCATACAAGGGAAATTACTTTGTAATTCAAAAATTAATAAAAACACTACATTCCTGAAGTGGTGTGAGTACTTTTCTAATCAGTCCTTGCTCTAAAATTTCACACTGATTTTATACTAACAAGTACTCGCTTAGAGAAAGTTAGATGGCTCTTAGAACTTCTTGCTAGTTGTGGCATTTTTCATAATGGACACACAAGCAGTATTTACCCATTGCCCTGATATTTTGAGCTGTCTCCAGCTGCACCCTAGCGTTCAGCCCTCACCATCCTTAGGTCACATCTCAGTGGCATGCACTCATTCTTCTACCTAAGTCCCCTCTCTCTAGCATTCTGGAAATGCACAGCTCAGATGCCGGGGCGTTTATGTTCAAGACCCAGGAGCACTAACGCCAGCACTGTTTCACCTCTCTTTCTCGTCGTTCCACTTCCTTGTTATCGTTGTTGTTGTTTCAGACTTAGTGGTATATATCATTTCACATTACGCCTTTTTCTTTTGTTTTTCGCATGTTGTCTACTTTAGGAGGAGACACTTGAAAGTAACTTCATAATACACAAGCTCAGTTGTATCAGATGTTCCACCCATAATTTGAGAGTCTGAGGTATGCCACAAATTTTAGGACTTTGTCGACGGTGACGCAGCGCATATGGGTCCGCTAAACACAGGGGTTCCCTGGATTTGGTTTTGGCTCAGGCCACACCCCTTGGTCTAGCCTCTAAATGTGACTGTGCGTTTAAAATCGATCACTCCTTCCCCCCCCCCCACCCCGCCAGGAGCTCGACATAGTAGAATAGGGATCACTCTTAAATGCCACCGTAGTGTTAGCATAAGATTTACTGTGAACATTTTGCTTACCTTGAAATGTAAAATCACTCTTAGGTAGACATAGTTAATTTTACATTCATTCATGGAGAAAGCAAGTTCTGCAGTCCTTGAGTCAATTCATTTTCTAACCACTGCAGAGAAATGTTACAATGGGAAGTCTTAAAAAATCACTGATTTTATTAAAAGCAGATTTAATGTATGTATATAGTTTTAATTATTTGGGGACCTTATACCACACCAAATACATGGAGTAGTTTTTGAATGTTCTCCCACGAGACAGTCCTGCTTCTCTTAGAGGAGAGTGTGTTCTGTAGGTACTGCAGCCGTGAGCTACGACACCAGCATGTTTTACACTCTGTAGATACAGTTCGGAGTTTTCCATCAGACTTAGCAATAACAGGAATCACTTTCTGATTCCTATTTCAAAAACTGAAATTTCTGGATATGAGACACCAAATACAGACATATTTCGGAAATAAATGAATCATTAATTTATTCAGAAATTTCTGATATGTAGATGGCTTATGTGTGGCTTTCCACTTTCTGAGAAAGTAAGTTGCTTTTCTCTTTTTTTCAATTTAAGGATAGAAATAGACACTTGGGAACACATAGGATCCCTGTATCAGCTTGGAGACGTGGTGTGGCTTCAGTGCCCATGTATGCCTATTTTCGGACCGAAGGGGACAGATAAGATTGTACTGAGGTTAAATAATGTCTGTATCAGTAGACATTCCTGAGAGTTTTCCAATGAGCTGCTAAGTTAAAGTACAGCATGTTTAAGAGCAGTGGTTTTTGAACGTGCTCTGAATGTATAAGGAAATCAGTTCCTTAGTTTACTAAGTACTGGCACCAAACCGGAGAATGGTTTTAAAAGATAAAAAAAAAAAAAAAAATGTTTGTTGAAACATTTTATTAAGTAAGTGGGAGCATTTTGAGCAGTAATTTTATATTTCAGTTTAAGACAAAAACAGCCAAGTCTCAATTATCCATGTAATGGGAAACAAGGATGGAACTGAGAATTTGATAAGCCCAACTCTGATTTTAGCCACTGTTGCCATTTCTCTGTTCAGTAAAGGGCACAGCCAGCTTGAATCATCCAACATAGAGCTGCGTTCCAGGACCCCTTCTCTAAGATAGGCAAACATCTAGGTATGGTGTAGGGTCATGGCCAATAGAGAGGCAGGAGAATGTTCTTAAAGACACTCATTGCACTGTGGTGGAAGTTTCTCCTGCTCACTTCAGCCGAAGAGTTGGTACCAGAGTACCTAGCTAATTCTCATTTTGATTTTGCCATGTAAAAATAATTGGGAATTGACTAATATTAGTTTCATACTTTGATATATCTATTGGCAAAATTTTAAAAGGAAGATATCTGACAAATTAAGTTTTATCTTTTCCCTAAAAAAGGAGAGATAGGAGGCCAAAAGGAAAAAAGATAAAGGCAATGTAGGCTCACCACCCTGTGATGAATATTTGAGAGCTGGCTGGTGAATGTGCTGGGTGGTTTGGATAGGCTGGCAGGGGGCAGGAATTCTAATGGTCCTTTGACCGATGAAATGCAAAAAAACCTCTCTAGAAAGTTAAAATAATGTATAGTAATATGTGTAAGAAGTTTTCACGTTATCTATTATAAATGTAAGTAAAAAAACCATTTTTACCATTGCCCCTGAGGATTACAGAAAATGATGCTGGGTGTTTTTCACTGCAAAGTGCTTAAAAACATATCTTCCGATTTGGAAATGTTTGCTGCTTTGCCTTTTAAAAACTACAGTATTTAACTTGAATTCTATAACTACAGTATTTAACTTGAATTCTGTTGTCTGATAATGACTTCCCTCTAGCTCTACTGATTTACCATTGATTATTGATCAGAAAGAGAATATACTGACTGAATAAAACAAGACTAGATTTTCTTTGCAGACATCACAGAAGGTACCTGCTAAGTTGCTCTGTGACAAAGAAAAGGCATAAATGCAAATAGCAGCGGTAGTTGTGAGGATGTCAGTTTCAGCAGGAAGCATTGCCCTTGTTCTCTATTTTAGAGCTGGAAAGAGGCAAGTGGTGAGCTGATTACCTCGGGGTATTGATAGGCATGCCACAGTGATTCTGGCCTAAAGGGAACACAGTCCCTTAAATGAGCATTGCTATTTTTACTGCCATCATTTCCCCAATTGGAATGACATTATTTTAACTTTCAGTCTCACTCCAAGGAGCCTGAGTCCAACCCCATCCAGCCCAGGCAGCCCCTGTAGTCCTCTCTTCGCTTTTCACTTCTGGAGGTAAGCACGCTCCAGTGCCAGCCTGGCCTGTGGCTGATTTGTCTCTGCCTTCCCTTCCCCCAGACCCCACAACAACTGCGAGTCTGCAATACACAATACACAGTCCTTTCCTCCCTGTCATCTTAGTGTTAACAGAGCAAGGAAACCGGCCGAGTTGTTTGCTTGGTGATTTACAGGAGCACCTGGAAAATGTGCGGTGCTTCTCCCATTTAGCTCATCTTATTATATTTCACTTCGTGCCTGGTGATTAGTTGTTTGACTCCTGTGTGTATACTAGTTTTTCTTCTTGCTTTCTTAGGAAACAATCTGCTGAAGTCTACAAATTTTGACCTGTCTCTTAGAGTACAACATGTTACAGTTTCTAGAAAATATTTCCTAATTCTGATTGAAGTATTGTGATATGTGTTGCCACAAATTATTGTATATCCTGTTATTTACAGGACAAAACATTTAAAATGTTTAAAAGGATTAGAATTTTTCATCTCTTTTAGGACTCCCAGCTACATCTCCACCCTCTCATTCACAGGCTGATGTAAATTAATTTTTCTGTTCTTTAGAGAAAGATCTCCACGGAGCTCTACTTGCATTTTAGCCCAGTTTGTTAGAAGAATACATGGTAGAAAGTGCTGTTCACATTGTATGTATAATACCTATGTTCTATTAAGATTTTCATGAATTCAGTGTCTGGGTAGAGTGGGTCTCCCCATACTTAATTAGAAGATACATGTACAATATCCAGCACCCCCCACAACCTTTATTTTTAATCCTAAGAGAGAAAGTAGAATGAAATTCTCAGTTGGTGGAAAGAGTGACTTAAATTATTTTTTGTTAGTGAATATGTTTTTCTGCACATACGCAAATGAATGAAAAATTCCTTAAAAATAGTAACTTACAAGCTTTCGGCTTAGATGTTATCATTGGGTCAATTTAACATACTTGTTTCTCTTGTTTTCTAAAATAAGACTGAACTAAAATCTGTGAAGAAGAATTGACTGGGGAAATGAATTAATGACTTTGATCTTTGATTCTCCTCTTCTGCTGATAGGATTATATTTATTGTAAAAGTGACTTTCAACATGAAAGTTCCATGTAATAGCTTTCATAAAGCATATAATATATGCTCTCTTGATTATAATAGATCCGAAAGCATAGGAATAGTTCTCTGACAATCCAGAGAATTCTCCTGCTCTTGTAATTTGTCCCCTTTTGGTGATCCAACCAAAAGTAATTGGACTCTCTTCTGAATTTTTTCTTCAGTGTAACATGTCTTCATTAAATGCTCACATTCCCTTTTCTTTTTCCTTCCTAAAGACAATAGCTATTCAAAATGCAGGTGCTGTCATAGTAGAGGAGAGAAGAGTATAAGACAAATGCTGAGGCAGTGCAGAGGAGGGGGAGGTTGGGAGAGGGTTTTTGGAGAAGGATGTATTGGACCTGTGATACTTAAGCAGGACCTTGAAAAATCTGGGTGTTTCAAGGGGGGGGGGAGATGGTGGTAAAGGACGAAAGCGGGCACAATGTAAAACAGAGTGAAGGAGGTTATGCAAGTGTGGCACTCTGTAGAAATGCTGTGTGTAGCTAGAACTTAAGGAGGTTAAAGGAGAAGAGAAGCAGGAGCTGTAAGGAGCTTGATATGGACTTAAACATTAATTTGGGGTCATGAATACTGAGCTAAAAAGTTTGACTTACATCTTGTTAGCATTCCACAAATCTGAATAAGGAAAGAACCAATCTGAGCTCACACTGAGAAAAGTTACTTTTACCTTTAATACCCTGAAGATCAGACTGGATTTCAGGTAGAAACTTCAGGGAGGATGCTTGTACAATATTTCACGAGTAACAAGTTCTGGATTAGGACAGGTAGCCGTGAATTGAATTTCCATGGGCAAAATACTTTATAGTTGACCAAATGCTTTCATATACATGATCTAATTCAGTTTAATCCACCATTGTTAGACCGAAAGGGATACTGCTTCTGTTTACAGATGAAGATGCTAACACACATAGAAGATAAACCAGCTTTACTAGCCAAGGATTCAAAATGAAGTACCGTATTTTTCCACTGTGACTGACTTAAGATGCAATTGCTCTGAGATAATTTATATTGAATTTTAATTATCTGGTTTAGGTAGACCTGTGGCCTCCTTTAGTCATTTTTATTTCCCTGGTGCTTCGCCTGGAATGTAGTAAGTGTTTCAGAAATGCTTATTAAAGAATGAATAAATGAGGGGCGCCTGGGTGGCTCAGTCGTTAAGCATCTGCCTTTGGCTCAGGGCGTGATCCCAGAGTCCTGGGATCGAGCCCCACCTCAGGCTCCTCTGCTGGGAGCCTGCTTCTTCCTCTCCCACTCCCCCTGCCTGTGTCCCCTCTCTCACTGGCTGTCTCTCTCTCTGTCAAATAAATAAATAAAATCTTAAAAAAAAAAAAAAGAATGAATAAATGAGTGAATTGGAAGGAGAAGATGTATCAGTTAAATCACAGCTCACACGTGAACCACCAAATAAATAGAGAATGACTCACATATAGTGGGTTGTATTTCTCACTCCCCAGACCAAGAGCATGAAAGACTGTCTGCTCCACATGGTCATTTAGGGATCCAGGGGGCTTTTCAGCACGTGCCTGCAAGTTTGCCCTGGGCATCAGCTTCCAGCTGGTGGAACGGGAAGGAGCATGGGAGATGGTGGACTGCCAGACTTTAAGATGGCACACATCAGTTCTACTCACAGGCCATTGGCCAGGATTTACTATTCTGACTACCCCTATGGACAAGAAAGGCTGGGAAGTATAGCTTACTTGCGTCCAGGAAACAGAGGAAATGAGTTTGCTAAGTAGATAGCAATCTTGGTCACAAAAGTTGATGAAAGAAAGGTGCCCATGGTGGATCTTCAGTAGATAATTTTGACTAAATGATTGGCACTAAGATTCCTAGCAGTAAGTGAATGGACCCCAAGAGAGCAGAGTTGGGGAGGGAGGAAAATCATCATGATGAGTCTGATCTTCAACACATGGAGACATCTCTAGGTGGGGATATCTGGTTGGCAGCTTGGGACTGGGCATCTTTAATGGTGTGCCCCCAAATAATGGTATGATATGAAGGGAGAGATTCCAAATATGTTCATGCCGTTACCACTGAAAAGGATTTATTGTAACCCTGCACATTTTTCTTTTTCTTGATTGTGATGGATCAGATTTCTTCTCTGTTCTTTTTTTTATGAGTGGGGTTTGCACATCTGGGGGGAGAGTGGTGGTGGTGAGCATTCACAGTGTATGTGCCCTTTTGAGGTGCTGACACACAGTTTCTAAATATGGCAATGGAAGATTCTGTTCCTTTCATAGTAAAGCCCTGGAGGCAGGCTATGCTGAGACGGGAGTTAGCTTTCCAGCTCAGGCTTCCTGAAGGTTGCCCAGAAACGAGAGATCTGCAGATTCTAGGGCAACTCTAGTGCTAAATGAAGTTTAAGTTTAGTTTGGTCCGTCGTGGCAGTGGAAACTTGCACTGCTGCATGGAGACCACAAGGCAGTTTGAGGGGAAGAATTTTGTAAGGAAGTTTCCTAAATGTACAGTGGGCTGCCTCCTTAAACCTTTAGCTTTGTGCCATTGGAAGTCTCCCAGGAAGGCCAACTTCCCACTTAGCTGGAAGGATGCAGAGGTCATTCCTACAGCCAGCAGAGTAGTAGACCACATGATACCCAAAGGCCCTTCCACCCTGAAATTCTGACACCTTTGTTGTCTTCCAGCAGGGCTGGAGAGAGATACAAAATACACAGTTTGTCCATAAGCTAAAATATATATATCTCCCAAATATTGGTTTATAAGTACAAATGTGACAGAGAACATCTTAAAAACCTTGACTGGAATTTATGTATATCTTCCCTTCCCCCTTCTGAGGCAACCAGAGCTACTCAGAATTTCCACAATCTCAGTACTTAATACATTGATGACAGTTTAGTGGCTGTTCGTATAATGATGACGTCAGTGTCTCATGAGTAATTTGGATATGACCTGTAATCTCGACTCTGATCACGTAGCAAGAGTCCAAGGGAAGCTGCCCCGTTTTACATTCTCAGTGTCTGTCTTGGCTCCTAGCCTGCCTTGCCCTCAATAGGGACTCAGTAAGTAGCTGGAGGCTGGCTGCCTTTACTAAGTAGCTGCATTTCTGTTATGATAGAGCGTGTTCTTCTGTATCTCTATTTCATGCCCCAGCTTTTTGGTGGATGGCATCCATTGGCACTTTGTACACTCCTTCTATTTGACTTCTATCCTTAGTTCACCTCTCCATTTGGTTCCTGGAGTCTTAGGTTGTAGACACACAGTCACCTATACCAGAGTTGGCAACAGAACATGGATTCTCTTTCTTCTTAGATCCCCTGAATGCCCCTTGCCCTGTGTCAGCTGTGACTACAATCACACATGCCACAGTGCTGGTAGGATTCAGTACTAGTTTCAGAGAAGAATATTGCCACCATGCTACACACTCCACAAGGACAATGTTTTTTGTCTATTTCTCTTCACAGATGTATCTGCAAAGTCTAAAATAGTGCCTGACACACATCGTAGAGGCTCCTCAAGTATGTAGTGCTGGAGAATGACCGTTTATCTTTGGGGCTCAAGGCTGTTCTGATGTTTTTAACCTGTGCTCAAAACACGGCATAGGCTAATGTAGTATGTATGCTTTGAAAATGGTGTTGACACTTTGAGAGGTAGGGCGTGCATTTTGATTCTTTCATAAATATTAAATGATAGCCACCAGCATGTGAAAACTGACCAGGTATCAGTAATAAATAAAGTAAGGTTCAAGGCCAAAGTAGACCAGCATTATTAAAGAAAGGTGAACCCCAGAGTGTATTAGAGACCGTGCCTCACTCTAATGAGGGGCAGAGAAAACGATCTTGAAGTCACGGCAGATCCCACGCCAGAGAGGGTACGTCACTCGAAGGAAAGATAGTTCGAACGTCAGCTCCATAGAGTGGAGGCCTTTTTCTTTTGCTCACTGCTGTCTCCTTGGCACCTAAGAGCACTTGGTATATAATAGATACTTAATAAAATGAGTTGTTGTCATTCAGTGAGCTTTGAAGCAGCGAAGGATTTCTGAACTGGGGACGTTAGGGCACAACTTTGAGAAACTCTGAAACCCTTCAGTGAGTCTGGATTCCTTCATGGTGTGATTCTAGTCTAGTGTTGAGCTGGGTCCCTGCTACCCTTTTTTTTTTTCTTTTTTTTTTTTTTTAACAGGCCTCCTGTTCTCCAGAGCCCTGCAGACACCACCTGGCTAGCTTTGTTTGTTGATGTTACCTGTCAAGTCCTGGAAATTGAGTTTGGGACCCCAACAGACTAGGAGTCATTGTCCCTGAGTCTTGGTCGGGGGGGGGGGGGGCCCTAAAACATGTAAGCTCTGTGACCTTGGGCAAGTCATGAACTTTATGGCCCTTCCTTGTCTTTATCTTCTAATCCCCTGCCTCACTGACAAGAATAAGAACAATAGCTTATAGATATTTAGTGCAATAGATGTGTATTAGCAAGAATGGAACCTACAGTGCTCCAAAGGGTAGTTAGAAGGACAGGTAGACAATACTGTAATAAAAGAGGGCATCAGGGACAAACGTCACCTAATCTAGTTTTGCTAAAAGCTTGTCCCATTTGTCCTGTCGCTGTTAGAAGGGTTCTTGGGTACCCACAGCTTCCTGAATGCCCTTCATTTGTTGCCATGGTGAGGGGCAGACATAATAAGTATTTACCAAATACGTGGCAACATGTTAATGATTTTATGTCTCTTTTCCTGGGGAACCTGGAAGCGTAAGGAAGTCATGTGACTGCTAAATGCATTTTTGTTTCATTTACTTGATAGGATGAGCAGGACCATTTCTTTTTTATTCTGGTTTCTCCCCTTTCACTTGATGGAGAACATTGAGAAAATCGGAGGAAGCTGGTACCAGATGGCAGTTTTTTTGTACTGTACGGATTCCAGTTCCCGTGCTTTTGTGAATGTGACGGTTTAATGAATTGCCTTATGTATCTTTGAGCTTTCTTGCGGAATTTGCTATGTAGAACTGAATCTGTTTACTGCACACACTCCAAGGAATGGCTCTGCTAAGCGGAGCTGAGCTCGATCGTGAACGCTTTACTGGTCCTGTGGGTTTGGGTCCGGGTAGAGATGGGGAAGGCTGGCCTCAGAGGAGGGCAGGGGAAGTGTGGACAGGCTAGTTAGCCTTTCCCTGGGCCCCACCCCAGTTTCTGCCCCTGCCACCACCTGGAGGCTTCTGTTGCTTCTAAGAATCCAAGGAAGTGAGAATGAGGTGATGTGTCTAAGGTACGTCAAAAGGGGGTGGGTTGGGAGTAGACTGATGTGCAGGAACGGGGAAGGGTGAGCCTAATAAACTTACTGCAGAAAGATGCTTTGGTATTTTTCCTTTGAGTTTCTTTTTCTAGAACACGTTATTTTTTTTTTAACTGATACCATAAACGTACCTGTTACAAAGTTACTGAGCCTAGGGCATGAAGTCCTGTGAGGTCGAGTGGCAGGCAGAGCTTTCAAGTTCACTGGGGTTCCTGGAGCACATGAGTCCTTTTCTAGCCTGTGCTCATGTGTTGGCAGGTATCTGTGTGTGCCAGGCCCGGCGCAGCCTTCCAGGGTATTTGTTTTTATCATGATGAGTCTCAGGTTTTTGTTAAGTGTTTACTCTTTCATGTGCTCTGCTCTCTGGTTTAAGGACTTGGTTGAGAGGCCAACATTACTAACTTAGATATTTGCATAAGTATTGGCTTAGTTTTCCTTTGTCAGGAGCTTGCTACATACCCAGTGCTGTTCTTAGTCCCTCACAGAGATGAATTCATGTAGTTGTCCCAATGTACCTGTGAGGCAAGGCTGCTATTGTCATTTTACAAACAAAAATAGAGGCACAGAGAAACAAAATTACATGGAGTCACCACACATCTTGGTTTGCCCAGGTTCTGTTCAATTTATGCCTGTTGTCCCAGTGTGGTTATTAAAAGTGCCTTCCCTGACTTTCAAACCCTAATTTGGGCGACAAAGTATACCCACCTACCTATGTCAAGGAAGAGGCCTGATATGGTTCAATCTCAAGCATCTGGTGGGAGAGCCCGCTTCTCACTCTGTGGCACAGAGCTGCACTGTCTACATTTTCCTTCAACACACTGGAGTTTGCAATCATGTTAAATTTGCATTCTGAAGAGAATGTTCTATTTACAGGGGAGGTGATCTTGTCACTCCGTTTGGAGTTCTGCTTGTTTCACTACACAAGTAAATTTTTCAGTCCTCTGTTGAGACTGTGGTTATGGGACTGGGGAGTATGTTTTGAGTTGGGGTGCCCTATTTTTCTCTGTAAAAAAGTTTATTTTCAGCAGAGCCTAGATCATGCCATGAGGGTGAAATTGGTTTCACTTGGAAATCGGGCCGCGGGCCCCAGTGCCTCTGCTCTCTGCTGCTGCTCTAACCTGAGCAGTTTGTGTGGGGTTCCCTCAGGCAGTGCTGGCCTGCTTCGCCTGGGGGCTAACAGTGTCTCATCATTGCTCTGAGGGTCCCAGGCCCTTGGAGCTCTACTAGAAGCCACACCTCCTCAGGCTTGAAGAAGGAGCCCTCCACTACGTGCAAGGAGCCAGGACACGTCCTTTCTAGCACTCCCCGTTAAACACCTGTATGGCCCTACCACTCAAGAGTAGTCCTTATTAGAGTCTTTCTGGACCAAATACCGTGACCAACTTTTTGACTTTTGGTTTTAGAATATATTGAAATTACTCTTGGGAGCTTAGCAGCTATCTCTTATTTCCTAGGTCATCTTGGGACAGTTGAAGAAATGACTTTGCGCTGTGTGTGTGTGTGTGTGTGTGTGTGTGTGTGTTGCTGGGGTGGGGGCGGTTCTGCCCTGTATTTTCTTTAGTTTCTGCATTGCTTTTAGACTAGAAAAAAGAGATTTCACATCATTTTTTAAAACCTGTTTCCTGTACTTAAAATGTTGCTGCAGCCATTAACACCCACCCTGTTGATAAGAGAATTAAGTTGTGATATTCCTTGAAAGCATAAGATGGTGATGATAATATGAAGTAGGAAGGTGTCTCGGTAAGTGAATACAAATGCGGAATTAAAAACTTCTCAAGTTTCTCCAGCAGTAACATATGAGGATAATAATACTTGTTGGAGGTGTTGTGAGAATTAATTAGGCAGCATTTGTGAAAAGTTCCAAGATGAGTGTTCTATTTTATTATTATTAGCTTCGTATTGTTCTTGGAAACACAGTATTGAAACTGAGCTACAGAACCCGGCCATCGTGTGAAGGATAGTGCATATTCTCACATGACAGTGAATGATGATATATTATGAAACTGGGATAACTATACTAATGATCTCGAGTGAATAGGAGATGAGCTAAATTTCATGGCTTCTTAGGTTTTTTACTAGTATTCCCATGACAATATGCTCTGTTGAATTATTACCCGATCCAGTTAATAAAACTTTGGTGGAGTTACACCAAAGTGAGCTAACATTTCTTTTCCAACAGTGGTGTTAGAATTTTTTTCTTTTCTCTTTATGTAAAATACATATTTGGCTCAATCTGAACCAAATTCAGAGTCAAAATCATCTTTAATTCTCACCCCTCCCCCGCCTCTTTTTAGTGTGTGTATATGGTGCCATGTGGATGTATCATCCTTCAGGAAGTCCTGTTGATTCTCTGCTCTACTTTACTCACTCCCTCTTTAATACCACCTTAGTCTGAGCCACTATCACTTATCCCTGGGTGTTTGTAGTAGCTTCCAAATGTAATGCTTCAGTTCAGCCTGTGCCCTGCTAAGGTCTGTGCTCCAGCCAGCTCTCCGAGTGATCTTTGCAGGGTAAGTCACTTCTCTGCTCAGAGCCTTCAATGGCCACCCTCCCATCTTCCATGACCTGCCTTCCTGCTACCTCTCAGTCATTTCCTTCCGGCCACATTGAGCTCCGCTTTTTCTGGACCATTCCAACTGTGTTTGGGTTGGCGCATATTGTCCCTGGGTCCTGAAATACTCCACCCTGTGCTTTCACCTTTAAAAAAATTTTAAAAATACAAACCTACCAAAAAAAGTTGTAAAAATAATACAGTGAATGCCCTTATTCACCTTGAATCACCAGTTCCCACTTGCCACATTTGCTTTATCTTTCTGCCTCCTTCCCTCTTAGCCCCGAGGTAGATTTATTTATTTTTTCTTTTGCTGAACCATTTGAGAGGACTTTGTAGACATTGGCTATACCCTAAATCCTTCAACATTTATCTCTGAAGAGCAAGTACATTCTCCTTTATAGGCGTAATATCATTATGTTATTATTATACTCTCAAGTTGAATATGAATACAGTATTATCTGATAGGCAGCCCATATCGCATTTCTCTAGTTGTCTCTAAAAAGTTCTTTATAGTTGTATTTTTAAATCCAGGATCGTATTAAAGATTACATATTCCATTTAGTTGTCATATCCCTTTAGTCTCCTTTAATTTACAAGTTTTACCATTTGGCGGGGGTGGGGAGTGTTCTCTTTATAATGTTGACATTTTTCAAGTGTATAGTAAAACTGTTGTGCTGACTGTCCCACAATTTCAATTTATCTGGTGGTTTCCTCTTCGTTAGATTCATGTTAAATGTATTTGGCAGGAACAGACGATGTTATCTTCCCAAAAGCGTTGCATTGGAAAGCCCGGAATCCCGCGTCTGCCAGATTTTTCCCTTGTGGTACCATGTATTTTGCTTTACTAAGTAATCTCTAGAGTGACATTTGGAGTCCACGTGAATAATATCTTCTTCTCAAGCTTTCACCCAATGGTTGTTGCATTCATTGATGATCTTGAATCAGTTAATATCTTGCCATTTGTCAAGTGACAGTTTTCTATTTGTTATTAGCTGGTGTTCTGCACTTAAAGAAGAAATTTTCTCCTTCTCTTCCCACTGTTGGGAGTACTACTATTGATTCATGCATTTTTAAAGAATAAAACAGAAAACAAATACCTATTTGGTGTGTAATGACCCGTGACCATCATTGCCCTTTTTTTTTGATCAGGTTGTCTCAGAATTCATCAGTGGAAATCCTTTCAAGCTGACTCTTGGGTCATTTTGACATGACTGTCTTAGTTATTTATTTGTTTACTTATATTTATATTTTATTTATTTATTCGCTTATTTTTAGCATTTCTTCATTTTCCAACACAACATGTTCTAGCTGTGCAGAAAAAGGTAGAGGATCCCGACCACCAGTCACCTAATCTCTCCTTCACTTCCTCAGTGTCTGAACTAACAATCCCTGCAACAGAGAGGCCCTCCCCAGCCCCACCATCTCCCTTTAAACCTGCTTTGTGATGTTTCCTGCAACATGGTGCATATCCCCATTCAATATATAACATTTATTTGTTGTTCATCTTACCCAACTAGAATGAAACCCCCAGAGTGACAGAGATTTGCCTGTTTTGTTCACCGCTGGGTCCCTACTGTCTGAAACATCAAACATCCTCAACAAATAGTTGTTGAAAAGCCAGGGTGAGCTTCCCCCCATTCTGAGCCTCCATCAAGCTCTTCCAGATTAGCTGCTGCTCTTCTGTTCTTGATACTGAGATGAATTGGGCTGCAGGGGGTCCTTACTCATTTGTCTGGATTTCATTGTGCTTTTCACGGCTAGCAGTCCTCCTGCCTTTGGGTTCTGGTGATATCTGGAGCCCTTATGAGCAGTGCATCATGGATGAGACTCTAGGCCAGGCACTTGGCAGTTCTCTCTTCTCCAGCTCCTCTGAACAGACGGGCTGGCTATTTTAGAAAAAACAAATGAAGCACTTGACATTATGTTAGAATTTTTACCTGCGTACTCATGTTGGGAACTAAAAATTAAGTAGAACAAAGGGTTTTATTTTCTAAGTGAACAAATAGTCATTCATTCTGTACGTAATATGTTAAAAGCCTTCGTGGGACTTAGAGAGTAGAAGATATCTTATTCTTGACGAATTTCTATTCTAGCTGAGATGATAAGGAATAAGAAAAGAATGTGCAGCAGGAATTGGACATGAACACTCAGTGTAATTGATGGGTGTAGTGGGCTGAATATCAGAAGATATCAGAACCCAAAGATATCAGAACCTAATCCCCTAAACCTGTCAATGTTCTCTTAATGGAAAAAGGGTCTTTGCAGATGTGATTAATTTAAGGATTTTTGAGATGAAGAGATTATGCCGGATTATCCCCGTGGGTCCTAAACCCAATCACAAGAATCCTTGTAAGAGAGAGGCAGAGGGATGGGCCTCACAGAGAAGCTGGGCGAGGCAAGTAACCGTTTCCCCCAGTGCCTCTGGCAAGAGCAGAGCCTGCTGATGGGTGGATTTGGGACTAATGATCCTGCTTTCAGACTGCTGGCCTCCAGAGCTGTGAGAGAGACATTGTGTTGCTTTAAACCACCGACTTTGGGTTCATTGGTTACAGCAGCCATAGGATAGGAACAAAGTATAATGTTAAACTGTACATCCTTTTACTTTTATCGTGACTCTTGAATGACCCTGTCAGAGCTCTGTGGGGAGGACTTCGACCTCAGTTTCACTGAAGAAAGAGCACAAGGACTGAGGGAGTCATGCCATGCAAACCAGCTTTCCGGATTGCTAGCCCAGGGCTGCTTTGACCCTGGCACCCTGCTTCTCCACAGAACCAGGGCCGGTGAACGGCGCACACTGCTCACAAAGAGGGTTCACCAGAGACAGACCCATGAGAGGGGGACCCCAAAGAATCCTCACAGGGAGATGACCAGCCTGTTTTCCACAGTCCAGGGGACTCATTTCCTCTTGAAGTGGCTGTTTTAAGTGACTTCCAGATTTGGGATGCTCTTGAGCCGTGTGTGTCCGTGTGTCTGTGTTTGCGTGGCAGAGAGAATCCCTTGCTGTCTCGTTGACAGTACCTGTTAGCCTCATCTCATGAAGCCATGGTCTCATCGGTTTTCATGTGCTGGTGACCTCCTGGCCCATTAGAGGCAGTGGGATCTGAGTAGGCCTATATGAGGCTCCAGAGAAAAACCACATAATGAGCTACAGTTCCAGTCTCCGGAGCCCTTACCCCCTCCTGGAAAACACCTGCTGGGACTCATTCTTTCTCCCCAGGAGCCATTTTAAGTCTCCTGCTGCAGATGCACACTCTAGAACTCATGTCCCATACCGCTGCTCCCCCTACTTTCCCATAATGATGAGGATTCGTGTCCCCTAATCTGTTCAGTCATTTTGCTTCTGTGAACCATATGTGGTGCTGGGGGAGATGTAAATCAGTAGGATTCAGACAAGGAAACAGCTTGACTGAAGTGTGATGGCAATAATAGGGCAGTGGTACTCCTGTGCTGCTCCCTCCTCAATGAGGAGAACACAGCAGTGTGTTTAATACAGGGGACTCCGCGGGCTCACCTAGGATCCAGGGTGTGGGGGAGAATCCCTGGACCATGGCATCCTACAAGAGCATCTGAACAGTTAGCATCCCCACCGTGTAGATCTGGATATTTTGCATGCAGTGATTATAATGGGCTTTGGCTTATCCTGTCTGTACCTGTTAAGTTTGTGGAACTTACAGCATTATCTAGTTCATATGGGCTTCCTAGTTAGCCCAGTATGAAGTACAGTATGGATAACTGAACGCGCCTTTGATTCTTTGAATGGCCATTGACCACCATCCTCCACTCCTTTGCATCTATATCCTTGTATCAATGATGGAAGGTGTAAAAAGAGGTAAATTTTATAAACATAACACAGAGACCAGCAGCCTGAGAGCTTGAACAAGCCCCAGAATTATGTGGTATTGGATGATACGTGAGGTTAGCATTAGGGGTCTGATATAGACAGTCTCCTCTTTATGACTCTGGGATTCCTTTCTAATGTGAGGCATTTTGTAGATCACCCCCACGATCCCTTGATTGAATGTATCTCTTGAAAGAGAAAAGACAGAAAGCAGAGAGCAACTGCAGATTCCAGAACATTTAAAATTGTCTAATTATTGATCACAACAGCTGTAGGCATTTGGTAGGGGGGTGGAAATGTGCCTCTGCGTGTGGCTTTGTTCATTCAGGCTCTCGGCAGTGTTTGGACTCAGATACCCCATAATAGCTTCACGAGCAGAGTCACTGTTCTTCACCTTAATGACCCATCAGGTTGTACTCTGAGCTTACACTGACCTTGTTTCTATCCAAAGNGTGGGCGGGGGGGGGGGAGATGATAAATCACCAGACTTACAGAGAAATAAGTGAGATTCCATTTGATGCTATATTCTTTTGTGAAAACAGCACTCACGAAATCTGACAGAAAATGTAACTTATTTTTTTGTCAGTATTTGCCTAATTGTGTACATTCTGATGGCATTTTGATACAATGGAGGTGACTACCAAGGATTTGAACTTGGCATTTGGAACTCTGTTTATCCTGCCTCCAAATCATTTTCATTTCTATTCTCTACTTCTTTGGAGCTTCAAAGTGGATTTTATTTTTCCATTTGAATCTGTTGTGTAGCATTGCTATAAAATCACACTCAGCTTTTATATTGCTTGCTTAATTCGAGGCAGTGTTTTATTCTGTGTTTCAGTTTGTAAGTTTGGTTATGAATGAACATGAGAGAAGATAAACTTTGAAATTATTCGGATCATTTTAGCACAGCGTTAAAATAAAAAATAATCATTTCAGTAAAGTAAAACAAACTCCTCTGTACTCCCCTTCCCTCCAAAAATGATGGTTTCTTAAGAGTTTCCACAGTTCGGTGGCAGTGGGCGAGTTAGAATAATGAGAGTGAGGTTTACTCAATGAAGGCAAAACCTAAAATGCACCCGCTCCGGTTTATTCTGTGTTTTAAAAATCGGTCCTTAGGGATCATCTCAGAATGATTTGTAAGTTGTAGCATATCAACCAGTCAGCAAATAGAACCGCCTACTTTTGGTTTGCTGTACTAGTATCATGGAAGAAGATACCAAGAAGAGATGTTCTGTTTTGCTTGGAGCTTATTTTGGTTTTTAGTAACAATTAAGCCAAAATACCTGAAAAAATGAAATGTTAAGGTTTATGTCACAAAGGCCACCTAGGTGGTACAGTTGAAGGATTTAGGAATGCAGGAGGAGGATCTGAACTAAACATACTGTGAAGGTTGGTGAGGGGCTAAGGGAGAAGAGAGGAAGGTCAGTCTTGAGGGGTGAGCATGGGAGTAGGAATGGAAGGAATGGTGGAGACACACATGGTCAGGGATGGGGAATTACCCAGCTTGCCTGAGAGCTTGAGTCAGACTAGACTGCATAGAGGGGATGTCATAGGAAAGAAAGGTTGGGAACAAATTGTAGGCTGTCTCACATGCCACCTTACAAGCCTTGTGTTTTATTTTTTCAGTGTGGGGTGTGTCTGAGGTTTTTAACCAGGATATTGGTCTGATGAATTTGGTAGTTTGGTGAGATTTCTGCCCATGGCATGAATAGAGTAGAAGCAGCACAGTGCAGGAAAGGATGAACAAAGAGTAGAACAGAAGGACAGCCTTGAGAAGGGGAGGCAGAGTGGAGAAGGTGTTTAGGAAAGATGAGTCAGTAGACCTTGCTGAAGGATGGAAGCATCATATAGATCAGAGGAATTGTGTTGTCTCAGAAAAAGGGAAGTTAGAAGAAAAATCCATTTTCAAGGTAATAATTTCTTTTTAGCCATGTTTATAATGTCGTGTCTGAATATGATATTGAAACGGCCAAGTGGAAACATCCAGCATGCTGCTGGAGATGGATCCCAGAGTGGGGAAGCATTGCCAGGACTTCATGCATGATGTGGGTGAAGGTGTGGGAGGTATCATCAGACACTGAGAACGCTTTCCAGTCGTGGGCACGGAGGCAGATGCTCTGCTAAATCCACCTTGCTCTTTGTTCCCGTCGTTTGGGTCTAGACTCAGGGTGTGGGGGGGAAACAGTGACTAGCTCCCAGTTCAGGGATCAGGGACTAGCCTTGGAGAGGCATATTGAGTTGCAACTTAGAACTGAGATTTCTTGAGTCCAATTAACTGTGGAATAAGCTACATTTGGAGATTTGCAGAGATACCCGAATTGTCTGAAGTTCCAGTTTGAGCCCTTAGCCTCTCGCTCTCTTAGAAATGCCCCAGAAGCGAGGCAGGAGAGCTCCTCCTGCTTTTGATGCCAGTAAGGAGCCTGAGGAATTCTAATAGTAACAAAAGCCTTTGTTTTACTGGTGGAGGGGAACTGCAGCCCACTGTTTTTTCTCAAGAAAGAACTATGCTAAAGAAAAAATAGCACTGGACTGAGATCCCAAAGTTCAGTGCAGTGGACTGAGGGAGAGACCATTTGCCCATAAAAACTTTGAAGGCAAGATTTTTACAAATGGCTGCCTCTTCCGTGTACCTCGCACTATAGTAGAGCATGTGACTTTGAACAGCATTGCCTAGTTTTAAGTCTCCTGGCATGAAGTACTTGGAAAATGTTACCTCAAATGGCTGAATATATTGATCTCATGAATGAATTTAATCTTGTTGCTTTTATTCATTGAAAATTATCAGCTCAAAGTGGAAATTTCCATTTTGAAAAACATTTGACGGTAAGTCAGTTGCTCATTTCTGTGTGTAGGGATGGCTAGTGAGAGACACTTCATTCTGACTACTCTTCTGTAAGGTGCACTCAGATCTCCATGCCAAGAAGGATTCTGAGGCTCTGTGGGAGGCTTAGTGAGTAAAAACTATAGTCAATCAGCAACACATTCTGTAGGCAGCTCCAGTGCCATAGGCTTGCCAGTGGAAACTGTGTTCCTGAATTGGCATAGTTGCATGGAATTTATTTTGATAGAAATTGGCCAGAAGCTTTAGCTATTTCTCAAAAAAAATAAATAAATAAAAAATAAAAGCCATTCCTAGTTTGTTATACCCAGAGAGCACGCATTCTATCACCTTATACTATAAATTGATAAATTGATTTGGGGGTTGAGGGATAAGGAAGGCTAGGGCCAGGGCTTATTTTTGCCCCATTTAATTTTGGGAATTCATTTTTTCAAGAGGCTCTCTGACCCACCTTGATTCTGAGGGCTGTGTAGTGGTATTGCTTCTGAAGGAACAGTAAACACTCGGTGTCTCTGCCAAGATCAGTTTGGCGCTGTAACTGTAAAGTGCCATCCAGTTTGGGGGCACTTCTCACATACGAACTCTAACTGGTTCCTCATAAAAACCCAGTGAGGTCATTTTTACTGTTTGTTTATTTGAACTTTACCCCATTATTTATTTCTGGGTAATGGTTTGAGGCATCCCCAAATGATTCGAGACCTCTACTTTGTGGGAATAGGTAGGATAGGTGGAGTTATTCAGTGGTGTTATTCCTATTGTATAGGTGAGAAAATGAGAATTTACAGAGATTAAGTCATTTGTCCAGAGTCTTATCAACGAGAAAGCAGCAAGGTCAGGACCCCCTTTCTCCTTGTAGAGAAAAGGCCTTGCACTTCTCAGCATGGTGCAGGTGAAATGTTATTTTTCCTTTACCATTGTTGGCCTTATCTCATTTTGAACTGTCGTGTGTGTGTGTGTGTGTGTGTGTGTGTGTGTGTCCATGTTCGTGTTTACCTTTAACCTCTCCATGTTTCTTAAAGAGGCTAAATTTGATCTGAATAAGGGTTTGGTAAACTGTCTTGCTTGGAGGGTCACTCAGAGATGTAGATGAGGAATAGAAATGTGTCTGGACACTGTTACCTGCATAGGTAGGGATGTTATGTCATAAAAGAGTGTTTAAGAATGACAGAAAATTTTTTATTTATCTAAGTGTGTATATCTGAAGTCATCATAACAGTCTATCGGAATCTCCTGTTGGTCATCAGGGAGAACTAGGAAGTCCAAAAAATATGACATCAATAAAAAATCACTTAGCTGACATTGGAAACAAAACTCATGTTCCTCCTGAGAATGTCATATTGCAGCTTAAGCCCAAACCCTGGGCATAGTTGCATGGAATTTAACTAATGGCTTAGTTAGAGCGTCTTGCTTTGACAGCCTTTTGTTCTCCCTGATATTTTGGCGGCAGATATCAGCACATCGGTTAATGTGCTTTCCCTCTTGTAGGATCTGATTTGACTAGTTATGTTTGCTTATATTTTCTCCCTCATTAAAGTGCCTATCTGCAGTTTGTTCAAAGGAGCCTGCAACTGGTGCTGGAGTGTGGTGCCCTTCTGCTGATGATTCATTGGCCCAACTACAAAGGCCTCGTTGTCGGGTTAGAGTTTTAATATCGATCTAAAGTACACTAAACTACGCAGCGAGTAGTGCTACCCCATTCATCAGAGAATTCTAGCTTTTATTTAGCACATAGCGTTTATATAGCATTTTTATTTCAGGAGCTCAGCGGTGATGTTGCTTTATGTAGCTGACTTCATTTCATAAGGGTAGATGCGTAGTTTAAAGTTCTGTCCCTTTGCTGCCAGTGAGCTTTTCTTGTGGTCTCAAGGTCTATGTGTGGTTATAAGGGTATGAAATGTCACTACTGGATGGTGTGTGCCTGGCGGCAGCATTTCTGCTAAAACCCTGAGTAAAGTCACCGTGGAGGTTTTAGCTCTGGAGGCCTCCGTTGATGTCACTTACCTTTATGACACTTCTCCATGATGACAGATGGACACCGGTTAGCTTTGTTCCAGAAACTTGTATGTGTGAATCTGGATCTTATCATTCTCATGATTTTGACAGAAGCTGGCAATTGGGATGCCAATTTAAAGGTGAAGAGACTATCATTCACTTCAATAATATCTAGCCCTCCCTCTGAGATGTTGTACCCTACCATTTGTGAGGGACATACGGCCTTGCCACTTGCTTTAAGGGACTTGGGACTAGTTACATGGTATCTCTGAATCCCAGTTTCCTCATCTATGAAATGGGGACATTAACACATATTTTTGAGTGTTGACAATGAGTTCAAGGCACAGAGAAGGTGATGAGTCAACAATAGCTGTCAAGCTGAGGAGGAGGAGGTGGGCTTGGACTTACTTTGTTATGTCGTAACAACAGAAGGTCTGGCAGAAGGCCTCCTGTGAAGTCTTAGTAAAGATAGGGATCCTGGAGAAGTACAACAATGTAACCTACGACAAGAGCTTATAGGCACAGAGTATAGAATAGCATTAACTCTAAATAGAGAGCAGAGAAATCCTGTGCAATGCTTCTCAAAGTATTCTGGCCAAAATGTGTTGAGGGTGACACAGGGAGACACAGGCATTGGGTCTGACCTCCATTCACACAATCCTCACTCATTTTGAGCATCAGCCATTGGTGAGACTGTGTTCTAGAGTCTGAGGATACAGCTATGAACAGCACGGAGAAGCTCTCTGCTCTCATGAAGCTTATATCCTAGTGGGGTATGGGGATGCGAGGAAAGAGGAGCTACCATGAAACAAGCCAGGCAAACACTGGAGGGTAACAGGTGTTTTGCAGAGAAATTAGGCAGGATGATCTGATGGTTTCTTTTTCTCTGAGGGAGTGACATGCGAGCAGGACCTGAATGAGTAGAAGATGACAGCAGTGAGCATACCAAAGCAAAGGCATTTCAAGGGGAAAGACAAGGAGGGTAAGAGCAAACTAAAGAAGAGCTGTGTGGGCAAGGGGAGGGCATGTGGACGAGGTGGTGTGGATGAGGGGGAAGATGGGCAGGACAAGGTATGAAGGGCTTCAGTGGTCAGAGTCAGGGATTGGCTTTCCCCTAAGCCTGAGGGGGAAGCACTTGAGATTTTGAGGTAAGAGAATAACGTGATATGATTTGCTTTTTTTTTTTTTTTTTTTAAGATTTATTTATCAGAGAGAATGAGTGGGAAGGGCAGAGGGAGAGGGAGAGAGAATCTCAAGCAGACTCTATGTTGAGCTTGGAGCCCAATGTGGGTCTTGATCCCATGACCCTGAGATCACGGCCTGAGCAGAAACCAAGAGCCAGACCCTTAATCAGCTGTGCCACCCAGGCACCCCTGATTTGTGGTTTTTACAGTTTCCTCTGGCTGCTGTGTAGTGGGTGGATTGCCCTCAGCTTTGTAGTTTAGGGAGTAGTCTAGAATGAGAGATAGAGGTGGCTTGGACTGGGCAGTAAATGGGGATTTGGAGAGAAATGGTTAGATTCTGTCCGTTCTGAAGGAGAATGCATAGGACTTGACAGGGGATGAGTTGGAAGGAAGGGGTTTGAGGGAAAGAACAAAATCAGGATGAGTTTCTAGATTGTTGGCTGGAGTAACAGAGTAGATGGTAGGTCTGCTTCCCAAGGTGGGGAAGATTTGGGGAGGAGCAGTTTGTGGCAGAAAATCATGAGTTCAGTTTTGTTCATGTCAAGTTGGAGAGGCCTCTGTGATACCCCCATGGAGTCTGGAATTCCCAAGAAAGGTTAGGTCCACAGAAGCAAAGTTGGGGCTTGACATAAGGCCTTGGGACTGGATGAAGTTAACTAGTGAGAAGTGGCTCTGGGGTAGATTTCTGAGATACTGCAGATTCAGATGCCGAGCTGGGGAGCCGCAGGTCACATGGCCACGAATGGTCAGTGCCGCCCTGTGCACAGGCTGTGGAATTCAGGGGCCTGTGGTGAGGAGAGTGGTGGGTGGAAGGTAGGTAGCACATACTAGAAGATACGTAGGACAAAGACCCTTGTGATACCAGCCACACGGGGGCTCTTAATGGCCTGTCTGGGAAGATTGGGGCTCTTGCTCATTGTGTGACATCTGAGTACTATCTGTTTTGATACCTTTTCCTTCCCTGTTACTAAATCAGGTTTATCTTTAGTGCAGCCTTATGTGAGCAGTAAGCCTTGAGTGAGTTTACAACTTAGCTTTTCTTTTCCTTCAACCTGTAGTTTGCCTTGTGCGTGTCTGTGTAGATGGTAAAGGCCTTTAGAGTAGGTACGATAGGAGCCCAGGCTTGGAGGAAGGATAAGATTTGGGAGGCAGAATAAGGGTGTGGAAGATGGGAAGTGAAATAGAGACAGTTGAGTGAGAAAGAAAATCAGCAATGTATTCAACGTGCTGGTGAAAACTCTCGTAGGCAGTCCAGTAAGGGTGGACACTCAGGCCTCACTTATGACTTGTGTCCCACCTACTTCTAAAAGAGATTTGACACCACCGACATGTAGACACACATCGGAGAGCCACTCATTGATCCTTCAAACATGTATTGATTGCCAGTAATGACCCCACAGAAGAGGCTGGGCTACCACGATGGATGACCCATGACCTTCCCTCAGGGAAGACAGACATGAAAACAGTTAACTGTAATATAATAACAGACAAGGGGAGAGAGGATTAATTCTGTCTGATTCAGTTTCAACAGGGAGCTCCCAGAGGAGATGCTATTTGGCTGTAGAAGGATGAAAAGATGTCAATCAGGAAGAGAAGAGGAGCTAGCAGGGAAGCCAGTCCTGGGCAGGGGGCATGGCAGGAACAGATCAGGAGGCTTAGGAGCGAGCGTTGTGGTTGTGAGGGAGTCATGGTTCCTGGTGAGCACAGCGGCAGGTAATGGAGGTGCTGAGGCTCCAGACCCTGGCTGAGCCCAAGCTGAGCTTTAGTTTTGTAGGCAGGAGGGATCTAGCATTTGGTTTGGTTTCGTTAAAGAGTAATTTATCAGTAATCTTAGGTGCCTTTTGGCTTCAAATGCAGAGTTTTTAAATTTTTATTTTATTTTATGTTAAGTAATCTTTACAGCCGACACGGGGCTCAAACTCATGACCTCAAGATCAAGCAAGAGTCGAATGCTCCGCCAAGTGAGCTGGCCAGGTGCCCCAAAATACAAAGTTGTGTTTGTTTTTTTTTTTTTTTTTTTCCTTTCCAGTTGACTTTATTTTTCAGAGAGCGCACTTAGTTTCACGCAAAATTGAGGGGAAGGTGTGGAGATTTCCTGTATACCCCAGCCCTGACCGCACACATACGTACCCCTGTTCCTAATCAGTGTTCGCCACCACAGCAGACACTAACATAAGCGAGTCACTTGAAGTCCTTAGTTTGGGTTAGGGTTCACTCCTGCCCTTGTACGTTCTATGAGTTTGGATGAAAGTGAAATGACAGATATCCATCAGCATGCTATCATACAGTGTTTTCACTGCCCTGTATTTCCCATTCGCTGCCTATTCGTCCCTCTTCCGCATTCCCTGGCAACAATTGATCTGTTTACTGACTCCATAGTTTGGCCTTCTCCACAGTCTCATTTAGTTTGAATCACACCATATGTAGCCTTTTCAGATTGACTTCTCTCACTTAGACATATGCATGTCAGGTCCGTCCATGTCTTTTCATGGCTTAATAGCTCACTTCTTTTTAGCCCTGAGTATAATTCCATTGTCTGGACGAACCACAGTTTGTTCATTCGTTCACCTACTAAAGGACATCTTGATTGCTCCCAAGTTTTTGCTGTTATGAACAGTGCTGCTGTAAACATCTGTATGCAGGTGTTTTTGTGGACGTAAATTTTCAGCTCCTTTGGGTAAATTCCAAGGAGTGTACATCACAGGACAAGAGTACGTTTCTTTTTGTAAGGATCGTAGGTTTTTAAATGGAGAAATAATTGATCTTTATTATAGAAAGCAAGTTTGTAAACAGGTGTTTGTGTGGACATAAATTTTCAGCTCCTTTGGGTAAATTCCAAGGAGTGTACATCACAGGACAAGAGTATTTTTCTTTTTGTAAGGATCGTAGGTTTTTAAACGGAGAAATAATTGATCTTTATTATAGAAAGCAAGTTTGTAAACAGGCATATCTGTTTTTCGCCCAACTTATTTCTAGTCCTATGTGTCCCAATGCTGAGAGGAAATCACCCCTTAGATGAATTGCCACCACATCAAATAAAAGTGTTGAAAACTCATATTTTTCCTTCTCCAACAATGTCTATATTTTATTTTGTTTCACACAAATATGCACGCGTGTACTATTACACACCTCTCAGTATCTTAAGTGAGTATGAAATTATATAGATTTATTAGATACGTCACGGTACTTTATGTACTAGAGAAAATATTTCTTGATGTTTGTGTATTTAATAGCATGAAAGAAGAAAATATGCCTTCTAATGGGTGTATTTTAGATCAGAGGTTTTTAAAAGTCAAATGTGTGTATATTGTTTATGTGAAAGAAAAAACAGGAGAGCTTTGTTTTAGGAACATCTTCCGTGTTTCGTAGATGACATATTTTAGCTTTCTTACATGAATTTATAAATGAAAAATGAGCCACTTTTACAGTTTATTTGGTGTAACCTTCCTTCCTCAGTATAAAGCACAGAGTGTATGCTGATGAATCATGTGCAATGGGATTTTAAAATCAGAACATTTCAGAAGAGCTGGATGTCTGAGTGTCTGAAATGGCTTAGAATATAAACTGCTAAGAAATAATTTCAGTACTCTTAAAGAAAATCCAGTCGCCTTTGTTATATATTCCTCATGTAACACAACTATAATGAAAGATGTCTTCTTCTTTTCCTGTCTCCCCATACCCATGCAGGGTTAATGGTTTAAGGAAAATACTCCAAGCCCAGCATCATGTCAAATATTTGGTTTGGTAGGATTAATATTTCACTGCAAAGCGACAGTGGGAGCGGTGTCCTAGTTTTAGGGATGATTATGTAAACTAATGAGCCCCATCCGTTAAAAAACTTAGAGAAAGAGAAAGCTATTTATCACGTGGACTACACTGACTGTACTTAGAGGGCACTGAAGTAGGTATTAAATACTTACAGTGGGGTTATGTTTAATTAAAATTGTTCTTTTTGTGATATTAAGGTTAAAAATTATGACACTGTGCAGATGTTTAATATTTATTTTTTTTAAAGAAGCCTCAGTGGTTTGTTATTCTGTATCTCACTCACCACTGGCTTAATATTGGCTTTTCACTTTACCATCCTCTGAATTATTTCCATTACAACACATCTGAAGAATTACACTTGGCAGGGGCAGTTGTAATTTTGTATCTCAGCCACTAGAGGGGAGTGACTCTATTATTTGTTCTGGGGAGAGGTCTTTAATTTCTGTGATTCTGTTCCTCTTCATTGACCCTTAACCCAGAAGGGGTTATCCTTACCATTGGGACCATCCCTACCCCTATTCCAGAGAAGAATCTGTGGGAAGGAAAAGACAGAATTAACGACATTGATCTAAGACTTGGTTTGTAGTTACATCTGCCCAAAATGTGGGGGTCTATCCGTTTCTTCAAGCAGCTCCCAGTGGATGAACAGCTTTGCTGGGGAAAATGAGTGGTTCTTCCAGATGCACTTCATCCATTAGTTTTGAAGTAACAGTAGCTTGATTAATACTTTTAAAATACCAGGCACTGTTTTCAGCAATAAAAAATACTAACATAATTCTAGCAACAGTTGTATGAGGTAAGTATAATTCTTCTAATTTTGCCTTCTAACTAAGGCACTGAGAGGTTGAATAACTTACCCAACATCCCAGAACTATTAACTACTGATGCTGTGATCCCAACTTGGGCAGCGGCTCCAGTCCATCCTGTCAGGAACTCTGTGATACTGCCGCCCCATATACACCCCATGTTCCATGCATGAAGAGACATTCATAGAACTATGACCAATTTGAGTCTGCAAAGGGGAAAGATATTTTGGTTCAAAAAACAAAAGGAAAACCACATAATCAAAATTTATACTATATTTTATCCATGACAACATACACTTTTTACATTTTAACCTATCTGGATTCAGGTTGTTGGCTTACAGCTTTATTAGGGGAAACAAGGTATTTGTCTAAAAACATAATCTATCAACTCCATTAATCATTAAATTTAACAATCACAAAAATGTAACTTTTGGAAGCAGTTTCTATTTTAGGTCTTTGCACTTCATAAGAATTCCCCAGTCTGTGTGATGATTGCTTAGATATGCAGCAAATAGAAAATATTCACAACATGTTTCATAAGAAAAAAAGTCTTAATGTGGGATGTGGGAATGTTTGACAGTGTGTCAGCTGGGACTTGCAAAGGTAACATCCCTAGAACCTTGACATTTAAAAGTTGTCCCTGAATTTGCCTCTTCTCTATTCTCAGAAGCACCTTTAAACCATCTCTGTCTCTCCTCACCCCTTCTTGTGCATCATCTGCTTGAGGCTATTTTTTTTTCCGTCAGGAAGCCAGTTATTTTCATCCCCCCCCCAAAAAAAAAAAAAAATTGTAACAGTAAGAACATTTGGGGAGAACAATTTGTCTTCAGAGTGATTTTGCCCAGTCCTTGATCAGTTCAAGTTCTCACTGTCCCATGGAAGTATGTGACAGCCCAGAATTATTCAGGCACATTGGGCAGAGTCTGTGGCATTTGGGAATGGAGGCACAGCAGCAATGCCCATGTATGGGTCTAGCCAAAAGCTATGTTGACACACAAGTTGTAGCCATGTGAAAATATTATTTTATATGGTAAATTGTTACTTTTCCCCACTGACATTTTGAAACCAGCTCTTCTGAGGAAAGAAATATAGTTGCAGATAAGCAACAACCTGCAATTAAGTAAATATTAACACTAGGCAAAAGCTGTTTCAACTAAGGAAGGAGGAAACATTTTTCTAGAATCAGTAAAACATGATCAATATTTTCAGCTGAAACATGAAAGAATTTTTAGACTACCTTAAATCTCTGTTTTAAATGATACTTGTATTCCATGACCCATTTCCATTAATATTTTTTTATCTGTAGTCAATCACAGAATAGTCAAAGACTATATATTTACACACACACTGAGAATTTTGCTTTTCTAGCTTTATTCTAGATCTCTCCCTTAGGGCATTTTTTTTGCTCTCCAGGAAGCCTGCACAGCTTTCGTAGGGAGATGTAGAAGAAGTGAAATTCAGACTTCAGGTTTGCCAGGTTGACAGCTCTATGGAAGCTTCATTGTGACAAGAAGTTAAAATAATTTTATAAGGTGAAATTTATGGATGATTGGGATTTCTCTTACTCCTGCTTTGCTCATTCTTTCTTAACAAAGAAATTGATACAAATTTTTATATGGCCTTGGAAACTCAATTAATTGTTTTGAAATCAGTAATAAACTTCTGATAGAAGTATATTCTATTTATGAAGTCAGTTTTCATACCCAAATTTAAAGAGCCATATGACCACAACTGTTCTATATTACTTCATCTCTCACTTCATGATAAATTTACCTGGTCATAGTTCTCTGTGAGGTTTTTTTTTTTGTTTTGTTTTGTTTTGTTTTTTTTTTTTAATACTTAGCTAGTCTTGGAAACGTCTAGATAGGAATCCATTCTAGAGTTTCCTGGAATCTGATATGTAGATTAGTTGTGATTTCATTTGGGAAACATGTTATTTATTTTTTATTTACGGGGCTTTTTCTAGGAGTATAGCATGTTATGCTTTAGTTATTTCTCCTGAAATGCTCGTTCTTTGGAGGAAAAATCAAAATAAGCATGATTTGGAATTGTCTCAACGAAAAGTTTCTCAAGATGTGACTCTGAAATACAGGACCTTAAATTCTTACTCCACTCAAAGAAGCAATTATGCCCTAATCTACTCCTAGGTAGTGAGTCGGGTCGGAGAGGTATGTTACAGATTCTAGGCCTGACATTCTTCCCACAGTTAGTGTGCATCTATGAAAGATGGCTGTCTGGGTTCCATGCTCTGGTCTGTTCATCTGTTTGTTGTTTTCCACCTGTTCTTTTATTTGCTTCCCTTAGAAGCAGCTCATTGAAAAAAAAAATTAAGTAATTTCTATCACAACTTATATTTATGAAACACTGCAAAGACACCTTTCCCCCTTTCCCTCCGAAATTGTCCTTGTTTGGATACTTACATTAACGGATGGGCTTAACCCATAGATCACATGTTGATTGACGGATATTAGACCCACCCAGAATTTCCATTGCCTGTTTTATGTTTTATAAGCACCTCCTAAAATGCCCTTTATAACTTGGGAGACTAGGCCAGAGCTCTCCGGTATGGAAGTTACATGCAGTAGGCTTTGCTCCCCATTAAAGCTGAAAGTAACAAATAATGTGTTGTTTTAGGGACTCCACAGATACCTGGCAGCTCACTGAAGTATAACTATTCCTATTTCTGGGACAGAATCTCTGAGTGAATCTTTCTGAGCCATGAATTCCACAGTAATGTTTTTAAAGCTGTGGTACTAGGCACTAACAAAGGATAAATAAATAATTATTTTAAAGGGGAAAGAAAGGACTTGGATGATGTCACGTGCCACCCAAAATGTTCAGTGACGATTATGTTTATCTCTTAGCCCCCAGCAGTTTATTGTCCGGTAGTTTCGGACAATTGAAGTTGTCCCTCGCTGAGCTTCCGCTAGAGACAGCCTGGGCCCTACCACCTTTTCTGTGTGTTTTCGTATCAAGCAGTGTTGTCTGCAGGGAGTTGGAAGATGAGTTGGTATCAAGGCAATTTGATGGGATAATAGAGCAAGTTAACTAAAGACCAGGAAATACTGTTAAAATATATCATGTGCTTTAATACATATTTAAACAATAATAACAGAAATGAAAGAGTAAAGTAAATCACTTAGAATGAACTATTTCCAGTTTTCCATGATATGTACAAATCCTTTCCAGTATGCATGTGGGCTTTGTGTGATGGTAATCATACCATAGTTAGGCTATTTCTGGGGTTTTTTTCCATGTAGTGTATTACTATGCTGTTACATAATTTGTAATGATCATTTTCGGTGGCTGCATAATTAGTAGATAAGTCATTTACCCTTGATGCATCTGTGAAAAATAAGAGAGACAGTAGTATCTGCATCAGGGCCTGTAGCCCTCTCACTGCAGAGTTTTACAGCTTCACTTCTATTTTTCTCTGGTGAAGAGAGGTGGGGAGATGACTTAGTGGCCATCACTCTTGAGGAGCCCGTCTCCAGATTCGGATTGGCATCATTCACTAAACACGCTCCTATAGTCATGAGTGGACTCTGCCCTCCTCCTTGTACCTTTCTCTAAAACTCTCAATTCCCTTTCATATATAAACCCTGCTGGATAGTAAGATCATCAACATTATCAACAAAAATGTTAATTCTCAGGGGCACCTGGGGGGCTCAGTCAGTTGGGCATCCAGCTCTTGATTTTTGGCTGAGGTCGTGATCCTCAGGGTCATGGGATGGAGCCCCAGGTCAGGCTCCTCACTGAGTGTGGTGCTTGCTTGGGATTCTCTCTGACCCTCACCCTCTGTGCACCCTCCCCTTGCTGTCTCTAAGGGAAAACAAATAAACAAAAAAGGGGAATTCTTACACCCTTAGATGGGATTGGTTGACTGTGGACTACGAGCAAGATCAAGATGTAGAAATGGGCATTTGCCGAAGATGAAGAGACGGAGAGATCGGCTGTGTCTGTTCCTCCTAAATGGGCTGGAGTTTTGCGGAGCAGGTTGACGTACCTGAGCCAGGAGCCGGGGACTGGGAGGTGGTGGCCCGTAGGATGTAGACCTTGAGCACTCTGGCCGCGGTACTCAAAATTCTTATCTGTTCACTGCAGTGGGCGAGGAGGGTGTGTGTGGGGGGATTGCACATATTGATCATGTCTCCAGGAGGATTGAGTTTCCAGCCTTGGAAAAAGGTCACTCTGCCCAAGTTCATTTTTAGTCAACTTCTCAGAGGGGACAGTAACACTTGACTTCAGCAATAGTTGTGATGGACTATAAAAAGCTAATAGTGTTTTGTTTTGTTTTTTTGGTTCATTTCTTAATGAACTGTTAAAATCTCCCTAAAAATCACAGTCTTAAATTTTCATTGTTCTTTTTATTAATAATCTTGAAGATTGTCAGTAATGACAGTGCTTTAAAAGAAAAGCCATCCAACCAATTGACAAAAGGCAGCATGGTTTTGGAAGCATCCCCTTAGGGCTTATATGTAGAAGTTAGAGAAATAGAAAAATAACAGGGTGTGTGTGTGTGTGTGTCTGTGTGTGTGTGTCTGTGTGTGTGTGTCTGTGTCTGTGTCTGTTTTAAGCCTTACAAAATAATGTGTATGCATCCATGAAGTCTGCTGAGTATCTCTGATATACTCAGAGGCCTACACAGATGAATAGAAACTATCCTTGTATCCAGAGCACTTAAAGCCTCGTGCAGAATTGGCCCTGTAGACAATTGTGCTCTAGTAAAATGACTGCTCTAAAAGAGGCATGTGTATGTATAAAGTTCATTCGAGATCCAGGAGGAAAACCTCTCAGGTCTGCAAGACAAAGTCAGGATGACTTAGCTGGAGAGATGACCTTACATCTCTCACTTGAAAGATGAGCTGAAGTTTTCCAGGCAGAGGAGATGGAAATTCTAGGAACAGGGAACAGGATGTGCAAAGGCAATGAGGCAATGAGGTATGGTAGAGCTCCTGCGTCTGGGGAGTTGGGAGTAATTCACTATTTCTGACAAGTACGTACTTTTTTATTATTGGAGCATAAACCACAAGGGGACGTGTGTCAGAGGATGAGGCAGGAGCAATAAGGGACTGTATTCATAAAGTGTTCTATTTACAGAGGTTTTGATTTTCCTATGAAGAACCTCTCCAACTCTAATGTGCAGAAGACCCCCTGGGGTACTTTGGTGGAATGTAGATTCCTGGGCTTCGTGCCCAGAAATCCTCAGTCCATGGGTTTGGAGAAACCTCCTCAAATCTGCACTCCAGGCAGTTCATCGATGGTGGGACAGAAACTGTACTTGTTGCTAGAACAGTGGGGAACCACTGAATTTTCTTTCACGGGAGGAAGGGTCAAATGATTGTGTGCACACGTTAGGGCTGGCGGCTTTGGAGGAATAGTTTGGAGTGGGGAGGAGGAGGACATTTTAGGAATCCAGGCAAGAAGTAATGAAAGCCTTTGACCAGGGGGCCCCGTACAATGTGAAAATCTGCTCTCTCTCTCTTTTTTTTTTTTAACTTTGTGTATAGTGAGAATTTAATTTAGTTTTCTCTCACTTTCTAATTTTCCCAACTAGTGTATTTTTGTTACATTTAAGTGAGATTTTTTCCTACTCTCTTGAGTTTTCTGTTTCTGCTGTGTACGTGGCATCTGGCCTTGTTTTTCTTTTATCATTGGTGTATTAGCATCCTTTATAATTCTGTATGTGCTTCATTTGCTAAACGTCACCTGTAAAGCTTATTCTTTTTTTAAAGATTTTATTTATTTATTTAACAGAGATAGAGACAGCCAGCAAGAGAGGGAACACAAGCAGGGGGAGTGGGAGAGGAAGAAGCAGGCTCCCAGCAGAAGAGCCTGATGTGGGGCTCGATCCCATAACGCCGGGATCACGCCCTGAGCCGGAGGCAGACGCTTAACCGCTATGCCACCCAGGCGCCCCTGTAAAGCTCATTCTTACTTCACACCAATAGATATTCTTCTATCATCCATCTTCCACTATATAGGATGACATGTTTGACTGTTGCTATAGCTCTTAAACCTGGAATAACTTCTTTTTGAAAGTGTTTTGGTAAAGATTAACTTCAATATAGTTGTCTTCTATGATACATCTTACAATACATTGATTCAAAGAATGTTTTTTTGGTTGGTACCAGAAACTTGGTCTGTGCCTTTTGGTCCTCATAATCCAGCTAAGTAAAGACAGTAAAATCTAAATTATCTAGCATCATGGGAAATAAGAAGTTTGCGTTTGCTGTGGAGAGGGGAGAGGTAATCCCAAATTACAGCTCATATAATATTTTGAAATTAGGAACATCTTTTTTACTGCATGCATGTTGGCCAATATTAAAATAGAGCTTGCTCTGTCAAAGTAAATGATTTTGGGGGCACTTGGGTGGATCAGTTGGTTAAGCATCTGCCTTTGGCTCAGGTCCTGTTCCCAGGGTCCTGGGATCAAGCCCTGCATTGGGCTCCCTGCTCATCGGGGAGTCTGCTCTCCCTCTGCCCCTCCCCCCCGACTAGTATGCTCGCGCGCTCTCTCTCTTTCTGTCAAATAAAATATTTTTTAAAAAAGTAAATGTTCTGAGCAATGAAAGAAGAAAGTCTTCATGTACAGCACAATGAAATATTTCTGGAATTCAGAATTGGTCACATAAAATGCACAGCCTGACCAGTCTGCAAATAACAACATATATATTCAACCCAAAACACAGCCCTTTATGGATTTATAACCCAGTCAGCTTTGAAAATACCCATTTGCCCAGTTGCCATAGACAGGTAAGGATTTATGTGTAGAAACAGCTATTTTTCATTTTTATATTCTGAAATTCCTGGGAGTAGGAAAGACTTCATTTTTAAAGCAATGTTAGTATTTCTAAGGTTTTTAGAGCTTTTACATTTGCATTTTATTTTGTCAAAAGATGCCAATCCAATTTTATGAAAATGTCCATGTAAAAGTGTATCGTTTTAAGTTTATAAACTCTTCTCAGTATTCTAAAATTCGCAGGAATGTGAACTTTCAGGTCATTGTAAAAGGACTGTCAGATATATGGCTTCTGGGATTGGAGGGGTTTTTTTCCTAATTAAAAATAATAGGACTCATTGTAAAAAAAAAAAAAATACACACACACATGCACGCACATATATATGTATAAAAGAATAAAATCAAACATAATTCCACATTTATGGATGGCCACTAAAAATACTTCATATAATTCTGTTTTTGTATTCATATACATTCACATATATTATAAGCAAGTTATATCATTACTGCTCCATTTGTTTTCTGTTTTTTTTTTCTTTTTAACACATTTCAGGAGCATTTCCCATTATGTATGCTTTACAAATGTGGTCTTAGTTTCCTATGGCTACTGTAATGAATTATGATAAGCTAAATGGTTTCCAACAATATATATTTATTCTCCTAGAGTTTTAGGGTTCAGAAGTCTGAAATCAGTTTCACTGGGCTAAAGTCAGGGTGTCTGCAGGGCTGAGCAGCCTCCAGAAACAGTAAGGGAAAAGGTGTTTTCTTGACTTTTCCAGCCTCTTTCTAGAGCTGCATTCTGTGCATTCCTCTCATTCCTTCCTCCATCTTCAAAGCCAGCCTGGTAGCATCGTGCTTGTGTCACAATGCCTTATTTTATAGTCAAATCTCCCTCTGCTTCCCTCTTAAAAAAGCCACTTACTACATTTAGGGCCCACCCTTATAATTTAGGAAAATCTTCCATCTCAAGACCCTAAATTTAATCACATCTTCAAAATTCCTCTGGACACACTAGCTAACATATTCACAGGCTCCAGGGATTAGAAGCTGGGTATCTTTGGAATCTATTATTCTATCTTTATTGGTTTTAAAAGTATTTTATTTTATGGCTACGTCAGTATTTACTAGCATTTGCCCTAATAAAGTTACATTTATTAACATCATTAACATGTTGTACGTTTGGTTTTTGTCACCCATATTGTGCAATTATAAGGAATTCTGAGATTAATTTCCATATGCATGAATGTTTGTGTATACAGTTGGTTATATTTGTGTAAGTTCCAGGATGTCAGTTTATAGTTAAAATGTATATTTGTATGTGTATATTATATGTATATGTATGTAGCAGACTTATATGTGTATGTCTGTGTAGACATGATGTATGTGTTGGTATGTATGTTTTCATTCTCCAGATAGCTGTCCAGATAGTTAGTAGAGAGGACTTACATCCTTGTGCTCTCACCAGCATTGATGGTATTTTATTTTCATCTTGGCCACTTAAATAGGTAAAAATATTTAATTGATGCTTTGATTGCATTTCTACAAGAATAGTTAGATTGAACACTTTTCATTCTAAACATTATATTTGTTCTGTGAATTAATATTTCTTTTAAAATATTTGTTGGTAATGGAAATGACATAACTTATAGATATATATACTAAGGCTTGCTTGAGAACTCCTTGGCTAAAATATTTTGTGTCTTCCCTAAAATAATAGCGTCTGATTTGTGGAATAATGTGAATCAACTTGAACAGTGGAATAAAATTCTGGCTGTTAGCAGAAGCACATTGTTTCTAGCTCAGTCTATCTATGCTCCCTGTGTGGTACTTTTGATGGAAACTCTTATCTCTTATTTTAGTGGGATAATTTTCCATAACTTTAGATGTCTGACCTGGAAAAATATTCAAGAAAAGAAGAACTGATAAATTAACTTTAATCTTACATTACAGAAAGTTCTTAGTGTCAGCTACTAAAGGCCTAAATATAACTACCCTGACCCACTTAAACCAAATTGACACTTGTGATAATTGCACTGTAATTCATGCTCAGGAACCGGATAAGAAATGATGAACCTTAGACCCAAGCTTCTGGACCAAGAAACTCCATGTCCTTGAAGTTAATTCCAGATTGAGAGACTAATGCAATGATTACTAACTGGGGGTCACTGTTACAGTCAAAAAGTATTTAGCATTTCATATAAACTAATTATATATATAATATGTATATATTATATGTGTATATATCATATATATACATATATACACATTATGTATATGTGTATAATATATATAATAATTATATATGTGTGTGTGTATATATGTATGTATACATACATGAAACTATATATGCGTGGTCTCTATTTTCTGAGATTTTGAAATCTGAGACAATAGACCTGAATAGGTACAGCAATGGAGTCATGAAATTCAGGAGGAATAGATTGAAAAAAGCCTTTTAAAACAGTACAAACTGAGTCTTCAAAATATCAGGATTCTATACCTGACTTTGCTATCAAGTATCATTTTAACCCTGAGCAAATCTTTTCTTTTTTTCCTTTCCTCCCTTCTCTCAACATTCATCCAAATGATTGTATTGAGGATTTGAAGATGAAGGGGCCGGAGCCCTTCTCTCAATGAGCTCTTATTCCAATGGTAATTGATCTGCAAACAAACAGATTTTTATTTTGATGCAGTGGGAGAACCTTTTCTCTGCAGGAGCTCTCAGGACCAGAGGCCAGTAGAGGGATACTCAACCTGGTGGGGATAGGAACCTCAAAGGAAAGCTGCCTAGCACAAGTGGCCAGAAGTTTGGTCTTAAAGTAAGATAGGAGTTAGCCTTCCTATTTGTGAGATGAGGGGTCTGATCTCCAAGCCTTGTTTTCTGCTCCAAATTGGATTGCTTAGTTCTGTTACAGGCCACTACTCTGTGTCACTTAATTGGGGGATTTTCCAGACAGCTGGTTGAGAATGGAGTGACACATTCATCTCTGGTTCCCTCTCTGTCATCTCCTGTAGGATGACCCTTGTAGCAGTCCTGTAAGGATGATAGACCTTTTCTATCCACTTTCTCTCGCAGGGGATAGAGCTCTGTCAGACTGAGTGTGCACCTTCTCCCAGGAGCTTCTCTTGTTGGTAAGCCAGAGAATAGAGTGCTAGGGTGATGTGCTTGCACGCAATACTGATGGAACCCAACCCGGTCCTGTGTGCTGGGCTGTCACCATGCACGTTCTACTCCACTGCTCTAGCCTACCCATCAAGGAGTCACCAGTGTGGGAGATATGTACTTCATTGTCTGTGTTTATCTGTTCTCTCCTCTTGGATTTTTTTAAGTTATTGGTTAATTGCTACATTTCCTGAGCCAATGATTCTCCTAGAATCTAAGGAGTACCTGAGGAATATGTTATGTTCTCTTCCCATTCTAGCCAGTCTCCAGCCTGTCCTTTGCTCTCTCAGACCTTATCCTTCAGCCAGTCCTTGGGGATTATGCAGTTCTCTGCTCAGCCTGTCAAGAAATAGAAATCGGTCTTATTGTGTTTGCTTTGTTTTACCTCCTCTATAAATGTGAATCTACCTTGTGATAGTGTTTAAACTTTTTTGTTCGTATTCCAAGGATGATGTAACCTTACTTATTATCCATCTCTTGGTATCAGGCATTCACATCTATCCCTACATGTTAATTTTCATTTATCTTTTTTATCTTGTTTCATAGTTTGGTAATGTGAGCAAAAAAATTGTTTAGTAACACTAGGAGAGTTTTCTTTCAAGCTGCTCCACTTTGATGCAACTTTCTTCACATCCCTAGCTCAGCCTTTAAGCTTTATTTCTTAAGATGTGCCGTGATTACAAGGATGGCTTATTCAGGATGGGCAATTTGCTGTTCTTCTACCCTTAAATTCGCAAGGCAGCATTTAGTATGTGACCAAAGTAGACCTGTAGGTATGGGCAGAATTAGGGAAGTAGTCACTTCTAGGTGCTATAAAATGGGATTGGATAGAGATCAAAGTTAGTTTATGGCGCAGTCCCCAGAGGAGGCCAGAGTCAGGTAGAATACATTTGGAAACTCAGTATCAACACCACTTTTCATAGTGACTTCTCACTGGAATTGGCCTTGTGCCCTGAGTGTCAGTACAGGGAGCTGAAGCTTCCCGGGCTACATACCTGCATTAGAAGCTTAGTCTCCCAGTGTATAAGTTCAGGGAAGGCTCCAGGGATATTATCTGCAACATTGTTCTGTGTAGGGTGGGAGAAAACCCTAGTGAGTGGGCATGGGGCAGAGGGTGGGAAGTGGATGGGAGAATTCAAGTCAGGGAAAAGAACATGGAATTCTTTGTATATAGGAGGGGGTGAACAATGAAGATTTTTTTTTTTTAAAGATTTTATTTATCTATTCGACAGAGATAGAGACAGCTAGCAGAGAGGGAACACAAGCAGGGGGAGTGGGAGAGGAAGAAGCAGGCTCATAGCGGAGGAGCCTGATGTGGGGCTCGATCCCATACGGCCGGGATCACGCCCTGAGCCGAAGGCAGACGCCTAACCGCTGTGCCACCCAGGCGCCCCAACAATGAAGAATTTGACCCATTCTTAAGTACTCATTTCATTCTAAGCCAGCATTTTAGTAGCGTGACAAGTTTATTTTTCATTGTCATTTACCTTTCTTATAAAAACAATGGCTCATAATATCATCTGATTAAACGAGTGAGCATTCTGGATCACAAAGCTTGTCCATTACTGTGTAGGCTCAGTTATTGTGCAATAAGTAGAAAATCTTGCTGAATATCTGTATATTGACTTAGACCAGCTATAGTCTTAAGAATTTCCAATTACCTCAATTTTCTTTTAGTTCTGTAGCCAGTTTCACTGTACTTGGAACTAAACTATACTCTAGTTTTTGCCCATATAATTATTTTGTCTGCAGGAAAATGTCAGTAGTTCTGACAATTTTAATTCTTGTGTTTGCTGACTGCATTATCTTCTGAATCATAGGTTCCCAAATCAAGTCAAACAGGTTAGAAGACAAGTTACACTTGAGTGTCACACCTACTCTTATCTTAAACGAATGTGGGAATGCATCAGCCACTTTCACTGTGTTAAGTAGTTCATTTCTGGCTTTTCATGCACTTTACCTATTTTTATTTTTTCCTTTTGGATACAACCCAAATTTTCCCAAGCCTCCTAAGTGAAAAAACAGGTTAAAGTATATGTAGCTTTAAAAAAAATTGTCTTTATCCATCCCTTTGAAAATCTGCAGGGTGAATTACCCTGAATGTACGGAGTAGAGATTGTAATGACATCTGCTCACTGGCCAGGCTATTTATCAATCAAGAGAAGAAAAAAAATGTTTTATGTACTTATTTACCCATTTTAGTTATCATTGTTATGGGCATTGCCTAAATACTAGGGCTTTTCTGGAAGATATAGAACACAGGAGTTGGGAGCTACAGAGTCATTAGTTCTTAGGACCATCCAGAACTTGAATTCTATGCACTGCATCTCCTTCAAGTTACCTCTACTCAGACACTCTTATAGGACATCCTGTCTTGGCCTTTCAGCCCTTTTCATCTTTGGATCCAAAGACTCTTCCACATAGTAGTTATTTCAGTATTCAAGGACCACTGTCAAGCTCCCAGAATGTTCTCTTTCTGCACATTGAACACAGAGGTTCTTCACCATGTATATGGCACACTCTCATATCTCTTTTCACCATCTTGCTGGTTCTTCTCTGGGCAGCCTCTAATACATAATTTTCCCTCTTAAACTTGAATACCTATAACTGAGCACAGAATTATTCCCTGGGCTTCCCTTTGGGGTTGGAGATGGTGGGTGGGACCCAAAGAGAGTTTCTCTTAGTTTCACTTGTGATGTTTCTTAGAGCAATGTTAAGACATGATGAATGATAGTACTTCTGTTTTCAGTGTTACGGTGCGTAGATAAAAATAAGTCAATTCTTTAGAACTTCAAAGTGTCTTCATGGGATTCGTCAGAAGTTAAGATTCTTTGAAAAAAAAACAGTTGACCTGCTAATACTGATAATTCCAGGGCATATGAAGAGAAACCCAAGCATCTGAAACCCATTCAAAAACTATTTACTAACTACTTATATAAATCAGGAACCACCAGACTTTGGAAATAGAGAAATCAGTAAAACACGACTGCAGCTGGAGGAACTCACAGCCTGCTAGGGAAGACAGCAGTAAACAGTTTGTTTACACCTCAGCGTAAGCAGTGTGTCCAGCACCACAGTGAAGGCAAGTTCTTGCCACCATGAAAGTGGAGGGCACGGTGTGGGGTGCCCTGTGCTCTATTCCTACCCTCTCAGTATTGTGTTCTTTTAACCTCTGCATATTGCTGACATTTATGTGCAGTGTGTTCTAAACACTGCTTATAGGGGCTTATATATATCATCTCCTTTGTGTGTGTTGATCTCTTAAAGTTAGGTCCTATCATGTGCCCCCCAAAATGGGGAAAATAGGCAGAGAGTAAGTTACTTGTCTTAATTCACAGTAATTGTTGGATCCAGAATTCAGACCCAAGTGTTTTGCTCTTAACCAATGTTCTGTGCTACCTTTCTCAGAGGGAGGCTTTATTTAGGGCAGTAGTAGTTCTCAGCCAGGGGTGATTTTGCCCCCTAAGAAACATTTGGCAATGTCTGTAGACACTTTAGATTGTCACAACTGGCATCTTGTGGGTAGAGGTCAAGGATCTGCTAAACGTCCTCCAATGTACAAGACAACCCCCAGAACAAAGAATTATCCAGTCTCACGTGTCCAAGTACTGAGGTTGACAGACGGCTCTGGAGCACGGGTAGAACTGTGTTTGTGTCAGCCTTTAAAAAATACCCTTTTCAGTCCTTAAAAACATTTTAAAAAAATGGCTTAGTATGGAGCAAAACATACTGAACCAAGTTCCTAAGTATCTGGTGAAGTGTATTTTGTCACTTGTTAAATTGAGAAAATATTGCCGCCTTTGTCTGTCTTAGTAGATACCAAGGATCTGAGGAGGCTCAGTGAGAATCTTAGGAGATAATGTGTAAGAAAGCCCTGTAAAATAATTATTACTAGAAATTCCTAGAGTCCTTGGGGTGAAAATATCTCCGGAGTCATAAGAATTAGATAAAGAGGATTCCAAAGTGCACTTCTGTTCTTTGTTTTTTACCCCTTCCCTTTGTCAGCTGACCCCTCCTCCCCTTGTCACTCTATTTCTGTAAGCAAGTATGTTTCCAGTATTTAGTAGGTGAACTAAACCATTTTTTATGAGGTTTTTTTTATTAAAATCTTGTAAAATTTAGTATCTCTCCCCCTCTTACACCAGATTTAAGGCAGCTAATTTCAATTCTAATCTTTTTCCTTCATAGACTTTCACACAGCATTTGTTGGTCTGGGGAGTTATTTGAATACCATGCCTTTCTTCAAGATGAACAACAGTAGCATGGATTCAACCTTCCCTTTCATTCCCTCCAACTTTGAACACACGTGGAAGGGAAATAATCGAGCATTTGTTTTAAAAATGCCAGGTAGTGGCTTTACAGGTAGTAGCTGACCATTCCCTGGCTATGTTTGTAGCCCATGAAGCCAAACAGCTGTGCCTGTCGTAATTCATCAAATGGATGTAAACTCATAAATATAGTTGACTGACGTTTTCGGCGAGTGTGGCATCCCATTGGCGTGCTTTTCCTGCAAACAGCGTCTGGGTAAAGAGTAATTACTCACTTCCTAGGAGTGTTTTCATGGTGATCCATTCTGCAGTGAATCACAGACCAGCCTTCAGGTGTGCGCTGCGCTCACTTCACCGAGTGTTGGCCGCGGCTGGATTTATTTATTTATTTGAGGGGAATGATCCATCTGGGGCTGCAAGCTGGGGGCGCGGCGCAGGCGGAGGATGCTGGGGTCGGAGCTGCTCTAGGGCTCGCGCGCGGGGCCCCGCCGGCCCCCTTTCCCATGAGGCCCCGCTCCCGGGGGAGTGTCTGCCGGTGGGGAACCCCCCCGCCCCCCAACCCCTGGCCGCGGAGGCCGCACAAAGGTGTCCTGTTCAAGTCCGCCTGTAGGCCAGCTTTCTAAAAGTGCTTTTAAGTTTCTTTCTTTCTTTCTTTTTTTTTTTTTTGCAAAGGGGGAGAAGAAGCGCTTTTTGTATTTCAGTTCTTTTCCTTGTATGTAGATACCAAAAGGAAACTCGGCACTGGGCATGTTCGGATGTTGAATGGTTTGCTGATAAGCAACAGCCTCCCGGAACCAAAGACTTAAAATAGTCGTTCCCCCCCCACCCCCCACAGGAGCTGCAAATGGTATCTGCCAAACAGATGACAAAGTACCTTGGACTGAATCACACACAGACAGCATTTTGTGCAGAACGCACGGCCCAACTCTTGTAATTACTGTTTATAGCTGCCCAGGGCTGACCAGGAGAGGGCAAACCCAAGAGGAAATAAGTTTCCTGAACCTTGGAGAAATGGCTGTGTGTTAATTAAAGGCTAGGACGGGTACTTTTCAGACGGACTCCCAAGTTGTTCTTGAGATCACAGTTCACAGCACGTTTCCTCTGGAGGGAGCGAGTAGATAATTAGGATTTTTTTCTTTTTCTTTTTCTTTTTTTTTTTTTTTTTTCCGTTTTACCGCCCCCTCCCTGGTTTGGGCTTATGGCCTTGAACCCACAGTGAATTGAAGAGAGAAAGAAATGGATATGTCTGACCCCAATTTTTGGACTGTGCTCTCAAACTTTACTTTGCCTCATTTGAGGAGTGGGAACAGGCTTCGGCGAACACAAAGGTAAAAAACGCGGGGATTCTTTGCCTGGAGAAGGAATGTGTTGGCTTCAGAGGCAGCCCGACTGCCCAAGCCCCTTAGCAGCTGGGGTTTTGTTTACTGGGCGACAGTTTGAAAAGTTTCTACCCTGCCAGGGGGGCACTGTTTCAGGGATTCTGTCATTCTTGTGGATTTCCTATGTGATCCTGCTTGCCTGTGCTTCTGGAGTTGTTCTTTTGAAATGTGGGTGAGGAGGGGACGAGTTGAGAGTGGAGGGGGGAGGAAAGGGGGAGGAGGATAGATACTTTGTCTCTGATCTGATAGGATTCATCAGGCTTCCTTCACTCAGGCACCAGAGGCTTCTGCTTCTCTTTGTAGAGCCTTTCAGATGTTCCCTTCTATTAAATATTTGACCTTTATAAGATGCAGATGTGCAGTGCCAAGATAGCTCAAGTTTGCCCGTTTCATATTGTCTGCTTAAAAGAGACAGGCCTGCATAACTTTGCCATTTCGTTTTTTTACTGGTTTGCTGACATTTATTCCTAATACAGGCTGGCCTTTTCATTTTGTAGCATCTTTGACAGAATAGGTGGAGGACAAGAGAATTTTAAAATCAGGATGAAGCTGGTGGCAGAAGTGAAAGGCAGTTTCACTTTTGCTGACACTCAGATTGAGAGACTATGATTTTAAAGGGGAGTGTTTCTTTTCTCTCCACATGGTGCCCAGCGCAGAAAGGTGGCATTGTGATTTTAGAGGGGCATGCCTTCTGAGTTGCATAACTATATGTTCATCGTTTTTCTTCACAACTTGACTTGCACGTCCCCGTGAACGTGTTCAAGAGCAATGGTGCGGTCACATAAACAGGATGCTGGCTATCAGATTGCGAGCTTCAAAATCCAGTGTTTAAAGAACACGAGAAAACGGTGTATTCTCTTTGTTATATCTATAGCTTTGTGTAGCATGAATGCAGAGAGCTCATACTTTGGAAAACTTAGTAAATTTTCCTTCCGAAATTTCCCATGGTATTTCTTAGATTTCAGAAGCATCCTGGAATACTCTGTATGCACATGTGCAAATATACACCTAGAAAACACACACACCTCTGGCTGATACTGAGTAGACTTTAAAGTCATACTTACTTTAATATATCTTGAACAGCGTTGGTCCCATGAAACCATGTTAGAGTCTAGATTTAAATAAGGTTAACTAGGCTTTCCTTGTTCAGCTCTATGTGTTCAGAGACGTGATCTTTAGGTATTGGTCATTTTTATTCAAGATGTGTCAGCCATGCCTCTCCCCCCCCCCCAGCAAAATAAACGCAACTAGTGAGTTGAAGAAGTAATGCTGTCTACGAACAAGACCACGACTTTCGTGGCAGTACATTCTATAACTTCTTACCTTTCAAGTTTGTCAGGAGCTCTGAAATATTTGAGTGGTGTGGTCCTGACTATGATGCAGTCTCTACTCTCACCTGAAGCCACTTCTCAAAGAGATTGGGCTGCTCTGGCATCGCACCTGTGTGTCTGGACCTGAAAAGTGTTTGGAGCCTTTCTTTGCCCCATCTACCTGTTGACAATGTTACTGAGAGAATTCTCAGGCTAGTCTGACCCTGACTTTCCAGCCCAGGGCATTCCAATCCAGAACACTGCAATTCACACAGCTCACACTGGCAGAGAGCCCCAATTCTAAGTTCCTTCTTCAGAACTGAAGTAACTTAGGCTCTTCCCAGCAAAGTGAGAGAGTGTGGGAGGCCTTTCCCCACTCCCCAAGTCATGGACCTGTTTTTTCAGTTCCATGAAACAGGAAAGGGGGTGGATTTTCTTCCCTCCCTTCTATTAGTGGAGGTTGTCCCAGCCTGTTTGTGACTGGGGATTTCCAGGAACCTCGGAGTTTGGAGATACGTTTCCTGAAGATCATCTCTACGTACATCTACTTATTATTGGTCTCAAAGGACCAGCACTGCTTTATATTTATTATGTAGATTTGGAAACTTGAAGGGCAGGTGTCTTCCTGTCCAGGGCGGTGTATGTAGCTGTTGCGTTCTCTTATTATACAGTGATCAATTCCGGCTCTGTGTCCTTCCCTAAGGGCATGTAGCATATGCTTACGGTGGAACTCTTCCCGTCTGTGACCTCCCTTCACTGCTCTAAATCCTGTCTCCTCCTTCTACTGTCATGTTAACCCCATTCCGCACCTGGCTGATCAGGTTCCCTAAATCTGTCCGTTCAAAAGGACCTTGCCATCCTCAAGTTGTCCTTTTGCCAGTCCCATTGTGAGTGTACCCAGTGTCCAGGTGAGGACACCTGCCCTCGCCCTCAGGTGCGTCAGCTTTAGCCCTGGGAATATCTCTCCTGCCCAAGCCTAGCTTTTTTTTGCATGCTTGCTGGCTTTGTCCAACGGATCATTCATTCTACGTTTTGTTTTGTTTTGTTTTTCCTAGCTACTTGTTCTGATTCACATTGTATTTTAGAGGACTTCATCTTCACCTTTTCTTTAATATCAGCTTTTTGCATCTATCAAGAGTAAATTCAGCTTTAAGCATGTGAATGAACATCTCAGAGCTTTTTGGGGTAGGATGTGTGTACCATTTCGACAAAAGAAGGAGTGGTTGAAGGTTTCACACTCTTCCCTCAAGTCTGTATTATGGTGGACATTTTCATCATGGAAGCCTTTTTGGTTGGTTCCATCGTATTTGCCTTGCTGGTTCAGCATGGTACTGCTTTGTAGCTTTGCTCCGTCACAGGAAAACTTTGAAAGTTTCTTTTCCAACTGGGCCTACCTGGGCCTATGACTTTTAACTCCCTGGGTTCTTAGAGAGAGGATCGTACAGACCTAATCTCAGGTTTAGATTTTTACACAGTATTGAACTGACATTTCTTGTCCTGTGTCCCAAAGACAATTTATTGTTTCCTTCATTCTTTTTTGTCTTGACTGTGGCAGACAACAGGTTGTCTGGATGCACATGGACTTTGCTGTTTTGTTGGAAAACTTACATATTCCATTGGAAACAGTTTATTTTTTTATCACATTCTTTATTTTAAGGGAAATTTTCTCTTTTTAATTTTATGAAAACTTCGATAAATACTCTATAAAGTCTTGGGACGCCTGGGTAGTGCAGTCGTTAGGCGTCTGCCTTCCGCTCGGCATGATCCCGACATTCCGGGATCAAGTCCCACATCGGGCTCCTCCGCTGGGAGCCTGCTTCTTCCTCTCCCACTCCTCCTGCTTGTGTTCCCTCTCTCGCTGGCTATCTCTTTAAAAATCTTTAAAAAAAATACTCTGTAAAGTCTTAAACCTTTCAAAATATCCTTACTTTCTCTTGCCTTACTGTCATTTAAATTTCATGAATGAGTTTAAGTGACACAGTCTTAAAGTTTATACTTCTAGGGAATATTTGCATGGAAAAAACGTCATACGTTCTATCAACAAATTATTAACAAATCAAATCCAACAATGTATGAACACAGTTATACATCATGACCAGTGTATCCCAGGTATGCAAAGATGGTTCAGCACTAGAAAATCAATCAGTGTAATCTGTCACATAAATAAGGTAAGTAAGGATTATCACACGACCACATTAGTATATGCGGAAAAAGCACTTGACAGGTTCCAGTACTTGCTCATGACAAAAACTCTCAGAAAACCAGGCACAGAGGGGAACTTCATCAGCTCTATGAAGAATATCTACAAAAAACCTATAGCTAGCAGCATACTTAATACAATAGTCCCGCCATCTGTGCTTTCACTTTCTGCAGACCCCTGTCATCTGTAGTCAGCCACAGTCCAGAAGCCGATGATAGTGGCCTGAGACTAGGTCCCAGTGCCTACGACTTTCACCACACTGCATCTCATCACACATTTTATCATCTCACATCATTAGAAGAGACAGAGAGAGGCCGTATTCACCTAACTTTTATTGCAGTATGTTATAATCTATATTATTAGCTACTGTTGTTAATCTCTTACTGTGCCAGATTTATGAATTACATTTTATCATCAGTGTCTGTGTATGGGAAAAAACACAGTGTATCTATTGGGCTCAGTACTATTTGCAGTTTTAGTCATCTTGTGGGGATTTTGAAACATATCCTCTGTGAATAAGGGGAACTACTATAGTGAGAAACTTGGAGTTTTCCTTGCTTAGGTCAGGTAGAAGGCAAAGATGTCCCATCTCATCATTTCTCTTTAACAGGAAACAGTTTCTTTTTCCATGTCTGGCTTTGTCTCCTCTGCCCCTCCATTATTTCCGCAAGGCCGACTCAGGACAGCCATTCACCTGCTGCTTTGAGGGACAGAAATCCAGGGCTGCTATATGTTACCCCTTAGGTTTATAACATTTTCCCCCTTTGGATTAAAAACATTGTGGGGAGAGGAAAGAAGATCAAGCTTCTCTCTCTCTCTCTCTCTCTCTCTCTTTAGGCTTCGTTTTTTTACCTACCTCACATATGTAAAGAAAGGGCTACCATTGGTCTATAAATATTGCTGCTCAGTTTTGAGGTGCAACTTTAGTTTTGCTAAAGCACAGTTTAGAGATTCTAGAAGATGTTTGGTTTTTAACCTTAATGGTCAGAAATCTGTCATACTTTCATTTAGCTTCCATGACAACATCCAAATCTCAATGACAACTAAATCAAGCATCATTATCCATGCCAGTGGGCAGCTTGCGACTCGATTAATCACTTGGAGCAAGTCTCCTAATGTATTTTGCCGAGAACCCATGGGATAGAAGTTGGTCTTGGGGTTTTGTGTGTGTGTGTGTGTGTGTGTGTGTGTGTGTGTGTTTGAATTCACATTACTCAGCGGTTGCCCTGAACAGCGGTATATCCAGGAATCTTAAACTCACCGCTGCGATTGTCAGAATGTATTGAAGTTTTATGTATGCTACATCTTCTTTTCAGAAACATCTGTAGTGTTTGGTGAGTTTTTGTTTTGCTCACGAATATGTGTCTTTAAGAAGTATGGAGAATACACTAGTCTCTTGTCCTGACACATTGGGCATTATTGAATTTGTACTTACCCCTTTTACGGAAAGTCCAGTTAAATCCACATTTATTGAGCATCTATTGGGTGCCTGGGCACTGTGGCCCAAAGGTGAGTCATAGGATTGCCTTCAGTGAAGATATGGGAATGAATCATTGCAAACCAGGGCAATAGAGAAGTATTTGTGAGATACGTTATAAGCCTTAGGAGTGGTCATTGGGTAAGAGAGACTTTGGTCTCGAGGAGCCAAAATAGAGACCACATAGAAAAAACAACACCTCAGGGAGGTTTTAAAGGATAGTTTGGTATTTATCAGATAGAAGGACAGGGCCTTCCCAAAGGGCAAAAGAAATGGTGTGTACAAAGGCATAGTGGCCTTAACAGCAGAGTTCAAGGGACTATACATAGCTCAGTATTGCTGGAGCATAAAAAACCCGAAGCATAACTCAGTATTGCTGATGCATAAAGTTTGGAGAGGCAGTGTAATATACCACAGTGGTGAAGAGGATTGATCTAAAGCCAGTTCACCTGAGTTTGAATGAGATTGGCGAAGTTCATTGGACTTCAGTTGCTCTACCTATAAAACAGGGACAAGTAAATTACTTACATGGTTGTTATAAAGAGTGAAACATGTTCATGTGTGTAAAATGGCTAATGCAACGGCTGGCACATAAAAACTCTGCAAATACTGAGTATTCACATTGTTTCTGTCATTACAACAAGGGGATGAGTAGGGGGCGATGAGGCTAAGGACGAGAGTTGAGGCACTTGATATTTGTGGGCGCTTGCTTGGCCTTTACCCAAAGAGTGAAGGCATGTCTGGCAACACTGGGGAGTTTAGGTCTGGGAGCGAAGGGTGAGACCTGGAAACCAATTAATGTTATTGCTGTATGCTGCCTAAAGGGTTTTGGAGATCTGACCAAGGAATATGGTGAGATTGTCACTTTGAGAGACACTGAGGATATAAATGATCAAAGTTGATGAGCCATTGGCTCTGAGAGACAAGGAAACATTCCACAGTGGCCCTGGGGGTTTTGACCTGGGGGACCAGGGAGATGAGTGAACTACCTATACGTGCAAGAGTGGGGGAAGGGAAGACAAAAGAAGTTGTACTCATTCCTTTGATTCCCAGAAGTCTAGTTAATCTACATTTACTGAGCATCTTATGGATACTGAATACCATGGAACATACATACCTTCACTCCCAAGAGTCACAGCACCAATATCCATGCTGGGCAGGGACTATAATGGTGCACAAGACAGAGTGTTTGGGCCTTGCAAAGAAACACGCATCTAAATAAGTCAATTGCCCGATGGTGGTCTGTGTTCCAAAGGCTATAGGCAGGTGTTGAGAAGGGTCACAGTGTGGGGGGGGATACTTTAGATAATGTGGTCAGCGAGTGTCATTGATCAGGAGACCTAAAAGATGGGAAGGAGCCGTTGGTGGGGAGTATTTGGGGCAGGCGTCTGGGAAGGGTAAAGGCTCTGAGGCAGGAAGGAAAGAACCACCAGGCTAGCAGTTGGATGTGAGGGTTCAGGGCACCAGGGAGGCTGGATCAGAAATAATAAGCTTGAGAGTCATCATTAGGACCATCTGAGACCTGTGTTAGATTAATCTGTGGGAGAATAAGGATGCCCCATTTAAGGAGTGGGCTGAGATGCAGGTGGGCACAAGGAAGGAGGCCTGGGGAGAGTCTGGTACAAAGGAAGCCACACAGTGTTCTCAGAGAGATCCCAAGAGGAGGCAGGGCAGTGCTGTCACTCCACAGGGAGACAGAAGGACAACAGGGAAGGCGGGGTGACATCAGCATGAACAGCAGCAGCCTTGATGGGGTAGGAGGGGTGCGGGCGAGGCCGAGGAGCGGGGCAACAGCCGTGAAGTGAGGAATGGCAGACCATGGGTGGTAACTACTCTCTGTGGGTAGCTGACTACAGTGGTGACACATCATTGTGGCCTAGCTCCTGCACATTCACAGCTGGCCTGCCAGCTCTCCTCCCTGAATCATATCCCCTTACTCACTGTTGCTCACTTTATTGTCTGCTTCATCGCCCAAACGGGCAATGACAGTTTCCTTTTCACCACCTCGCTGGAAGCTCAGGCTCTGTCCACAGCCTTATGAGTCTCTCCTTTCTAAGAGCTGTGACTTCAGCTCACTGGCCCTGAGTGCCTCTGGCTACCTCCCCACCGCCGCCCAACACTTTGTCTCCTCCCGAGCTTGACCCCTGACTCTCCCCGAAGCCTGTTCCACAGGGGGCTGAAACCTAGCTCACTGCCTGGCCTCTTTTCAGGCTCTCCATGCCTGACCTGCAGGCTCAGCCCCTCCCCGAGCCTCTGTACCCATTTCCTCCCACTCCGTGCTCTGCCCAAGCCTGTTTCCTAACTGCTTTCTTTCATCCCTCTCCTTTCTTCCAGCTCCAGACTGTGTTTTCTGCAGGTGGGACGGGCCTGCCTGTCACTGCAGGACTCACCCTTCAGTCTGCCTCTTAGGGTTAGCCCCAGCACTGGTAGTTTCCCGTGAAACCCTCACTCACGGGTCCTCCTCCCCCAGCCTAGTAAGGGGTGCGCGGAGGGAAGAGGAGAAAGCTGAGACCCCAGGCCAGGAGCTTCCCACAGCTCTCTGAGCGCTGTCTGGGCAGAGCCTGGCTGCCCCAGACTAAAGCAGCGTGTTCTTACTCCTTGTGTATCCTGTACCCTGTAAAGCTTGCCAGGTACGAAGGACATGAGCAGGAATACACACATGGTGATAATGTTTTTATTCTCTAGTGTGAAGCTTTCCGTAGGAGATTACAGATCGTTTTGCTCCTTGAATAGGTAGGTCTCCTGAGGGTTAAGATGGAGGGAGAAAGGAGAGAGAAGGAAAGAAATGAGAAGGGAGTGTGTGTGAGAGAGTACAAAAGGTGGATTTTAGAAGAAGTTCTTTAAAAGTGAACCGTTAGAACATGGAGTCTGCTCCCTGGGCAGGCCTGGGCTATCCATTACTAGAACGTGTCAGCACTGGGACGAGTGTGTGTATGTGTGTCACCAAGTTCGCAGTGACAGGGTAGAACATTATATGCTTTATGGCTTTGCTTGCTTCTCTTTACACATAGATCCAGTTATCAGAAGCCCAGGTCGTGTCTTTCAAACAAGAGGATCATAAGCCTCAAGATAGAGGCCATCTGCCTTCCGGGCTAAAATCTGACCAATGTTAGGGTTAAGTAATCCCTTGAGTCCCTGTGTGGAAATGGATCATTGAGGACAAAACTGGGAATAGGTCTCCTTCTGAATAATTTCGGAGACTCCTCCTTGTATTGGTTGAAATGGAAATAGGCTGGTTTCTCAGGGAGATTAAGACTGGAAACCCTGAAACCCCCCCCGCCCCGAACCCCCTTACACACCCATCTCTTGTGTGAGTGAGCATGCACAGGCTATTTTAATCTGAGCTGTCTTTACTACGTGTAACCTAGTCATTTGGGAGTGATGTCATGATAACTGAGTAATCCCTTTGAAAGTTAAGTGGTAGAGCCAAGATATTAACATGGTCCTGGGGCTACCTGGATGAAAGTGGGCACAGGGTGTGTATAAATCCATTTATTAGAGGCCCAGTCTCTATCAGTGGAAGTCTTGACTCTAAAGTAGCAAATTTGGTTTTTGTGATACGTGGGACATTGTGTAACTAGAAAGATCTCTAAATAGAAATTCCCGTGGTCGTTAACACTTGTAGTTCTGGTTCTTTATTTTCTTTTCCTCTGTCTTGGTAATTAGGAAAGTTCCCTGTGAACTGGATTGTAAATTCTGAAAATGTTGACCTTAAACCTTATTAATAGAATGAGAGGATCTGCAGGAGGTTTAGCTACACTAATCACCATTGGACATACTTATTAGGGAAGGTAATTATACCAGTATCAGCCTGAAACATCATACTGTTGTGTTGTGTTGTTTTGTTTTGTTTTGTTTTGTTTTTAAAGGCCTGAGCAGAGAACTTAGGCTTTGATCAGCATTTGAAGGTAAAAGAGAGTGGTAAGGAGAAGGGGCAGTCATTAATGTTTTTCTCTTAAGCTTCACGTTGCTTGGGTTGTTACAGAACCCTGGGACTTTGTACATTCCACTGACTTTGTGATCTTAGATTTATCCATGGCTCAGATTGTGTTACAGTCTGGGATCTCTTAGGAAACTGTAATTGCAGACAAACACACAGGCAAAATCCAGATCTTGGCATGTGGTCGGCCAACTGCCATTTCTGTTCTGAAGTTTTCAAGTAAGCTTTTGCTCTTCCAAGGTAAGAACCAGCTCCATGTCCCTGGAAACTTTCTAACATGACATGGCAGTTCAAATTCCAGATCTCTTTGGGAGATAATGTATTAGGTCGTCAGTGAATCACCTGGGCGGGAGGAATGAGGAACTGATGACACTTGCTGAGGTCTCCTAGGGTCATAGAATCAGAGAGAGAAGAAAACTGATGGATTCACCAGGCTCATTTTGCCTTCTGAGTATTTGCTGAAGCTGTCTTTGCTATGCTTTATTCTAATATTAAATATTACAGTGCATGTTGATGTCTCAGGATCCTGACTTTGGCCTTACTGCATTTCTCTCTTGAGTCACTTAGAATATTGTCTAGCCACTGCCAGAATTCTTAGCTAGTAAATGAGAAGAAAATCACTGAACCCAATAGCTTGCATAAAAATCACCTATGTGATTTTACTTTAACTTTCATATCTTTTAAAATACTATATGATGGGGATCTTTAAATTGGAAATCATAATTATTAAATGTTTTACTTTTACAGATATATGGAGGGGTTAAGAGAAAACAGTGTGTTTGTCATGGGAAAAACTGCCTGCTTGAATAAAGCACTCTAGGAAATATGGTAAACGAAACCTTTGTTACTGTAAAACAATAGCCATTAAGTGACTATTATGTAATGTTATTTCTTACGTCTGATTTGGAATGGCTTGTTGATCTTGAAACTTGAGATAAAATTCTTGTAAAAATACTACTTTCATTTGGCTAATCTCAAGACTTTGAATACAAAATCAAAGACTTTCCCAAGTGGATTACCTTGGTCTGACACTGAGCCCTAGAGATAGATACTGAAGCCATGTCAAATAGATTTTTTTTTTCCTTGTAAGGATTAATTTTATCCACTTGGTATTCTCCATTTGAGTACCCATCCAAATAAACACAAATTATTTGCTAATCCAAAAAATGGTTCATTGTAAGATTAGTCTACGCTTGCTCAACCACTCCAAAGGGCGCACAGGTGGCAAAACAGCTGATAGGCACGCTCACCTAACTTGACGGGTTGAATGGATGATGATGAATTTGCATTTTCCAGAAATGATGAATTCTTAAGCAAAGGGAATATTTTATCTTAGATCTCAAATGGCCATAGTGGCTAGTAGTGGAACAGGGAGAGTATGGGATAGTTTAGGGGTGTTTTAGGTCATAGTTCTTCTTATGGATTCTGCAAAATGAGCTTCTTTCTGTGCTTATGAATTGTAATTTCCTGTGTGTTTTAGGGTTTGATATTTGGGGTTAGATGCTTGGACCCAGAGAGTTAGTAAGGGATAAAACTTGCCATATTTTTACTGTGTGACCTATAAAATTTGTATGTAGTATTCTTTTTCAGTAGTTGACTTCTCTTTAGTCAATTTCAGATGAGTTAGCCTTCCAAATCTAGGATTTTTAAGGTGAGAAGTGAATAGTGGTTTGTATAGGCCTTCTTAACATAAGAATCCAGGCTCAAGAGTTCTTCTCACTTCAGACCAGTTCTTAGAGCTTAGTGGTTTTGATGTCATTTTACCAGCATCATCATTACCAAGATGCCTTCTAGGTAGGTAGACCAGTTTTCTTCAAAATGTGATTGATGACATATCATTTGTTGGCTTCTTAAAAGAAATTCTTTAAATAATAGAAGTTGTGGGTTGTCTTACCTTGTGAGAATTAACCTTAAAGTCAGTCCACTTTCTCACACCAGACCTAGGGTGATTTGGGAGTCAAAAGGTACAGATAACTGAGCTGTTTAGATATTAACATGATACAACCTTTGATGCCGTTCCTAGGAAACACATTCTATGGAATGGGTCCCGGGTTTAAAATCCATGAGGAAAAGGGTTCTGACTCCTGGCACTAATAGGCATATTCAGAAATGTTGTATTCAAGCCAGAGTAAATATATATGCCCTTTACACTTTCTTTCATTTAGCAGAAGTCACCTCTAAACACTTATTTTGGCATTAAGGAAGCTCGTCATGACCTATTGTTCCAGAAAGATTATAGTTCTCATTTTAAGCCAGTTTTCTAGTTCCCGTGTGAGTGGCGTGCCCAGCCCAGAGCCGAAGAAACAAGCTTTGCTTTTCAGACCTTCCATTCTTTTAGGTGTGTCCTGCAGGCAGTGGCTTGTAGCTGTTTCTTCAGCCACTTAACAGGTTTGATTTCAAAACTATTTAATAAGAAACTAACATGTTTGGAGGGGATTCATGGCCCAACATTTATGGACTTTGTTGGGAAGTTCCAGGTGTGTATATATCTTGAACTCCATCTTAAGGCGTATTAGACTAAAATGACGTTGGTTTTATTTTGCTTGTTTTGTTTTTGCCTTCTAGTCATAGACTGAGTTCCTTAGGATGTCTTAGGGATTGGATTGGGATGGGATAGCCCCTGGTACTCGAGGCCATGCAGCATCTCTTTCGATTTCTTTTCTTTGGTTACCTTAGCAGCACTGAAGAGGAGTCAAGTGATTATAAACTGGACCTAAAGATGGAGCAACCAGCATCTCAGAGCTGGGGGATTAACTTCTGAAGTGTGGGACGTTGTTTTTATTTTAAAGTACTTGGGAGGGGGGGGTTATTTATGAGTTCCACATCTCTGTGTGATCCTTTTCCTGCTTTGTGGCTTGCAGATAGCCTGAATCACCTTCTGAATCCTGATAACCTAATAACCTAGTTTGATGACATTTGACTTCTGTGGACAGGGTCTTGGGGCTTTACCGCATTGCCTCATTTGCTTATTTATATACCAGATATTTATTGAGTAGCTTTTATGTGATCTGGGCTATGGTTATCACCTGGGAAACAAAGATGTGTATGGCATGATCCTTTTCTTCTAATGGGGCTAGAAAGCAGTATAGCCAGGTAATTACAGTAACGTGTAATAACCGGTAGGAGATAGACCAACATCAACAAAGGCAGAAGGAGAGGAAGAATATCTGTTGGGGCAGTTTGGTGCATTTAATCCGATCTATAATATCTATTAGATGAAAAAATTGGGGCTTAAAGAGATTAATTAACTGTACCCAAATCTCAACAGTTGTAAAAGGTAAATCTGGATAGAAACTTAACTGTGCTCTCCTGTCTCCAACAGACATACAGCTTTCACAATATTCTAATTATTAGAAATGATAGTTGTAAAGTAAGATTTGAGGTTTTATAGTACAGAAGCCTCCTGGCAATTTGAGGTTAGGTGTGGAATACAGAGCCCTGATAATTTTGATCTTTGCTATAGAAATGCCACCTGCTGTCTGAGCGAAGAGAGTGAAAAATAGAAGTAGGTTTTACTTTGTTTTAAAATGCCACCTGCTGATTCTCTCTACCATTAATGGAAATTGTATATGTATTCTGTAATTTCCTCATGTTAAAGTATCAGAGTTTATAATGGTGTTTGAAAGGCGTGTGCTTTTAAAATTGAGGTTTTACTTATGGTATAGCTCTGAACAGCTGCTGTCTTATAGGCCTTTTGAATGAATAACATTCCTCTGCAACCATGCCTACTTTTCTCAGATTTCACTCTGTGTATTATAAAATCCTGTCCTTTCACATGAATGTATATATTATGCGGACACATCTCAGAAGCCTTACTGATCTTGTAATAGTGCATGTAGTTCATTTCACAGAAGGACAAAAGTTCTTGCATCTTATATGAGAGTACACTATGAATGCCAAAAAAAAAAAATCTGTTGGGATTTTAGAGATGAATTGCCTATAGGCTCCTTCGTTTTTAAAAATATAGTAATTCCTTTTGAGTATGCTAATGCTTAACTACCTTTTTTTTTAAAAAAAGGAAATGAGTTGGTGGCATTCACTTAAATACATTTTTTTTCCTTGGGAAAGCCATTGTATTTAAAGAACTAAGAAGTAACTGCTCTGTTATGCGTACCACAATTGTAAAAGAATAAAGGGTAAGTAATCTATAACATGCAAAAGGCACAAATACTGTATCCAGAATTCTCTAAACAGAATCCTTCACTGGCCATTTTGTGGCTCTCAGTGGTACAGGATGTGAGCTGTTTTTGAGGAATGGCTGCCCTTCCCTAAGGATGGAATGGAAGAAGTCTTCTGTTCAGGTGCTTTTTCAAATGTTCCGGATGCTCGTCTTCACGGCCACTAACCCAGGCCCAAGCCTTCTTCAGATTCCTACTGACACAAGGTTTACCTGTTGTATTTACTTGCTCTAGAAAAAGCAAGTCCAGGGAGATAGATGTGTTTTGTTTTGTTTTAATAAAGTTTATTGAGATAGAGTTTACAGACAGTAAAATCATTCTTTTTAGGTTTGCATTTCCACGAATTTTGAGAAATACAGTCATGTAACTACCACCACAATTTCCATCCCCTAAAAAGTTTTAGGTGTTTTTTAATTGTTCGATAATGCTAATATAGGATTAGAATAAGATGTTTTGTTTGCTGTCCCCTCTTTCCCTTTTTTAAAAATTGGTTTCCATATGTTATTAAGACTGGATTTGTTTTTTCCCTAATGTCCTTCTTCTGTGCCAGGATCCCAGCCAGGATACCATGTTACACTGTGTAATCCTTTTTAGAAATCATTTTCGTGAGGAAGATGATGAACACATAGTTCGATTACTTGGTTGATAATATCCAGGAGGTAACAGGAAAATGTATTGTGAGATACTTGAAAGAAAAGCATAAACTGCCTCAGTCATGAGGTGCATTATTAATGTACAAAAGCTCCTTTGAGCCAACATGGGTGAAGAAGTTGTAAGAAACCAGATTAACTATTTCCTGCTAGTCAGACTTGTTTAAAATAATCTGGCGTTGTTTAGTGAGGGCCATGAGGTTGAAGATTTGGGAGGTATGTAGTTTATGACCTAGATTATGGTCGTGGGAAAATAAACACAGAGATCCAGAAGGAATCCTGCAGTTTTTCAATGCGAGTGAAGACAGAATGAAACATACATTTTATAAAAGGTAAATTCAAGACCCTTGAATTGCTTTGTAAAATAATTTATCATATCTTACCAATATTTTTATTATATTTTAATTTCAGTGGAATGTGTATAGCTTTTAAAGAAAAAATTAAACACAATGGATGCTGAAGACAGAATGGAGAAAATACAAATAACTATAAAGTAAAAAAATCTCCCCAAATTCTATTACTCACACATAACCACTATTAAAAATGTGGGGTTGTCCTTCCGAGTTTTTTTTCTGAGTGCGTGTGTGTGCACATGTGTGTATATACATACCACAAAACTCATATTTTGTATCTCTTGTCTTACGAGCTGATTTTTTTTTTCCCGTAAAGAGATTGTTTTAGGGACGCCTGGGTGGCTCAGTTGGGTAAGCGTCTGCCTTCAGTCAGGTCACGATCCCAGGGTCCTAGGATCAAGTCCAGCATCGGGCTCCCTGCTCAGCGGGGCGTCTGCTTCTCCCTCTGCCGCTTCCCGTTTGTGCGCTCTCTCTGACAAAGAAATATTTTTTTTAAAAAGAGAGATTCTTTCAAATACCCAGCTTTATAATGGTATAATTTCCAGAAAATTTGAAAAATACCCCTAACCTACAAGAAGATGTGTGAGCGTTATCTATGAAGTTGTGTGGAAGTGTTTAAAACCATGTTCTGGAAACCGCTGAGCTAATGCACAGCCTTCCCTTATGTGGGCGTGTCCGTGGCTGGCTCCGTGGTGTGCAGTGAGAGGGCCAGGCCCCTGACACCAGTGATGTCACCTTGGATGGTCTCACTTTCTAGGTCTTGTTTTTCTGCACTTGCATTCAGATCTCTCTTGAAATGTTCCCTTTAAAAATACTAATGCTAACTCAGAAAGATTCCAATTACCATCTCCCCACAGGCTTAAATGTTAAACCTCAAGTTCTAAACTTTATCCCTTATGTATGTGAGCAGGCTTGCCAGATGGCAGGCCAATTAATATATTTTTGCAAGGTGTAGAAATGTTTTTTCTCCATAGGGGAACAATGAATCCGTCTGCTCCACATCTTCCTTTCCCCTCTGTCCTTTGGGGAAAATCATCATTTAATTTTCAGAAATAATTGTGCAACTCTCTAAGTGATACTTTCTGCTTTTTAAAAGGAGATAGTTTTAATAATTGAAACTTTTTCTTACTATAAGAATTTAAAGAACCCTGTGTCATGGATTAAAATATGTGGACATCTGAGTTGCATCCATATTATTTTTTCCTTTTTGATTGTAGGGCATACAGAATTGTGTTTAAAAAATTCATTCAGCAAAGTCTTAACTTGGAAAAGACTTGCAGAAACATGTAGTCAAACCCTTTTACTGTAAGATGAGGACACTAACATTTAGGTATCAGACTTTCAAGCAGTCAGCAACTTGGAACCTGAATGGTCTTGAATCCTGGTCTTCAGGTTCCAAATTAGGACAACCGTGGTGAAAATAGAATCTGATTTCTCAGGAGGAATAAAAAGAGCAAGAACCTTGAGTAAGATTCACATAGAAGCAACCACACACTCGTTTTCATTGCCTCATCTCCCTTGAGTTCCAGGCACTGAACTGGACATATCACCCTTACAGTTTCTTTACATACTCAAGTGGCTTTTCAGATCAGCAGGTGATGGTGATTAACTGTTTAGTTGCCTCCAGCTCTGTAGAAGTTCCAAAAGGACAAATGCCACATCCATTTTTTAAGCCCTTTTATAGTGTGCTGTCTGGACCCGAAATGGATGAATTAGTGAATATATGAATATCAGTGGACTTATTTTACAGAGTCCTCTCTGGAAGTGTTACAGTTCTAGGAGAGTGACTTCATTGTAGCTTTTCAATAATCTGACACATTATGATACAGAATATTCCAGAAGCTTCTTTTGCGAGGAGTGTTTCAATTATATCCCTACTTACCCGCATTTTTGCTGTCCCCTATATTTTGTCATAGGTGGGCGTACACTGGTTAATGTTAAGTGAGAGGAAGGATTTTGACTTTTTTTTTTTTTCCTTTCATTCAACATGACCTTCTTTATGTGTTTTCAAACTAAGAGAACCTTTTCAAATAGAAAGAGTTCAGACTTAGGCTTTAGATGTACCTTGGTCAGAATCCAGACTCTTTAACAAACTAGACGTGTGGCCTGGCAGGTCACCTTACTTCTGATACTTGGTTTCCTCATCCTTAACTAAGAAAAATAACCACACCTTCCGTGCGTTAGAGAAGGTATAATCACGTAGGTCAGGGGTAGGCAAACTACAGCCTCTGGGCGCAGTCTGGCCCACTGCCTGTCTTTGTACATAAAGCTGTGTTAGAACTCAGCCACGTCAGTTCATTTAGGTATTAACTGTGGCTACTTGTGCTGCAGTAGCAGAACCCAGGAGTTGTAACGTGAGACGCTGGCCTGCAAAGCCAAAAATGTGTACTGGCTGGTCCTTTACAGGGGGATTCCCCCAACCAGGAGCCTGAGGCAGTGCCTAGCAAATGTAGGCACTCCGTAAACGGTAACCTTACCTTGCCTTTAGTCTTCCCATTGATTATTTCAAGGTCAGTCTTTCTCTTTAGACCCTCTTGAAAGATAGTTCTGATGTAGCCTTCTCTAATGTTCCTTCCAAAGCCCTTATCCACCTCTGGAATATGGCCAAAGCCTTGAGCCATGACACAGGACAGAACACGTTGTGAGAGGTCTCTCTACAACTCCCACACCCTGATATATAGCATGTCTGGACTTGAATCAGGCGGTGTGCAGGTTGCAGGAATAGGATTTGCTCTAATCCAAGTGTAAATACAGGCATTCTATGTAGAGGGCAACATGTCCCAATTTAGTTTAGATTATTTCTCACTCTCTTGCTAGGTATGTCCGATCTGTACTTCTTCAAAACCTTCCCAATACAGCCCCTAAAACTGGAATTTTTTTCATTTCTAAAGACGTTAACAAATTGCTACAAATTATAAATACCATGTTTAGCAAAGGACCTCTTTAGCAAAGCAGGAGTATTCTGACTGAAATGATTGGGCCGTTGGAAAGAGGAAGTTCTCAAAGGATTGATTAGATTTTTTTGTTTGTTTATTTTGTTTTGTATTTTAAACAAAATGAACTCGGAGTTCTCAGCAGTTTTGATTAGGGACCCCCTGGTGTCTAGTAGAAGACTAAGACAGGGCATAGACTGGTGGAATGTGCCCAGTGAGGACTTGGTGATGGATGGGTACACACCAACTCCCACACATGGTGGAGAGAAAGATGGCAGGGCTTTCAGAGAGCTGTTAAGGGCAGTGATGGGTGCTTGTAATTTTTTATTTATAAAAGGACGAAAGAATGTTTTTTCAGAATAATAAATACATTTTTTTCAGTATTTTAACATGATCTGTGTTTCTAAAAAAAAAAAAAATACTGTGAAGAGATGATAACAGCATTACCCCAAATTTTGTGAAGTCCTTCTTGACTCTTTTTGCTCTTTTTTCCAACGCATTTCAGTGTTTCTAGTGCTTCTATACAGGCCTGTTAGCATTTATCCCAACATGTTATAATTCTGTGTATACTTATCTGAATTCCCAGCTGATGTTGAATGTCTTGAGGCAGAGACTTTATGCCAGCATGGTACCTGGCACATAATAGACGGTCGATCAAGGTTTATTGAATGAAAGCACTCCATAGTGAGCATATTCATGCATATAGCCTTTTCTATCTTTTGGAACTATTTCCTTAGGATAAATTCCCAGAATAGAGATTTCTAGGCCAAAGTGACATGCATATATTTATGAATCTTGATATATAATGCCAAGTAGCTTTTATGTCTACTTGCAATTCCTTCCAAGTTTGTGCCTCTCCTATTGCATGGTGTGTTATTGCTAGATTGGCAGTCTTGGTGTTCCACATTTTCCCGAGCAAAAGAAATGGAAGGAGGCTACAACATTGCCACATTTAAGTCTGGAATGAACATTGCATATGCTTAAGGATGAAAAGCTTCTAAAAGAATAAATCCCTGTTGTGGGACTTGGAAAATGGAGGAAGGTGGGCAGCAGGAGCAAGGTATAGGGTAAAAGATAGATTACAGGGACAAAGAACTTCTGAGTTTTTTTTTTTAATTGCTTTGAATTTGTATTATATTGTTATCATTATTTCAAGAAAGCATTTGGATATTTTTTATTTGCTTTTTGCCCATCAACACATTTAATGTTCAAATATGAAACATTTCTAAATGCAAATTGCTGTTAATGCACATTCCAAGGCATGCTTTTATCAAGGTTTGAAACTTTTTGTCTACTATGTTAGGCATTTCCGTCTTCATTTCATCTTATTTGTGTGTGAAATAAGATTGAGTCTCTGTGCTGTGACATTGGGTACCCACAGCTTTTTTTGAGTTTGATATTTTGCTCCCCTTCATCTAGGGTTTGACTGCCTCAGAAATTACCAGTGATAAATAGCAGTATCTGTCTTTTGGTACAAGTGGTATTAACAAACACATAGAATCACCTAAAAGCCACGTTGTAGATGGTATTACAAAGTTTGTGGGGACTAAGCTGAATAGAGCAAGGGCAGTGTTCAATTAAAGATACTGTGTGGAAATTGAGGATTCTAGTGAGTTGGACGATTCCACAGATGTCCTAAAGAGTTTATGCATGTTCTGTATTATATATTCCATTACACACACACAGAGATATCTATAGATATATATATATATATCTCTGTGTGTGTGTATATGTATATATATGTAAATATGATTCACTTGGCTGAGAAGTAAGCCATGGAAAATGTGCCAGATTTTCATCACTTATTTTATTGTGACTGTTGCTAGAAAAGCCCAGGAGTATATTAAAACAAACAATAAGAAGGAACATTAGAGTGGTCGAGGCACCTATCACCCTGACCATTGTCTTTGGAAGGACCCAAAGACCAGGCCTGGTGGGAATGTGGTTGTGTCCCTGCTCTGTGTGTAGTAAGCTGTGTCCTTAGAGCAGAGGAGCCCGTGTCCCTCAGCGTCTTGCCATCAGAGCATCATCACCTCTTTGTTTTAACCACATGTGCTCCCCAATTAACTACGACCATGAACCTGCAGAAATCATGCGCTACACCTGTCTACTTACCAGGTTTGAATTACATTGCCCAACTGGAAAATAAAATCTTTAAAATAAAAAGAAGTTAAGAAATAAAATTGATAAAGCACTTCTCATTTGCTAGTCTTAAAGTCGTCTTCCCTCCTAGAGTTTGCGTTTTAATGACGAAGGTCTGAGTATGTTCTAAATAAGAGGAGCGGCCAGCAGAATTTATCCAAATCCTTTCAGAGAATGGAAGCCATTGCTTCTCATTGCCTCCCTACTTCAACTTGGCATTTTGGGGAGAAAAATTTTGTGGGAGAGAGGGAGAACTATGAATGCTCTTAAATGTCATGCCACGTGACTGTTAAAAATCATCTCATGATATTAGCTTCTAATGGGGAGAGAGATTCTTTTTGGCTTTGGAGTTGCCTTATAAATGCCTCCACGTTAATCTGGATACAAACTTTTAGCCTAAAAGACCTGTGAGTAGAACAAAGTGTTGAGATTTGATTTGTCCACCTGCTTATGAAAGGTAATTCATGCAACCATAAGAATGCTTTGTAAACATAGAATCATTTTCAGGTTAAAAGATCCTCTACCAAATTAGATAGGACGCTTGAAGCCTAGACTGTAAGCAGTTTTTTCCTCCCTTAGTTGCCACTATGGATCAATATCTTTTATTGACTCTTCTAGGGTTTGCATGCAACTTTCTATCATGGTCATTTATGCTAATCAGCATGAAACAGAATCATTGTAAATCATAGCCCCTTAGGCACATTTTCCCCTCCTATAATACTTGAGACCACAGAATTCTGTTCAGAAAAGATGAAAAAAACAATCCATCATTTTTTAGTGACACATGGAACTGACCTAGATATGGATGGCAAAGACTCCTTCCCTCCTTATCTTTGGGCTTCACCTTATATTTTAATTCAAAATGCAGATGAAAACGAAGCTCACTATGCTAAAAGAAAAAAAAAAATCAGGTTTAAATTCGCCAGTTACCTTTATTTGTGAAAGTCCAAATATATCACGTTAAATATGAAGGTAGAATAACTATAATATGTTCTATTTTAATGTTTTTACATACAATTATTAAAAGTTATCTTCATCAGGAAGGAATGTCTGTGTAATTATTGTAAATTATCAGGGTTATTACTTGAAGATGTATAAGGATACTTTATTATCTACATATTTAATGATACAATTCAGATAATTAGCGTAGAAGACAGCAGTTTTTTACTTTAATGTTGTACTACGATAGATGGTTTGACTACTGTTCACATTTATTTGTAGCACAGAACTCATCAGAATATCTAGTTATTACAAAAGCAAAGTAAAATTTCTCTGTCTTGACCAAGTAGCTCATGAATAAGTGTTTTATTCTCTTCAGAGTCCTAACTGTGCCGTGGAAGCAAAGTCGACTCTGGCTGTATCCCATATCCCTGTACACATCCACAGGTGAACGTATAAGTGTTAGGCTCATCTGTTTTAAGCACTTCAGAGAAAAAAACATCCTTACGTCTTGAAAGCCACCTCTTAGGGGAGGATCTGTTGTTATGGCCACCTCTGAGTTTAAGAAGATTTGCCTAAAGCAGGGGAGATGCCGTTTGGGGGGTGAGGGGGTGTGGATTTGCATGCAGTCTGCCCTCCATCTTCTACATCTGTTTGTTGGTGAATTCAGTAAATATTAGCTGAACACCTTCCTTATGTCGGGCATTATTCTGGGGAGGGAGTGGTAAAGGAGACAGATGGTTCCTGCCCTTTTGAAAGTTGCAGTTTCATGGGAATTGTGGTTGGGGGGGGCGAGGAAGATGCAAAGATTCACAGGAACTTGCAACCTTGTATGCGATTGTGTGTCTGGGCTTGCCTCTCTTAGCCATGGCGTGGAAGGTCACAAGGAAATAGAAATTATTTTGAGAGCATCCCAGGGCCACGTAACAGAAAGCAGGTTATCAGGGAAGTAAACCACGTTACTGGCTGAGAGAGGAGCCAATATATGGTGGAGGAGAATATTCCAGGCACAGAGCCCATGGAGTGAGGCTTGAAGAGATTATATTAGAGTGCTAGAGGCCTGGAATTGACTCTCCTGGCAGGAGGGGCCGATGAAGGGTTTTACCTAGGGCAGTGAGTGGTAAGGTCCCATTCACCCATTGGAAAGATTCCTGGCAGTGGAGGAGGAATTGGAGTGGGGCAAGGAGGAGGCCAGGCTTCCAGTCCAGAGATGGTGGTGGTAGGACGGTCACGGATTTGGTGGCGGTGAGCATGAAAGGAGATGGAATCCACAGGACTGGTAGACCAGTTGGATGATTCAAATGAGGAAGGATGAGACTGGGAGCACAGGAAGCAGGACAGGTAGAGCAAAAGTGATAATTTTGGTTAACTCCTGTATATACCCAAGTAGAGATGTACAGCTGACTATTGGATGCAAAGGTCTAGAACATAGGAAAGAGTTCCGGGCTGAGGATAGAGAGTCATCCACATAAAGATGAATGAAGAGCATCAAAGTTGATGACTGTCTAATATTTCTCTTCCCAGGAGTCTTTAGTGTTTGGGGCTGCCTAGATCCAGGGACAGAATCTAATCGTTTGTGCCCTCTGTGTTCCCAAGTGAAATGGAGGTGAGGGTGGGAGATGATTTGCACGTATTTAAGTAGTGAACCATATACCTAACCTTTTCCATAGGTACATGTGTTTTATTTGGGGGTAATGTTGAGGATTTAACCATCATTGGTCATAGAATCCTTCAGTTACTTAAGTTTTGTGGTACTCCTGGTATTTCCTTGTAGTTAAAAATATACTGGGGAACCTTACCATCATGTATATTCTGTCTCTAAGGAAAAAGAAATCAGGACAGAAAGAGATGAGGAGTTGAGTAAGAAACTGGAGTTGCAAAATTCTGTGGCATAGTCATAGTGGTTTTTGATTGTTGGGTTTTGTTTGTTTTGCTTTTATACCCTCTTTCTCTTGAACAGAAAACATGTTCTATTTAGAAGTGTTCTCTTGGTGGCATGATTTCTGGGTCCACAAAGAGGAGAAATATGGTGGACAGAATGGTAGTTTTAGAAGGAAAGCATGTTTGCTTATATGGGGAACAGGATAGGAGGAAGCCAAACAGAAGTTCATTCTTGCTGAGTTTATGATTTCATGTTAATCACATCATTGAAATGGCTGTGCTAGGTACAGGTCTCTACAATGTTGATCCTAATTAATTTGAATTGAAGACTTAGATATTTTTATACATTTTGAACTTCTCTGATTTACATACTGCAGAATTTCATGTATTGAAATTTGTTTGTGTACATTAAAAAATGTAGACCTGTTACAAAGTTGAAATTCACTATGATTTCACAATCAAATGTGAAATGGTACGTATATTTAGGAACATGTAGAGAATTATAAATCCAAATTCCAAATTAAGTACATATTGTTTTATTACCTAAATGTTTCATATACATGTGGATAAATACCACTCTTCCACGTTTTCCTAAAAATTTCATTTACTTATTTGAGAGAGAGCACGAGAGTGGGGTGAGGGGCAGAGGGAGAAGCAGATTCCCCACTGAGCAGAGAGCTCAATGAGGGGCTCGATCCTGGGGCGCCAGGATCATGACCTGGGCCGAAGGCAGATGCTTAACCTATGGAGACACCCAGGCGCCCCACACTTTCACATTTTTATAGGTCTTCATTTAACAAATAATTTTTCAGGGCAATATGATATGAAAGCTCCATAATTAATTTAGTAATTCCATGATATGATACCTCTATTCCATATCTCATTTGTTTTATGGTCTCAGGCAATATTTGACCGTTTAAGGTTGCTGTCCTTGTAAACTTTGGCTTGAACCAGGTTAGTACTGAGTGAAAGCTCTTGAGTTGACCATCGGGTGGTTATTGGATAGCTGTTGTAATATGACATATTCATCAGTTTGCTTCTTGGAGAGATACCCATAACCCTGGTGGCAGAAATAGATCATCTGAATGACATTTTAAGTCAGGAAAAAAAATAGCTCTTCATTCCTGTCAACTGTCACTCCACAGTACTCCTGAGGCAAATCGTCAAAAATCCTAGAGGTGATCGTTGGAAGAAGACCTGTTTTGTATACAGTAATGAGATTGTGGTTTTAAACCCCTCCATTCTATTGAGTAGTTTAAGTGGCTTTAGTTTGAAACATTAAAACCACATAAGCTTTATATATTTGGAGCACCTAATGTTTTATAAATGTTCTTTGCCTCAGCACTTTCCTGTCTTTAGGGCTCCTGTCACTTTCTTACAATGTTTCATTTTAGAGAGCCTTGGGTGTCTCAGTCACTATATTTTTATTTAGTATCTTGGTTCAGTAGAGCTTTGTGCTGAAGAGGCCAAGGTTTCTGAGTGTTGATCCCATACCAGTCGCCTTTTACAATGAAAATTATTTTTCCTCTAGTTGCAACTGGTGCGTCAGAACTGGCTGAAAATATTTGACTACTTTGGTTCAAAGTATGGATGAGGCTGCCATACTCATTAACTACACTGGAAAAAATAAAACTGATGTCCATCGGGTGGAATCTTTCCCAATGGGGATGGTATTTTTCCCTGTGTGAGGGAAGGCATTTACTTTTATCTGTGGATAATCTCCCACTAGAGTAAAACACATGCATTTCAACAGACTTATTTTAATGTAAGTTCAAGGAGAATGGAGACCATCAGTCTTCATACCGCAACCCCATCCCGGTGTGCTCTGCACAGAGAGAAATGGTCGGCTCTCACCGTCTGCTGCTGCAGAGAGAGCACTGGGCCTCTCCTGGAGTAGATGGCAGAGGGGGGTCATCTCTTGCCACCTTTTTAACCTGATTTATTGCCTTTGAATTTTTTAATAAGGACATATTTTAAGTTCTGTCTAGGGACTGAGAGCTCTGATCATTCATGCAGTGAACTTTGAATAAGTTGGCAAGATTGGCCGGACCCTATTACCATAATGGATGGTGACTATTTGACATTTACAGTGGTATGCTCCATTTGCACTAAAATAAATGAATTTGTATTTAAAAATAATTTACCAGGTTTTTTCCCTGCCAGACCTAAAATAGAGGTGGTTTGCATTCAAAGCTGAAAACTGAAAGTCTGCATGCAGACTTAGTGAAATTTGTTGAATCTATGTTAATTAGTGCGTCCCCATTAAGCCAGATTGCACCGATCTGTTAGCTGGAGAAAGAGCAGGAATCACCTTACTCGCATGTACTTAAACTCTTAAGTTGCCAGATTTTCTGAATACACAAGGATTTTTGTTTAGTGCATATCACTTGTCAGGCCTATTGACCTTACTGCCTACCGAACTGTTAATAGGTCAGGATGGCGGTTCTCCACGCCATGTCAGTTTTAAATTGCAGCTTCTATGATTTGAGAACGAATTTGTATAGCTCTTCCTGGTGGAGCATTAGATCACTGGTATCCTTTGCTGCCCATGATACATGTGGAAATGAGTCAGTGGAAAATTCACTTACTCATCATGACCTACTTCTGTCACTTGCGTTGAAGGTGTGCTTATTTGTCAAAAGCCATCTGTCCCCCTTCCAGAAACTCTTGCTCAATTTCTACTTTAACCCTTTAGCCTAAGGTTCTTTTAGAATTTTCACAGTTACCTGAATCTGTCCATCAGTACTTCTGTAGTACGTGTAATCCATTTTAGATCGACTGTTGGAGACCAGGCATAGTCTGACCTTGTATGGTTCTGAGCAGATCCTGCCCCCACCCCCCGCAATCACTGCTTTCTAATGAAGATTGGAGGAGAAACTGTAAAATGGTAACTATAACTAATTTAAAAAAGGAAGATTTATTAGGCCACAGTTTATTATGAGCACACTCTCCCCTGCCCCATTTTCAGTAGAACTTTGCTTTTCTCATTTTTATTAGCTTGTCCTTAGGTTCATGTATCCAGCGAGGTTTAGTCTAGGATGGCTATGCCAGGCTGCTGGGGGTGCAAGAAGAGTAAGATCTGTGCTTGCCCACACAGAGTTGACAGTCTCCTGTAGGAGAACTGTGAGGAGGCATTTTAGAGTAAGACCACTTTCAAAGTCCATTCACCCGTTTAACACAATCATATATGTCAGGGTCTGAAGTGGTGTACCCTAGACGTTTATGCAAATATGAGGGGATTTATTGAGAATAACAGAATTCTGAGCTCTAGAAAAGTGATGTGTATTATTTTATATATTTTATTAAGTACAAATAAATATACATATGTGCGGCAACTATAAACCTATAAACATAGGGTAGCTCAGATTTATTGTTCTTTCTTTCATGTCCAATGTTATACCTCAGAGTATTAAGTTATATGCTATATTTACACATTAAACAGGACAAACCTCAATTCAGCATTATTTAAGATAACCATTTCATCTTAGAATAATATAAAAACACTTTTCGCCCTGGTCTAACCACATTTACAGACTCACAGGTTAGGAACGAATGATCATACTTAGTGTATAGAGGAAGTAAATGGAAACCAGCATTTGATGATAGAATTCTTTTTGAAATCCATCTCATTCTCGGCTGTTAATTACTTCTTCCTGTGAACAACTCACCCTTAAAAAACAAACAACAAAACTCGTGCTGACTTGATAACACTTTTTAGAAAGCGGCACCTATTTACATTAAAATAACCAGGTGGAATTCTGCTCCCCGCTAACCGATGAAGTTGTGAGCATTAGTTTATTTGGATCGTAACTTCTCCGTGCTTTTTTCAGGGTGTTACTGATAACTCTTGCTACTTGGAGGAGACCTTGTAGAGAAAAACTCAGGATCTGACTGAGCTCATTTGTTGAGTTTCATTACAACATAGGTATGGTTTATATTGCTGAAAACGTTCTGCGCTTTTAGACTAAGAACCAGAAGCTTCCACTCACAGTCATAAGTGAAACAGCCAATTCTAAAGTAACCGAGAGCTAGTTAAGCAGAATTACAGTGTGGAAGCAATGATGTGTGGTGCCCTCTGAATTTTGTCACATTAGAATGATCTAGATTTAGCAATATGATAACTGATTAACTTTGATTCTACTGTGGGGGACAGACTGCTTGTGTTCATTTGCTCATGACAGTTGTAACCTTTATCTTTGCTTTTGCAACCATTGTCTGTGATGAGCAAAGTAAGTTCAAGTTTGAGCAGAAAAAATCCGTGTGTCAAATACTATGGCATTGTGAATCTACATCTCCATACACCGTCCATCGGGAGATCCGTATAAACAATGAAGCCTCTGAACAGGTTTTTACACTGTATTACATTTCATCATAGGTAAACCCTGTTTGTCTGTTTGGTTCTCAATGAAAGAGGCCCTTCATGCTTAGTCTTCATACCAGACCGCATTTCATACAAGAGATTAGACCATAAGCCAGTTGGCCAGTGACCTAAGTATAAAATGTCTTACCTGGCTTTGTACAGTCTCTTCATTTAAAACTACCTGCCTAAAAGTTTTATTTCTTTTGTTGTGGTGTCATCACAGGCCACACCTACGGAATTTGGAATTGTTCCTTATACCTTATTCAGATGTTTTCTGCTAAACTGTCTTTAAGGAAGGTATTGAGAAGCAACAGATCCTTTCTGAGCTCTGACCTCCTACGTGATTGAAATGCTCCCTGTCACTGGGAAAGCATGGCATTTCTGCAACCTTTGGAAAAGGCTAAGAAGGAAAATGGATGAGGTCCCTAAGTGATACTTGTGGGCATTTGAGTGGAGCTTGGGGCAGAGTGGCAACAGGGACTACGTAACAGTGATTCCAAAACCACAAGGTCTCTGTGTTCTCCCTGTGGTGCTGGATTCCTAATTTAGGCTCCCCCCCCCCATCTGTTCAGTAGCCATACGTTCCACAGAGAGGGCCAGGGGCTATTGTAATAACAGATGATTCATTCCACATAACTAACCCCAACACTGGGAGCTTTCTTAACATGGGACACTATGATTTTCCTTAGCTTCTGCATTGTAGCTTCAACTTTGTAAGTGTTCTGCACGTTGAATATGAGACACGTGATATTCCAATGCAATATGGTAATTACCACCCGAATATACATTTATTAATTAAAGCTCAAAAAGGAGTGATGATATTTAACACTAAATGCTGGGAAAAGTTGGTGTATATAGAGCTGTTTATTGTTTTAGAATAGCTGTTTGTCTACCACTCTGCAAAAGTGTGTTCTGTGTGGATATTCTAAAAGGATGTCTTCACTTATGGAGCGTATTTGTGTCATTGAGGGGGTTAATTGATAAACACAAAGGTTCCCTTGAAGGCCTGAAGGACTGCTAGTTGAGAGGCAACCAGTGAGATTACCTGCTTTTGCTTTCAAATTTCTGTAACTCCCAGGTTGTATGTGGTGTTTCCATTGACATGTTAAGTCAAGGAGACCTTTTTCCTTTTGGCTTTGCTCTTTGCCAAGTTGACCAAGCCTGCCGAAGTCTTGCTGCATCTCCCACGCATCATTAATAACTATTAGAATTGTCCTGCCCTGGCTCTGATTAGCACCACTGTGTTTCCACAACCAGAAGCAATCCGATTGTAATTAAAGGGCTGCCAACGATTCCTTCCATTAGCGAACTCTGTCAACATTCTGTGCTCGTTTTCTGTTTTCACATTTTAAATCAGGCTCTAAGGAAAGATGAGCTTTGGCTAAAGTACTAAAATGACATTTATTGATGATTTCCTGAAAGAGACACTTCTCTGGTATGCTGGGTTGCTGGGAGTGAGTTAATGTTGGCTGGTACTTCACAACCAAGGTGATCTGGCATGTCGGGGTTTTTTTCTACTATAGGTGCTTTCTTTTTTTAAAAATCACTTTATTGAGGTATGGTTGACCTAGAAAAAGCTGTCCATATTTAATGTATACAACGTGATGAGTTCAGAGATAAGTGTATATTCATGCAGTCATCAGCACAGTCTTTGCCATACTGTCACTGCTTGGTGTAGCCTTTCTCATCGGGTCAAGTGATGTGGAAACCAATAGATGCTTCCTGCTCACCTGAGTTGTTTACAGTCAAAGCCTACGTGGGATGATGAGGCGTGTTCTAAGCTGGGGTGTGGTATTCCTGGATGCCGCAGTGGGCATAAACGTGTAACTGGCCCTCACCGAGCAAGCATGACCCCTGTTCTTAATTCTGTCCTGCACGCCTTTATCCCTGGCCACATGCATGCCCCCCACAGGGCCTGTCATCTTGTACCTCTTGGAGCCCTGCATTAGAAGGGAGGAGACACAGGTCCTGGCCACTCACAAGTCAGACGCACACCCAGGCACCTCTGTCCTGTCCCCGTCTCAGGAACACTCAGCCCCTCTTCTAGGCTTGGGCAGTTCCTCCCCTTCCATTCCCTGTAGCAACAGGGCTCACAGGCTCTTTGGTCCTCAGGGAACGACCTGGGTAGAGATTCGCCTCCTGGGCTGCCTCCAGACTTCCGCTTCTACTCCTGAAACCGAAACTCCCCCAACAGGCCCTCTGAGTCTCAGGAGCCAGACTCTGCCCACAAGGATTTCTTCTTCTTTATACTTTGCGTTCTCCTCCAGGGGAAGGAATACCACAAAAAATACCCCGTAAACTATCCTGTCACAGGACACATACATGGTCACTTTCTAGCCTCTCCAATCCTCTCAAGAATCATGGCTAGCAATATTAAAAAAAGGCATCTGCTTTAATTTTCACATTACATGCATATTTTTTCTAGATTAAGAGGTTACAGGATCCAGGATTACAGTGTTGTGAAAACTAAATACAAGGACACACACTTACGCTCCCATATTCCCATTATCATTGATGGACATTTCCTTCCAGTCCATTTTCTTTGCCTTTTTATGTATTTTATACATGTTTGATCTCGGGTTTTGGACCCTACGTTTGTTTTTCACCTATGTCTTTGTTAGCATTTTTGGAATCGCCTCCCATCTAGTAGTCCTAGCAGAGCTCACTGCGCTTTTTCATTCAGGGTGTTTAGGAGAAGACAATGGTCGTCATCGTTAGTTCTCTGCCATCTCAGAAAAAGGGCCACAAAGGGATGTGCCTGTAGAGGGAGAGTGGATGGTGAAACAGCTTGATTAGAAACAGAAAACCTTCCCCAGGGAGGGGCAGCTAATTCTAGGTGATTGTCAAGTGATCTTAAAAGGAGAACTGTGAGTAGAGGAGCACACAGGCCCTGTTGCCAGTACCAGCTCCTCTGTCCCCGGGGAGGGACCGTCCTGTGCCAGCCTCCGTCCTGGAGCCTCCTCAGACCACCCTGTCTTCTCTCAGTTCTGGACTTTTTCATCACTGCATTTCAGGCTACCGTGACTCAGACAGAACTAGGTCTTTATTGTGGGGAAGATTTTTAAAAATAGATTTTTCATTTAGTACATAAAAAGCGTTTGGAGAACAGAATGACCAAAAAAGGAGCTCTCCTAAGAAAAGTTGCCAACTCTATTTCTGTTCCTGAATCTTATCAATTTTTAAAAAACATTTTAAAAAGATAGGGAAGTACCTTTCTTCATTTCTATACAAATTGATTAACTTTTTCAGAGACGAGTTAGAGATTAATCTTGTTGAGGTAGAATCATATCTTGCAGGAGGAGGTAGAAAACTAATCGAAGTTCTTTCTCTAAGAGGAAGTTTTCACAGTTGAAAAATGACTCGTCTCTGAAACAAGGCTGTGACAGTGAGGGCCAGGAGGATTTGGGGGATAGAGTTATCATTCATAATTAATGTGCCATTAATTCTTCCTTACTATGGTGCCAGACTCGTTGCCGATTCTTTTGTGTTGGGTTTTTTTTTTTTTTTCTAACTAGAATACACACGTTGATTATTGGTTCTACTGGTATTTGCTATACTAGAATAAATTTTAAAATAATTTTATGAATGGAATTGTATGTTTTAGTTTAACAGTGTATTGCACACACATTAAATAGTCTTCCTGGGACCTCCACTACCCCCTCATTCCCTACATATTTCTTAATGATAAAATTATTCCCACTCTAGGTATCTTTATTTTCTCTTGTGCTCTTGAGAAAATGCCCTAACCTATGATAGGAACAATTTGCCTTCCTGGATACTGAAACCTTTAGTAGTTGCATTTCTAATTTAGATGATTATGTTAATTTGTTTCATTTTATTTTACTTTGGGTTTGTTTGTTTTTCTTTTTCTTTTTTTCTTTTTTTCTTTTTTAGCTTGACTGCCTAGTTTCTATCAAACCTTGAGTAGAGGCAGGGTTTTTTGTTTTTTCGTTTTTTGGGTTTTTTTGGTCCTCAAATACACAGTGTGGCCTAACTAAACAATAGAGCTATTTTAAAACTCTGGGAAATGTCTCCCTCCCCAGATTTCCTGATTGCAAACTCATAGGCACATCTCTTGGGTCCTGGTAACAGTCCTCCCTTTGCCTGAAACAGAGACATTCTTTAAAAAATGCTGAGGGATTTTTGGTGGAGCAGTAAAGCCGCCCAAGAGAAAAAAAAAGGAGTTAAAACAAGAAAACCATGTTGACGTTTATATCCGTGAAGGGGGTTAGAAGACAACTCTATTTTATGAGAATTTATCACCAGGTGCTAAGTGTCCAGTTTGTAGAAAGGTGACATGAACTGTTGCTAACCACTCATCTGCTTTCTTTTACAGTATTTTAAAATATCAAAACTTCTAGATATGAAAATATATAACTAAGGTGTTTCTGTAATTTTTTTTAAGTAAAACCAGAAACAATTTTTGTCATTTGAAGAACATAGTGTCAAATCTTTGGTGTACGTCTGTGAGGCAGATAAGCTAATGGTACAAAGTGTTTTTGCTCCTTACTATATAATTGTGGAAGTTCAGAAACTTTGGTGCCTCCTGTTAACGGTGTAGCTAATATCTGAAGACGCAGGCAGAAAACACTGTGTTATATAAGTGAGCCCTATAATTTTATGATTATACTGTGAATGAAAATATAATGTGACCACAAAGCCAAAGGCGGTAGCTATTGACAAATTTTATTTTGAAGATGGTTTAGCTGTATTGTTGTTTTCATATGCATTATGTTCTTTCAATATGACTTAGGGTCTCTTTAGAAGAATAAGAAGCAAAAGTAGTCAGTGAAAGATTTCACATTCATTCTTTCATCGGGTCACTGATTTGTTTTCAGTAAGTTGAAGTATCCTGATTCTTGTCTTGATACGCAATTTAATGTCATGTGGGCAAGTTCCTAAGGATCCTTTTCACTATGGAAATTTTACTCAGCAGGGTGCTATCTCTTTATAGCATTGAATTTCTACTTAGAAATGTTGTCATGTGAAGGTCAGATTCCCTAACTTTAATAAACAGGAATCCAGGAACACAATGAACAGGAACTCTGTGAGTCACTGCAGGGAATGCAGAATGAGTTTGGGTTGGTTGCCTGGTGAATATGGTGAAGAGGCGGAGTTGGTGTGTTACTCTTGGAGCTCAGGGTACTTACTTATAAGGGCCAAACCCCAGGCTAGGGACGAATGAGGTCACTTCTTTGAACACAAGGCTGGCCCTATGAGAAATAGGTGGCCATGACTGTAAGAGGCATGCCAGGAACTTCAAGGTGAGTGAAGCCAGTCTTCAACTTTTCCTTAGTAACTGATGCTTGTGAACTCCTGCCATAGTTGTAACAATTCACAGTTCAGTGAAAGCTCTTTCTACACAGACACACTCTCATACATTCTTAAAGTCTTGGAGGTCTTTCGGGAGCAAGAATGGGGGAAGATGCCTGACTAAAGGAATGACATCTTCAAAGAATAAATGCAACAAAAAAATCCAAAAATTGGGGTCACAAGTTTATAGAAGTTGTAAATACATGTACATTTTATAATGAGTTTGTTTCATTTTGAGATGTCTTATTTGTAAATATTGCAACTTACAAAAAAAATTGTCTCAGTAATACAGTCAGTATAACTTATTACACACTTTGCATCCTCTCCTGGCCAAATTCACTTCCTGATGTATATTACAATGTGTGCCATCAATCCTTTTCTCCAAAGCCAGTGCTCATAAACATGCTTCACATCAGAAATCTGATTTCTGTATTCTCTGAGTCAGAGATCTAGAAATAGGGAAAGCATGATCCAGAAGCTTAGATTTAATTTTAAAATCTGTCAAGAAACAGTGGAACAAAAAAATCTGATTAATACATGCTTAAGTGCAATTCTTTTCTCTAGTTGTGTCTGTCTAGACCAGCTGGCTTGGAGAGGGCTAAGGAGGACGTGCCTGTTTGCCATGGGTAATCTGTGTGTTGGGTCATTTGCCTTTGGATCCTCGACACTGCCCTGTGGAGATGGAAATGTCCACATCATGACATCTGACCTGTTTACATGAGCCTGAACACTGTATACAAGTGTATCCCAGGATATGCCCTGCTTGGTGATATCGGGATGTCTGTCCACCTAGGTCAGGCTTGCTACCTCCAGAAAACTCTCATAATCTGGTGTGAAGCTTGATGACTTGATCTTCCTTCTGTAGCTGAACATTAGATTATAGGCACAAAGGTCTGGTGCCCCCAGGATCCCGTCCATGTCATGGGCATGGCTCTGTAGTTACCAGGCTCACTGACTGATGCTCAGGACCAGAATGCTGAGATACTGATGGACATGGATAAATACAGTCATTATCGAGCTTAGGCCCCTCACAGTTCTTTCCTTCTGTCTTATAGACACTTGCACAAAATGACTGCAAGCACAGGTTCCGAAGGCAAACTGCCTGGATTTGGATTCCAGTTCAACCACGTACTACTTGTGTGATCTTGTCAGACAAGCCTCTAGACTTCTCAGTTCTTCAGTTTTCACATCTGCTAGATAGGGATAAAAATAAGTCCAACCTCAGGATTGTCATGAAAATTAAACTGTTTCTTGGCGTGTATGAAACAGTTGTCAAAGTTAGCAGTTATTATTACTGCTGTTTTTATTCACGCTTGGGCATACCTCTCCGTGAAGCTAGCCAGGGTTGCCTGGGGAGTACGGTAGGTAGGTGGTTGAAATGATGAATGGCACTGGGCAAAGGTGGACCGATGCACGTGGTGTTGACAGTCAGTCTGAAACAGTGAAGTCTGTTGGGTGGGGTCCCTTATATGTCCCTCCACCTTGACATGGCCACTTTGAAGCCCTGGGTCAGTGCTTGGGTTGACACTTGAACTTGCGGTTCTGCAGCTTTTGTTTCTCTGTGTTTCTAAAAGCCAGCCCATAAACCTTCGTGTTGCAACATTTTTTCTGTAACTGTTAATATTTCCATTTACTATCAGGTCTTGCTGCCTTAGAACTGTCCTCTTTACCTCTTACGTAATTCATTGTATTGCCCTTAGAAGTTAATTCTGTGGGTAATCTTATGCTTCTTGTTCTAAGATCCTTGAGGGAAAGCCTCGTTATCACATTATGAGTAGTAAAACATATATGCATGAAAGAAGATATGCAAGAGAGAAAGTCCAAAATGTTTTATTTTGACTGCCCATGTTTACGAAGCTCTTGCTGTGTGCCACGTACTGTGATGATAATTTCTTTACATGCATTATCTCATTTAATTTCTTCACAGGTAGTTCATAGTCTTATCCCTATTCTACAGAATGGTGAATTGAGGCTTAAGAGGGTTGGAATTGGAAAACCCATCTACCAAGGGCAAGTCCTTATGTTTCATAGTGTTCCATGAAATCTAAAAAAGATCTAGCTCTCTCTTTATGGAATAGAATTACTATCCACTCATATAAGTAGTAGTTAAATGTATCTCTATGTCTGATGCAGATTTCTGACTTTAACGGTACCCTGCCTCTAAGAGCCACGTGACCTCCCTTCATAGGCCCTGTTGACCACCACTTGGTGGTGCTGCCTTGGCAGACATCACATCGTCTTCCAGAGTTATAGTTCTATTGCTCAGCCCACAAATGACAAGAGCGAGGTGAATTTGCTACCCAAACTGAATGCTGAACAACTAACTTACCAGTCAGCATCTTCCGGTATCTCTCCAGCCCTCCTGTCTTTAGCAACAGAATTGATTCCTTGTGGCCAATTTCATCTTTGTAAAATGAGAGACCCACTAAGAAAACATCAGTGAATACAAATGAGGAAAAAAAAAAAAGACATTTGTCCAGTGTCCAGTAAATTAAAGGAAAATATGCTTTGACTTTTTTTTTTTTTTTTTCCACCAGGGTAGGCTATTCTGCCCTCCTTAGAGGGCTCCGTCCTTCTCCTCTGGGGAACAAATAGTAGGGGTGGAGTGTAAGTGCTTTAAGTATGGGATGAGCACACAACTAATGTTCATATCCATTTGGCAGTCTTCCTGGTGTTTCTCCATCTAGGAAACATTTTCTTCTACTCCTGCCCATTATCACAGTTTTGACATTCATGTCATTAACAGAATGTCATTTTGCAAGATACTGAATTAGGCACAGCTAGCAACAAAACATACTGAACAGAAAGATAATGGCTTTTTGCCACATGACTTCTCCTCACAGAAAAGAACGAAGTGGAGCTCTGCTGTAGGCCTTACATGTGTGTGTGTGTGTTCTGACTGGAGGCACGTGGAATCAGGGACAGTTCACTTGTGGGCAGAGCGTTCTGCCAAACTGTGGCAAAGGCAGAATGCTCTAGAGCTGGAGTGGTGTTGAATACGCCACTCATTCTGTGTTTGACATATGTTTCTGTTGAGTGTCATAAAAGGAGATCGGCTGTTTACAGAAGCAAACTGGCCTCCCTTTTGTGGGTCAGAACTGAGCACCCCAGGGTCTTCTGAACCAGAAAGAAGGAACAGAGCTTTTGATTTTTATAGGTCGTGTTTAGCTCTGTAGCTGAATCACCCTAACAGACTAAAATCTGGGTGTAGCAAGTCAAGCTGAGATTTAATTTCTGGATGGAGAAGTCCGGAACGGGTAAAATAGTATTGTATACAACAGTTCAGCTGTTCTGTATATGTCCAAGTAAAATTTGGATGTAAGAAAATCTTACCATTGAGCTTTATAAAGGTGTGGAGCATTTCTTGAAAGCAATAAAAGTAGGAGACAGTAGCTACCGGAGAAAGAAGTTAATAGTAAATCTTTATTATGGTATTTCCAGAAAGGCAGATCAGAACATTAGATTTAATGTGATGAGTTTACTCTGGTTTGATGCTGCTGCCACTTTCTAACACTTTTTAAAGATTTATTTCCTCACCACTGGCCAGCTGAGAAAAGTTCAATGTTATTAAATTGATAAACAGTAATTTTTATAGTTGAACTTTAAACTTGGTTTTTTGCTCCTTAGGAAAAAATGTATCAAGTTATGACTTTCATCCATATTGAGTATGAAACATGGGAACTTAAAAAAATATGTTCAAGTCACAAATTAGCCCACCCCCCTTCTGCCACGGCACGTGTGCGCGCACACACACACACACACACACACACACACACACACACGAAGCAGAAGTTTAGGAAAACATTAGTTTGTATTTGTATTTTGTTTCTTTTTTAACTCCCCAATAGGTCTGTAGACTTACCTTTGGTCCCTTTCTGCAGCTGCCCTGAGAACAACCAAAGGCTTGGGTGTGAGTCTCAGAAGTATTGGACTCTGACCCTTGACCCAGTTATAGAACCGGGGCCACTACCCCCAGATGTCTCTCACTGCCACTCTGATAGCCTAGCCATATAAGTGGGCCCAGCTGGGTGATAGAAGCAGCTCTTCAGCTTTGCAGGATAGATGAGAGCATAGTTTTGAATGACTCCATACAGTGTTTTGGCCACATCAGCCCTTGGAGCAGTTTCCCAAGATATAGCACACGCCTTTCAACTCTTAGATCAAAATTAATTACCTTACCTTCCCAGCATTCTCTTCACACCCTCATCCCAAGTAGGAACAGTCTTTACTTTGTGTCTTCCGAGTGAGGTTTGAGCTTTTGTGTCCTCCCTGAGGAATCATAAGTTCACAAGTCACCTGTGTCTCATCGTTGACCCTCCTAGCCCTCAGCTGTCCTTATTCAGATAGACAGAAGTCTGAGAATTCCTGAGGGGCATATGGGCTAGGTCCCTTCTAGATCTTGTTGCAGACAAATTGCAGACAAATTGCACTAAAATTTTTTTTCACAGGTTTTGAGACGCTCCCCACTTGAATTACTTTTTACTGCTAACATTTTTAGCAGTTCAGCTTACCCTGCTACTATAAATACCCTATCATTACCAACTCCTATTTGGCTTTGAGCATCGGGTTAAGCCTCTTATAATTCCACTGATTATCCCATTTGTAAGTTTATTCAAAACAATGTGTATGTAGGTTTTTCCAGTAAGATGTGTCATACTGTACATTCGGCCCCACAATCCTGTCAGTTTTTTTGTGTTTTCTCAGTTGTACATGGCCTTGACCAATGTAGTAGTATTAGACTATATTACATCATCTTGGATCAGTTGAATCTTATAAGGGACACTGTATCCTCCAAGTTAAATTATAAGCTTCTTAAAGACTGGAATCATCTTCAGTAAAGATTTGGTAAATATTTAATTTAGTTAATCATTCAAAAATATTTACCGAATCTTTACTGAAATCATTTTTATTTTCTGTATATTTCCGGGTGCCCAAAGAGATTCGAAACTTATACCCCCTCCTAGATTATAACCTCCATGTAGAATCCCCAGGTGTGTTTACTGAATAAATGAGTAACTCCAGAATGGGTGCAGGGCTTGCCAGGATCACTCTGGAACAGTGTGGTGAATGTCAGCCACCCATCAGCCATGTGGCCAACATATGACATTAGAGTTCAACATGTCAGCCATGTAGAACTAGCTGCGTTGGTATGTCTTGTTTTGAGATAGCCACAAAATGGACTAAAAAGAAAAAGCATTTAAAAATGTTTTATGTCAGGCACACATCTCTGAGAGGAAGGGATTATTTAGAGAAAACCTATGAAATGGAAGGACAGTTTGCCATGCATGGTATATACTATCAAAGTCTAGTGCTTATTATTTATGAAAATGGTTTCAAAGCTGATTGGGATTCTGTGTCACACTTCAAACAGCAACAAATTTTGTTTTATACCTGTCTTCCAGATTCTGCCTTAGAAGGCAGTTATCTGTGAATTATTCTTATCTCATTTATACTTTAAACACTTGGAGAATGTTTTCTTCATGTTCTTATCTCTCATAGTACTTTGTACATAGGAAAAGACATTCCATTGCTATCTGTTACACTGAGTGGTGTCTCGCTCATATCTGTGTGTTCAGCTCTCCCTCTTTTCCTCTGTGAAGACAGAAAATTGGGCCAGACTTCAGTACGCGTTATCTTAAGGGATTAGATATATTTCCAAGAAGTACTGTATACAGTAATATGTATTTTTTCCTATTGATATTCCTCAGAATTTTTGAAAGCTTGGGAGATCTGTGCCTTCCTCTAGGTATGTAATTAGCCTAAATTTTTTGCTCATAGGTGAAAACAGTGTGAACAGCCATTCATTTCCGTTATAATTAATGCCTTTAAAAAGGAATTTTTCCACTAATGGAAAAGTGAAGTTCGAGTGTCAAGCCGATAATATCAATAATAAGTATTCATAATTACACACCCTGAATAACTGTGAACTAGGTCATTATGTTGGTGCAAATGTGCCGAGGTGGATAGCGCTCGGGCTTGGCCAACCCCACACTATGAGTGCTTGCTATTCCTCCATTTGGTTGGTGCTGTATAAGAGGGCATGGTCTGGCATAATGCTTGCACTGAGTTTGAGGGCCATTTTGTTATAAAAGTTAGTGTTTTAAAGAAAATATTGTAAAGTACAATCACGGGAGTTGTGAGCACATCAGCTTAACTCCCTAACTGGCTTCCGGACTTCCTCCTTTGGTTATTTTAATCTAGTAGCCTGAACCCTCCTCTTTAGACAAAAGTCAGATTATGTTGAGAACCTTCCAACAGCTTTCCTTTTCACCCGGGCTAGAAACTGATCTCCATGCTGTGTCCTCGCAGCTGCTACAGATCTGCCCCTGCCCTCTCTCCACTGCCTGTTTGGCTGCTTGATGCTGGCTCATTCGGCTCCTGTCTCAGGGCCATTTGCTTCTCTTTGTGAATGCTGGTTGCCTCATCCTTCTGGTCTCATTCACTCCTCCCCTCTCCAGAGAGGCCTTTCCTGACCACCTCTGTGTGACTGTGATGTCCCTCATTGGCGCTCCCCACTCCCCGTCCTACTTCTGCATTCTTTCCCTTCATCACCATCTCTCCCACTATAAATGTCCTCACTGTCTCCCATAGTATAGTAGAAATTGACTCATTGGTTGTGTTTACTGTCTGCTTCTTTCTCCAGGAGGTAAGCCCCTGGAGGGCAGCAGGGATTTTTACTGGTTAAAGTATGCCTAGCATATGTTACAAAAGTAATTTGTTGAATGAATTACTGAAAGCCTTTGTGGAGCCCAGATTTCATGGCCCAGAAGTTGGAAGCCGGCGTGCTTGGCTTCACAAGAGTAAGAAAGGATGTCACAGAGATAGAAATACTGATGCCTGGTTCTCTGCTGCTTTCTGAACTGTTCAGAAAAAGGGGGAGATCTGTAGGCTTGAAGAGGCCCGGATAAAGGGAGATTGATTTACCTCAGAAAGACAAGAAGTTACTTCTGGGAGAAGACAATAATAGTATGAAGGCAGAAGTGGAGATGGGAACAGAGCAGCCTCTGAAGGAGTAAGCAGGATTTGGGGGAAGGTGTCCACAGATTTTAAGGAAGATTTGCTTTATGTTGCTTAGTATAACTTTTCTTTCAAAATACAGCCTCAAAGATACTTCCCAAGGCTTTTGCAGTCTGATTTGCAAACATACAGAAGTGATCTTTTATGTTGCAGAAAAGGAAAAAGAAATGTCCATGATATATATAATTTTAGTGCATTTTAAGAATTCTAAAATTTGCTTCAAGTGAATAATCTAAAAAAGGAATGCATTAGACCCATATATTTATGTTGCCATGGTTAAATCTCAAAAATACATGTTGAGTGAAAAAAGTAAGTTGCAGAATACCTATAATTTATAGTGTGTGCCAAAGTGTACTTTATGCAAAAGTCAAAACGCACCACTGTCCAGAAATATAAAATGTCCATATGTTAAAGATTTTGTTATTAATTAATGAGGGTAGCATAACATATTAAAAAAGATTAAAAGATTGTGAAAACCCCATGTATATAAACATATACGTATGTGCATGTATATGTGCATGTATGTGTGTGTATATATATGTATATAGATAATTTTTTACATCAGGAATGATGACATGAATTTGCCAGTAGGTGCAGAACTGGTTAATATCTTGTAGGACAATGCTATTAAGTGTTTGGGATCATCTCTCCACGGAGATAATGAGTTGTGTCTGTACCATACAAAATTCATTTTCATTTTGTGAACAAGAATCCCTGCCTTACTACCAGTTTTCTACAATTTAACTTCTACCCCTACAGAGTTTTACAACAGTCTAGTCAGTAGAAAGACCATGGAAGTTGTCCACCCTTAGAAAATCAGGTAATCCCCTGGGGGAGTCCACTGTATCAAGCGTAACGAGCCACTGAAAGGCAAGCCATTCATCTCTTCTGCACAATCCCACATCTTTGTCATTTCTTCCTGGTATGAGAAACCACTCGTGAAGCTGTAACACGTACACAGATGTTGTTCATTAGATGCACGTATGTAGTGCTCAAGTTCCAAAAAAGAATGAGAAAGCTATAAGCCACAATTGTTAGTAGTTGTCTGGTCGGGGAGTGGAAAATGTTGATGGTTTGCATGTCAGAGGGTACACGTCCCCCTCTCTCTGCTATATGATTGGGAACAAATAGGACAAAATGATACAGTTGTTCCTCCCAAGTGATGGCAATTATTATTTTTCTGGGGTTTTTGTCTATTTTTTTAAAATGTCTGAGACAAAAGAAAAATGTAGGACTCTGTTTCTCCCTTGGTGTAGTGCGTTCATTGTACAGAGAGGGAAGCTGAAGCCTGCCTGGTTTATAACACGTAGTCCGCAAAACCACAGGAGCCGCACCGTTGCGCTCCCAGTCATGCCCACTTTCCTCCCCCGGAGCTTTCCTTTTCCATGAGGAAATATTCAAACGTTCTGATTCTGTTAAGGTACAGAATAACAGATGTTCACATCCAGTAAAGCTGTGGTCTTTAATTGGTCTACTGTGCACATTTATCCAATATTTCATCAAGAGGAACTAATAAACGATAGCCTAGCATCTGAATTCCTGGGGCCCTTCCTGTGCAGTCCACTCACTGTGTGATCACTGCCCCTCAGTCATGGCCATTCGTACGCCGTACCGAGCTTTGGCCTTTCAAATCAGCTGTGAATGCCTGTTCGGGTTTCCCCTCTGCCTTGCGTCTTGCTATGGTCAGACATGATGAGTATTCGTGTCTCAAAATGAATGTAATTTAAAATGAAGCTGAATCTCAGCTCCTCAGAACAGTTGCAAAAGGCCACGGTCTGGTGGGCCTTCCAGCTTTCACAGACCTAGTCGGGAATAATTAACAGGTTCTTTGGCCAGAAGAGATGTGACAGATTCAGATGTGAAAGGTTTACAGGTCCTGCCAAGCCCTTCATTGGAACCCTCAGCATAAGGACAACCTGCGCAGACAAAGAATGTTGTTGCTTTGGACCCAAAATGTGTACACCACCTTCCCCTCCTCTCCTTCAGCGTGGTAGCCCCCACACCTCTCCTCCCTCACACTTTTGAGGCAGGCCTGACTTAGATGGTAAAATGCAGGATCTGTCTCTGGGCGCCCGAGTGGCTCAGTCAGTTAAGCTTGTCTGCCTTCGGCTCAGGGCACCAAACCCCGTGTTGGGCTCCCCACTTGGGGGGGGGGTCTGCTTCTCTCTCTCACTCTCCCTCTGCGTGCTCTCTCTCTCTCTCAAATAAATAAATAAAATCTTTGAAAAAAATAAAATGCAGGATCTGTCTCTTTATCTTCCCGGCAGATGGAAGGTACTGTTGGCGTTGATTAGGAAATGAACCAGTTCCTTGTAGAATGCTCTGTGAACTCAGACCAGGAGGGGTGCCCTGTGCAATCCTCACTTCATCTGCTAGGCAGACAAAGCGCTTTCCTGTGCTGGCCTTGTGTCACTCTACAGCACATCCCCTCCCCCCATCCCTGATGTTCCTCTAGGGCATTCTGTCTCTGCCTGTCTTGCCTCCCAGCCCCACTCCGAAGTTCTGTCATTGCCTTTCCACTTTCCATTCTTCTCAGATCCCACCTCCGAGGTCAGCAGTATTTGTTTTACCGTGCAAGCATTGTGTGTCTGTGTGTAGTTCATCCGTGGGCGGAGGAACCTAAGGAATGAGGTAAAGAGAAATCCTTACTTGGCATCATCAGAGTCTGTCCTGGTCCACTGTTGGCCTTTGCCTTGCCTTTGTCTCAGGTTGTCTGTGGCTGCTTCTTGGGCTCAATCCAAATTTTGCACATAAAGAGTCCATGCCATTGTGTCACTTTCCACACTGATAGAACAAACTGCACATGTGATCCGGAGGCCAAGTGCCTCCATGTGTTGCTTCAAGTGGAGACCTAAAGGGTGGAGGTGCCCCGTGGGGAGTGGATATTCCTGTGTTTGGCTTCCAGATCCAAGCAGAGGCGGGGGAATGGCTTCCATTCCTTTCTAAAGAGGGGAGTGGAGAGAATGCACTCGGGGATGCCTGACTGAAACTTGAGTTTATAACTGTTCTCCAGTTTTACTTTTGCAATCGTACACCTTTGTTCTGAAGGCTGAACATGGGAGACGATTCTACAAGCTCAAATGTTTAGATGAGGATAAATTTTAAGCAAGTCGAGATTTCTGCTGCAGAAGTGGTATTTCTGTTTTACCTGTTAGGACATCCCCTGTTTTTTCCTGGGATGATTCTGCTTGAGAAAAAACAAGCAAGGCTGAATCGACTTAGTAATGCTGGGGATAGGGAACAAACCTTGATTTTGTCCAAGTGGCAGTGTATCTTCTCTTTCTTCATTTTATGGATTAAATGAGTATGGCGCAGTCACCACCAGTTGGGGAGCCCGTTTTGTCCTTGGATGCCATGAGCTTCTCCCTACATCTGCAGGAAAGAGTGTGATAACCTGGATGACTGAATGATGACCCTAGAGGTCAGCTCAGCATTTTGTACCAGTGTCATCAATGTGGGCAGTGCTACGTACTGTGGCAGTGTAGGTAGTAAACACTCATAGGTCCTACCAACTAGAAATTATTTTACTATGGGTTAAAATCAGATTTTATTTTATTTTTTATTCATTTTTTTAAGTAGGCTCCATGCCCAGCATGGAGCTCAGTGTCGTGCTTGAACTCACAATCCTGAGATCAAGACCTGTGTAGAGATCAAGAGCCTGACACAACTGACTGAGCCACCCAGGTGCCCCTAAAATCAGATTTTAATTCATTCATTGGGAACCAGGTACCTAGAGCAATAAAATGAGGTGACTGTCAGATATTGGAAGCAAGCTATATTGAGATTGGTTGACTGCCAGTCTTCCCCATCTGTGGAAAGTTGTCTACAGAATATCTCAGCAGGACCCCAGGATTTTAAAAGCATATATATGTGTATATATATCAAGAATTAGGTATTTGGGGGTTAAATACAGTATAAAATTCTCTTTACCCTTAAGAATGTTAGCAATAAATTAATTTGTTTGCAAGGCCAAGACCCTACTTCACAATATAGAGATTTGTTTTGTGTATTGTATAAGGAATCTGTCTTGTCCTGTATTTTATAAAGTCTGGTTTTATATTTCATGTTTAAAAGCTTCCTGTTTCATTGTTGAGAGATTCAAGAAAGTTCAAGTCTATTGTAATTTTAATACTGTCTCTACGTTCATGCTCCAGATCCTGAGAGGGGTTAGAGAAGAGCCTTTCAGCTTTGATTGTTCATAGCATTTGTCAATAAGATATGCCTCTGATTATTTAAGGTTTTGTATAAAATATTCCCTGTACCTTGTTTTTAACTATTTTTTTTGCTCCTATATTCATAGATGAAGAATCCTTTTTTCTCTTGCTCTAAATTGCATTCATAATCATTGGTTTGTAAAGATTACAAGTCTTTATAGAGAGTAGGCAAACACAGAATGAATGTAATATAAACTTTTATCATATTTTTATACTTTGTATTTTTATATTTTTTACAGTAAGCAAACAAGATATTTTATTCCAGGTTTTATTTAGAGATTTCTTTGTGAGATTTTTTTTTTTTTTTTGAGTCACATTTTTAAAATCAGAACTTTCCTGCCTCTTCCTGGTAGACTTTAAATAACTGATGTAATTTTGAAATTTTCTTTTGTTTTTCTTTGTTTTAAATCTAAATTGTTGTCTATTTATTTTGCCCATTGTAGTGTATTAGTCATTCTATATGTTTGTTAGGAAAATTCACTTTTTAAAAAAGGTTTTCTTCAAGAAATACCATTTTCTAGATTTGAAGTTCTTGTATTTCATGGGTATCCCTATTTAAGATACTCATTAGGTTACTATTTCTGTTGATTTACGTTTCTTACTGAAAATTTTATTTACATATATAAACCCTAATAATGGAATGTCAAGAGAAAATCTTCATAAGTGATTTATATCACAAACTAAATGTGAAAAATAATATAGATAGCCATTTTTCTAGCAGTTAACTCGTATTTCAGTTAATTTGTTTAAATTAAATAATTTTGCTGAGATTTCCAGGGTATAAATCTGTCACTTGTAATTTCTTTTATTAACATTAGCAAGTTGATATGTTTAATATTCCTGTATTGGAATGAAAGAAGACATTAATTTGAATTAACACTAAATAAATTATAAAGTATCTTTAAAACAATCATACTGTCTGATTTAATGATTATGAATTTTGAATTTAATAGGTCAAATATGGTTCTTGATAGATGAGTTGTTAATATCACAATCCACCTTTATAATTAAGTATCAAGGGTCTATTCTTAATCAGCAACTTCTTTAAGGCTGAGTAAACATGATCTTAATTACACTCACAGATAATGCTAAGGGATGTTGATTGTTCCAGTATGGAACATAAAATGATGCAGCCTGACCTTAAGAAATTATAAATATGGGGATGTTGACAAATGATAATAAGCAGCAAACCTTTAAGGGAGAGGATTGGTTCCCAAGTCAATATTGCTGAAAGAAATTGAGTTTGGTTTTGAAATGTATTATTTGAATATTGAGAGATATTCCTTTCAAATATTCTGTGCAAACTCTCAAATACGTCCACGACACCTAATTTAGAAGTTAGGTGAAAACTTCTCTTTGAAGAGCCTGTTATAACAGGTATATTCTGAATTAAAGAAGACATTACAGTAAACCTTAAATGGTGGAAGACATTACAATAAACTCCCGGGTGTAGGAGGACAGAATCACAGTGCCCTGAACCTTATTAAAGGTGAATTCCATGAGGTAGCTTGCTGGGTTTTATTCCCCTTTTCCTCACTGCTTTACTGCTAGTAGAGAATGCAGTGCCAGCCTGCATTGAAGGAAAAGGAAAGGAAAGGAAGATAATATTCACCTCATCATCAACCAGTTTCACGTTTATCTTATTCTTCGCTGCTTGTGAGAGTTACTTCCGAATCCAAATAGGCATTTTATAACTTGGTCCTGGCAGAAACAGGAAAAAGTTGTTGCCCTTTGCCCAAATGTAGCAGTGTGTTTCTACCGAGTGGGTACCCAGGATAAAAACAGCAGATAGTGTGCCTCTGGCAAAAGGCTTTCGCTATTGGTTTAATACCAACTGGAATCTGTTTTTATGATTCCAAAGTATTTACCTGAATGAGGAGTTTGAATGGAGTATACAAGATGAAAAATGCATCAGGAGTGAAATACATCTTGGGCACCGGCTGTTCTATTGACAAAAGGCACAACTAGGAAATTTGTCTAAATAATTAGATTTTTAATTAGTGTATCATTGTAAGATGAATGCCATTGCGCTTCATTGCATGTAATTTTGTATTAGAAATTTCATGTCAACAGAGATGCTACCTGTGGTTTGCTGATTTGAATCCTTAATTTATCACTTGGGTGTATGGCGTGTCACCTATTTGCAGCAAGGAGTGGAAAGAAGGCATTTGATTATAACCTCACTGGTGGTGAGGAATACTGATGGTGTTATGCTATATGAATACATTATATTTTCTAGTATTCAGGAGGCAGCCGTGCCTTAAATATTAGTGAGTGCATATTAACTTGCAAAAATGTAAGCCATGAGCAGATACGTTGCTGAACCTCTAGTACATGTGTATGTTGAATATACCTGGACATTACTGACGTTATATTTGCTTTTTAAAACTTTGATTTTGTTTTTCTTTTTCACAGTTGCCGAACAAGCAACCGGAAAAGCTTGATAGGCAATGGACAGTCACCAGCATTGCCTCGACCACACTCACCTCTCTCTGCTCATGCAGGTAATTACTTATCCTTTCTTGAGTTGTGTTTTACTTCTTTTTGCTGGTTCTTAAAATAATCCAAGCATGTTGAAATTCAGGTGTTTCTTTCTAGCTTATCTCGGTTTTCCTTTTGTTTTATCAGTATGCTGTTCTTTCTGATAAGTTAGCCCAAACCTCATCCTCTTTTTCAGAGTGTTTGGATACTGAAATTGAGAATTCCTTTTAAATGCAATCCTTTTTCAATTATTTCTTTCTCCATTTCTAAATTTGTGGATGATGCAAGACATGTTTCCATGTTGGGATTATCTTTGGGGAATGCAGATGTGTTCGTTCACATGAAGAGGATCCATGTTAAGAACTCTGGGGGAGGAAAAATATCTTTTCCCTACCCTTCTAAGTTCTCCACTGGGAACCTCCTTACCAAAGACAGATTAACAAGAGCAAACACATTTATTTAATAGAAGATTTCGGTGACACAGGAGCCTTCATAAGGAAATGAAGACCCAAAGACATGGTTAACCTGAGTGTGTTAATGCTAGGTTTGATGAAGAGTGAAAAGTTAGGCAAGGACAGGACAGAAATGAGCTAACTCTAGTAAACTGGGGCAAATTGACCAAGGATGAACATTCATAGTCCTCTGTGTTCCTTGTTTTCAGAAATCAGGATGCTCCTTTCCTCCAGGTACAGGGAGGACTCCTCTCACAGGAGGACTTGGTGAGGTGCTTTAGGTGCAGGTCCGAAGAACCTTCCTTCACATGCCATTTCTTCTATTTATTTAGCTTAAAATATTGTTGGTCAGGATGCCATATTTTGAGGCCACGTGTCTTAACGTCCATCAGAACCATTCAGCATTTATTCTCCCTAAAGTTGAACTTAACCCATTACTTACATTCGCTATTACAGATAATGCTGCTATGAGCAGTCTAGAATGTGTCTTCTCTAGTGTGTGTGCAAGAGTTTATCTCAAGTTTTGCCTGACACTGGCAGATATAACTTATTTATTACATCTATAATCATTATAGGGACAGTGAAGATTAAGATATGAGCCCTTGGCCTCAAGTACTAATTTTAAGGAAAGTATAGCCATATTAGAAAAACTGCGTAGTGAAGACTGCTTTGAATGTTGGGTTTTTTGTTTGTTCGTTTATTTGTTTGGGGTTTCTTTTCTTTTCTTTCTCTCTCTTTCTTTCTTTCTTTCTTTCTTTCTTTCTTTCCTCTCTCTTTCTTTTTTTTCTTTCTTTTTCTTTCTCTCTCTCTTCCTTTCTTTCCTCCCTCCCTCCCTCCTTCCTTTTTCTTTCTTTCTTTCTTTCTTTCTTTCTTTCTTTCTTTCTTTCTTTCTCTCTCTCTCTCTCTCTCTTTCTCTTCTCTTCTCTTCTCTTCTCTTCTCTTCTCTTCTCTTCTCTTCTCTTCCTTTTTCTCATACCCATCATGGTGCAAGGAAAGTGTGGGAGAGTTTAAATGAGCTACTTAGTCAAGATGCTGAAAGCCAGGCAAGACTTGGGCTGGCAGACACAGGGTGAGAGAAGGGGGATTATCAGCATGGCTGCAGTGGGGTATGGGTGTTTTGGTTGTAAGAGAATATGAAGGTGGAAAGATAAAGGAAAGTCATAGAGTATAAGGAATTTTGAGTTTGAATGCCTTTCAAGGATTTTGAGGAGGATCTGTGTTTTGGGAAGCTGTCTTGAGGATTCTGAAGGATGTTGGGTGGAAAGGATGCATGAGTAAGCCCTAAGTCATTGTACTCTGGTAGAAACTCTAACCTGATGGGCTTGCCAGATGATACTTATTTCCCATTTAAACGTAGGGCTGTGACTCTTCCCCTGAATGCAGTCCTTTTGCTCAGAGGTTGCTTTCAAGTTGAGAGTGGGAGTTCCCTGTAACATGTTTGGGAAGAAGAAAGGGGAGAGAGAGGTAGTTGCCCTTTTGGAATGAAATTTTATTTTCCCTGTAGTAATAAATAAAAGATGGCAAAGCAAAAAAGGTAAAACATGAATTGATCAAATTATGATACTAAAGCAAGACCACAGAAGTCCAGAAATCCCATTCCCAGGTAGAACCTTAGAGAAACTCTTACACATGTACACAGGAAGGTGTGTTCTAGACTGTTCATAGCTGCATTGTTTGTAATAGCTAAACATCTGAAGCCACCTAAGTAGCTCTTGATTGGAAAATGGGTAAATGTGTTGTGGCATAGTCATCGCAGAACACTGTGCACAAAGAAGATATTAGTACCACGCGTGTCTACATGGATGCAGCTTAGACACTGTTGGACAGCAAAAGCCAAGTTGCAAAAGAAGATGGTTGAAACCATTCATGTGAGGTTAGCATGAGGCTGTGAAGAGTATGCTGTTTAGGGATACACACATGTACTCTTAAATACATATATACATTTCTTCTAAGAGTCTAAAGGAAAACATGATCATTTTAAAGACCAATTTCATGGTAGTGGTTACCTCTGAGAAGGTGTGAGGCAGATATCACTGAGGGAGGGGTGAGCAGTTGGTAATACTGGATTTGCGCAGCTGCTGGGGGAGCGCCCAGCTATTTCTATTATTGCCATTTATACCGTGGAGACTTGTATTACATGATCATCAGAACAGCAAAAGGTGACAGAGGGGCAAGCAAGGCCAAATACCTACGTGGGGGCTGGAATTCTAGCTTTTTTTTTTTTTTTTTTAAGAGTTGCAGTCTTTTATTTTTTTAGAGAGAGAGCACATGCATGTGTGGGGCAGGGGTAGGGGCAGAGGGAGAGGCAGAGAGAGAGAGTCTCAATCACTACACGCCCAGCATGGAGCCCGATGCGGGGCTCGATCTCACAACTCTGAGATCATGACCTGAGCTGAAATCAAGAGTTGGACACTCAAGCGACTGAGCCACCCAGACGCCCCTGGAACTGTATCTTTGCATTCATCCTGCACAGTGCCCAGCAGTATATACAAGGGCTAAGTGTATCGTGAATTTTATCTCTTACGTATAATTCAGTAGTGATGAAAAACTTCAATCCTGCTCCTCTCTGTAGTGTTCTGTAGTAATTGTGCCCTAGTTTATGTGCCTGTTGACGAGTCTTTTATTGCGGTGATTTTCTTCAGTGCTAATATTGAGAGTAGAGAAAATGTGGTGAAGACTTTAATGATCCTTTTAATTATTTTTCTTTTTCTCTCTGTAGACCTAGCTTGAATTCTTTGCTCTTCAAACATAATTTTAGTAGTCAGTCAGAGGAGCAGGCAGAGAGAAGCCTGTCTGTCAGGTTCAGACGGCATTTTCCCTTAGGTCCAAGAGCCAACAGGGTTTTATTCGCTCGGACCCTGTAGAACTCCGTCAGACTTTCTTTGTGAGAAATGTCATTTCTCACAGTCTGGTAGTTTCCTATTTACATGTAATAAGAGAAGGAAAACGTAAATTAAATAAAGACCAGTCCTCGTGTCTTGATGGTGGTGAGTGCCTGCCCACTCATCTTGCCTCATCACCTCCCTCTCCCTTCCCATTGCTGTCTTCTGTGTCATGTGTTCAATGCACAGAATGCCAAGTGAGAATTCCTAAATATCTTTACGAAACACAAGAGAAAGAAAAACTACCATCTTTCAGTGCATTCTGACCCAAAAATAAAGTTAGGCTTTTTTTTTTTTTTTTAAGGTCAGGATTATGTGAATCAGGCCACTTATCACTGACACATGAATTAATCCCCTGTCAAATGAATCGGTAGAGATGAGAACATGAATTTATTTGTGTAGATGTGTCAGTAGTGCTCTAAGAAAAAAAGAGAGTCTGGCATAGTGTTCTGGAGCTTATCTCTATAAATAAAATAGTGTTTGTTGGGAGCCAGGGATTCCTAAAAGAGTAGTGAATGGAGTCCCATTAGAAAAAGAAAGGTAGAAAAATCACAGACTCCTAGTTCCAGAAAGATTCTAAGCATGAAATTTAATCCAGAAGCCCCAAAGGAAAAGACCAGTGTATCTCCCCTAACATGAAAATTTCTCTGTAGTAAATAAAATCAAAAGAAAACAAAGTGTGAGAAATACTTTTATGCCCTTAATTGGTAAACATCTGATTGCCTTAATACATACATTAAGAGCTTGTATAAATTGGTAGGAAAATGGTGAATGCACCAGGAGAAAAATGGGCAAAAGATGTAAATGGCACATCATAGAAAAAAGATTGAAATCGTCCCCCCAAAATATGAAATGATTCATTGCAATCATGAGAGAAACATGAGCCATAATAGTTAGAGAGCATCATTCACCTAGCCTATTGTCAAAAATTTTATAAAATTGACAGAATCCAATGACAGCACGATTGTAGAGAAGGAGACCCTTGCCATATGATATCATACGATATCCGTGTCGATGTAATTGGTGCAACCATTCTGGTTAGCAGTTTGCACTGTTGGTCAAAACTGCAACTGCGTTTACCCTTCGGCCAGTTCATCTCTAGGAAGTTACCTAGTGAGAGTCTCACAGAATAATGGAAAATAGGGGCGCCTGGGTGGCTCAGTCGTTAAGCGTCTGCCTTCGGCTCAGGGCGTGATCCCAGCATTTTGGGATCGAGCCCCGTGTCAGGCTCCTCTGCTGGGAGCCTGCTTCTTCCTCTCCCACTCCCCCTCCTTGTGTTCCCTCTCTCGCTGGCTCTCTCTCTCTCTGTCAAATAAATAAATATAATCTTAAAAAAAAAAAAAAAGAAGAATGGAAAATAACAAGTCTAGCTACTTGTAAATAGCAAATGGAAAGTGAAGTTGTTACCACTTCATCATTTAACATGTCCTTCAGTAGGGGACTGGTTTCTTAGAAAATGATTCAGACACACAATCCAGCCCTGCATGGTTGTTACAGAGAGTGAGATAGACTTTCATGTTCTGATATTAGATTGATGCCCAAGATAGATAGTTAAGTGAAAAATTATTACATAATACATTGTGTAATTGTGTGTGTGTGCGTGTGTGTGTGTGTGTGTGTTTTAGACTGCATATATGCATATAGGCACATCTGTACATCATGCATATTCATAGAGAATTTTTGGAAGGAGAAAGGAGAAACTTAGCACTGTTAATCTTTAGAGAATAGGAAGGTAGGGAAATTAGCATATAGTGGTTTTATAATAAAATAAGAGTCTAAAAAACCCAATAAAGAAAACAAAACAATGCCCACCTTAGTCTTCTGTTGTTATGTAATAAATTACCAAAAATTTAGGGGCTTAAAACAGCATTCATGTATTAATTTTATGCTTCTGTGGAGCAGAAGTCCAGGTACGCTTGACTTGCTTGAGCTCAGGGGGTTCTCAAGGTATCGTAAAGCCAAAATCAAAGGAAGATGGAAAATCACAAGTTCCTAGTCCCCGAGGAACCCTCACCTAGTGTTTTGGCTTAGAATATCATAAGTCCAAAATCAGACTGTCCGTTGGGCTGGGTTCTTATCTGGAGACGAGGAAAGAATCTCCTTCCAAGCTCATGCAGGTTGTGAACAGAGTCAGATCCCTGTGGGTGTAGGAATGAGATCCCTGTCTCATCTTGACCATCAGCTGGAGGCTGCTTTTATCCTCTGGAGGCTGCAGTCCTCCATCTGCAAGCCTCCAGTGACACATCCAGTCATTCTCATATTTCAGATCTCTAACTTCGCCTGCCATCAGCCAGAGCACATTTTTTCTTTGAAAAGGCTTATCTGATTGGGTAGTGACTCCAGGCTTTTTAAGTCCTAAGAGCGCCTGTTGCCCCCATCCAAAATACCTACCTTTTGTGTCTTCAGAAGTTGTTTTTACTGGGAATTTGCGGGTGACTGTTGAGATTCATTTATAAGAATGTTTCTGGAAGGAGAGATGAAAAGGAGTCTCACGTTCCTATTGGACAGTGCTAAGAGTTATTAAAGACAGGAAATATCCCTGAGGTTAGGTTACTGTGTTGTTGGAAAAAGTTTCATAAATTATTTTATAATAATAAAGTGCCTCATGTCTGAAGGATGAGTCACCACCTTATTTGCTGCTGCACTGTTCACCGAGCCCTTCTTCAAAGCTCTAACTGAGCTAAAGGAGGCCCAGAGAGACAGAAATAATCAGAGAACTGGAGAACTTCTGTTCCGTGTAGAAACTTAGACTACAAGGAACAGCAGTGGGATAGGTGCAGGGGAGCTGGGCGCCACAACAGAACATCTCACATCCGCTCGCGTGACGGAGTCCCTGTGGACTCTGTGGTGCACGTTGCCTCATCTTCCTTCCTCCCCACCTCCTGGGGGCCAGGAGGTGTGGGCTTAACAACGCGGCGCACAAATTAAGGGAGAAACCATGAGATACCATGGGTATTTTTTCAGTAAGGTTTTTCTGATTTCAGAAAATGGTGAGGACCTTCCTCTTTGGGACCTGCTTTGGAGTCTCTTTCTGAGCCACACGTGAGGAGTGGCGTCACCACCTTACAACGAGCCTTTGCACTGTATCAGTGCAAATTGGATGGGGGTACACGCAGTGGCTTTTGCCGACAGGCATTGCTGATGCAAACAGTTGGAAGTTAATGGGCTAGCAATGAGACGGAGACAGGGTAAAAATAAACACTGTGGAGTAGAGTTCAGAGAAGATAGTCTGGAGTAGAACGAGGGGAGTGAGCGTTCCAGGTGCCAGAGATGTCCCCGAGAGCGTCCTTGATGTTGGTGAGAAACTTCGTCTCCACACACTGTGCCAAGAAAGGGAACTCTAAGCTTGGAAAATGGGTAGCTAGGCAACAAGGGATTTAATAAACCTGAAATTTGGGCCCTGGGTGCCAACCAGGTCCTTAATCGGCTTACCGACATCCACATGACTCTGTGCCATTCTGAAGAAGTGGTAAAATCTCATAAGAAATGTGACAGGCCACGTGTCCATGACCTTGATCTTCCAGGCTGGTATGGTTAAAAAATAAAATATGATATTCTGATTATAACAGTGAAAACTGATAGGTGGTGGAAAATAGAAGAAATGACATGGAAAATAAGACTCTCCTGTAAAGTCACTACTCAGAGATAACCTCTGCTAACTTTTTATTGTATTTCTTGTCCTTCTTTCCTATATGTGTGTGTATGTGTGTGTCTCTACTGTGATTGCAATGCATTTGTTGAAGTTTCTGCTTTAGTGCACCCTTGCCAACGCTCATGGTACAGAGTTTTACGTTCCATCAGTATAAGCCAAACAATATCATAGTATTTTTTCCAATTTTATTGAGCTATCATTGACATAGAACATTGTATTAGTTTCAGATGTGCAACATAATGATCTGGTATTTGTATATATTGGGAAATAAGTTTAGTGAACATCTGTCACCTCATGTAGGTTTCACTTTTTTTTTTAAGATTTTATTTATTTGAGAGAAAGAGAGCATGAGCTGGGTGAGGGGCAGAGGGAGAAGCAGACTTCCTGCTGAGCAAGGAGCCCGATGTGGGGTTTGATCCCTGGACCCTGGGATCATGACCTGAGCTGCAGGCAGACACTTAACTCACTGAGCTACCCAGATGCCCCTAGGTGATACATTATTTTCTTAAGATAAGAACTTTTAGGATTTACTCTTTTAGCAACTTTAAATATACAATACAGTATTGTCCAGCAAGGTGACTTTAGTTAACCTTACATTCCAAAACTTACCTTGTAGTTGGAAAATGGAACTTTTGTATTTCTCTGACTTATTTCACTTAGCATAATCTCCTCGTGAGCCATCCCTGTTGTTGCACATGCAGAATTTCCTTCTTTTTTTATGGCTAATCAGTAGTCTTGTATTTATATATACACCACATTTTCTTTATACATTTGTCTCTTGTTAGACACTTAGGTTGTTTCTATGTTTTAGCTATTATAAGTAATGCTGCAGTGAACGTGGACTGCACCTATCTTCTTGGTGACTTTGTTTCCTGAAGATAGACACCCCAAAGTGGAATTGCTAGATCATATGCTAGTTATAATTTTAATTTTTTAAGGACCTCCATCCTGTTCTCCATAATGGCTGCACCAGTTTACATTCCTACCAACAGTGCACAAGGGTTCGCTTTTCTCCACAACCTCACCAATACTGACTACCCCTTTTTGATAATAGCCATTCTAATATGTGTGAGGTGAATATCTTAATATTTTTAATGGGTATGTTTTACTAATCTTTTGTTATATCACTGATAGTCATCCCTGATTTGCTATTTGACTTTTCTTTATTGGTGCTTTTTGATAACATAAGGGTTTTTTTTTTTTTCTTATTTTTAATTCGTCTGTGGTCCAGTCTTTTTCCTTCTGATTTCTTCCACTTTTGTTGTCCTTGTGTCTAGTTGCTATAGAGTGTCATTTTTTTTTTAAACAAAGTTGGTCTTGCTCTAAGAATTGTCTGCTCTGACCTCACTGTATCTCCTGCTTGACAAGTTTAATATCAGTCATGTTTCTTTACCTTCTCTTACTCTTCATCTCTTGTATAGGGTGATGGTTTTCCCAAGCAGTGAGTGAGTTTTTGAACAACAGAAGCTTTTCGGAATACACTTACATATTTCTTCTCTGATATTTGTGGTACCTGGTTTGTATGTTGCACACAGACAGAGGGAAAACTGTTACCTGTGAATTTTCGCTTACTGGTGGGAACAACTTAGAGATTAATGATCTTAAGGTATCAGTGAAAAATTTCTCCTTAGATAAGGTGAGACTAGGGACATAGTGCTGAGTGTGATAGTATGTCTATTTCTTTTATTTTGTTACTATCTTTCAAAAACCTTCAGCAGGTTTCCCATACTTGAAATGACATTTGCCAAATTGTTTAAATTGGCTTTGTAGATCTTCAGTAAAAATTTTCATTCAGCAAGGCATTCGTCTCCTTTGGCCATATAGACATGATGGTACGAGACAAATGGTTCCCTTGCTTCTTTGTATTTTGGGAATAGGACAGAGCAAGATTATGTGGCCACAGAGTCATAACAGATTGATTGTGAGCTCTAATGGAAATTGTTTCATGATGCCCTATATAACCACTCTTTCTTTAAAATGGTAGAAACTTTGTTTTTTACACAAGAGGAATCTCTGATAGATCACTCATTGTCTTTTTTCCTAATTATAAGCAGATCTCAGTCATACCAACTTAAACCTGTAAAACCTTGTTGTGTTTAGTCCAGAGCATCAGATGTCCTCAAAATTTCACTTTATGGAGCTTAAAATCAGGAAATCATATGGATAAACTTAGTCAAGTGAAACATCACCTTAGAATCGTCTGGTTTGATTAAAATTTTGAAAGGGCCCAAGACCAGATTTCCTAATCTGGCGTGTTTGTCTAAGCTATATAATTTCACAAGGCATCTATTCTGTGACTTCAAATATTTCATAAGTCAGCTTCTCTGAATTATAGAGAATACTACCTTTCTTATTCCATACCACATTCAGAGTTTTATAATTCTTAGCCTTTGTGTAATTGTCAATTGTTGGCTTGAGTAATGACACATACTGCCCTTCCTGCTTAAGGAACAGAATGATAAAATCAGGTGGACTGACGTCAGTGTATTTTCCTAGTTTTGGGTATTGCTTTGTGTTGAATCACTAATCAGGGGTATATACCAGCATCGTTAGTATTTCTTAATTCTTTCATGCTGATCATCTGCCTTGTGACCCGAGTTTGTCATTTTGGTCTTTTGAGAAGACTGCAATGTGTATATGTAATATTTTCCTTGTATTAATTTAACAATTGAGATCTTTCTTGTATTCCTAAACTCTAAATGTAGAATTTAATCTGAATGGCCTTTGATTTAGCCTTTTATTTTCTCCTTCAGTTATAAATTGAAGCTTTGGGGAAGCTACCTTTTAAATTTATTTTAAACCTCCCCTGTGTTAACAAAAGCGATAGTAGTTTTTTGTGGGTTTTTTTGGGGGGAGGGAAGCATGTATAGAACATGGCAGCCTCTCAGGAAGGTTGACACCGTCATCCATTGGGGACGGCTCTTCATTTTTTTAAATCAAAATTTTATAACTTTTTTGTGTTTATGCATTAACTGGGTTTTCTTTGGCTTGGTTTAGTTGCTAAGGTACTAGTTAGATCTTAATTACCTGTTTTTCAAGTTAGAATCGACAGTATTTAGTGGTATGTTAACTGTGGGATGAGAGATGGTGTGCAGGTGTCTTGCTGAGGATATGGATGGACGGAAGGGGAATTTACCAATATGGTGGAGGCAGAAAGAACAGATCTGAGCTAATGCCGCAGAGTTCACTTTGCTGCTTACTGGGTTTAAGATGCCCGTGATACAGTTCAGTGACCTAAAGAAACAATTGTTCTATGGGTCTGAAACTCAGAGGTTGAGTCTGTACTGGTGATACCAGTTTGGAAGCCATTCATTCATGAGTGGTATTTAAAACCTTGGAAGGGAGTGAAATCAATGAGAGGGAGAGTTTGGGAGTGAAAAGAAGACCAAACCTGTTGAGGTGGGGTTGCTGAGTCTACAATGCCAACATTTAGAGGTTCTGAGAGGACCAGTCACCAGCCGGAAACTGAGAAGCAGCAACCAGAGAGGCAGGAGGGAAAGAGGAGGATGTAGTATTTCAGATTTTAAGAGAAGCCAGAGTGCCCAGAAAGAGGGAGTGGTAAGTTTTAATAGCAAACCCTCAGTCTCTACGAGGCACATAACAAATATTTGTTCAAAGAATAAATGACTGTTCATAAAGAAATGTTCATAATAAAATCATTACTCTGTTGACCAAAAATGCAGCATACTCTCCAGATGGAAGATTTGTTTCCGTGACAAAGAGAAAGTCCTCTGAAATTATCTACTTATGTAGAAAGCCCCACAGATTTTAATGCATAATCTTAGTAACTTTATTTTGAAAGTAGTTTCAGCAAATCTTTCATTTACCTTGTCCATGATATAATCTATCTCAACCATTGCTAAAAGCTGAGGGAGCTCCTGCCTTTCATAACTGTTAGATAGTTTGGATGCTGACGTGCTCTACCACCTTCCAAATCCACAGAGCAGTCAAACAAGGCAGTGTTTCACCAAAATGAAGGAAATATGAACTGTAGAAAATAGACATTGAAAATTCTTGAAGTTATTTTTGCTGTGAGAAAAGAGATTTTTGCAAATTTTAGAAGGGAGGGGATTCTTGAGAAACAAAAGTCTCAACCTCTTTTCTTGAAAGTTAGTGAGGTAGAAAAAATCTTTTTAATTTCATATTTTATAAATATTGCAGTTAAAAATTAAAGTAACGGGGTTATCAGCAGTGTTTGCCTTTGGATTAGACATTTTTAGACTTAAATTTCACGCTGTGATAATTACATATTTCACTATTTGGAAATAGATAAATGACATGTGTTATTAGGTCTTCTAAATGTCTGGAAGTTTATATATTCACATTAGCTAAAAAGATTCTTTTTTATCAACCTGTTGAAAAAGAAGAGCTTGCCTTATGTTTAGGGTTGCTTTTATGTTCATACAGATGGTAAATAAAGGATCACCTAAAACGTAAAGAGGTCAAAAGGTGCATTTAAAATCCTTGCTTGAATCCCTGCTCTCCTCATCCTCAAGGTTTTCAGAACTTAATGGTCTTAGACTGGACAGCTTTGGTGATTGTCAAAGTGACTTGGGTTTTTCGTGTACTATGGTGATTCTTGCACACTCTGCACCAGCGTACCCCCAAATGATCTCTGAGCTTCAGTTAGAAATCCCTAGTTATATTTATGTGCAGACTGTCTTCTTCAGCCCATGAGCTGGCAAGAGTCGCTGGATTTGTATCATAGAAAAATAGCCGGTTCCCTAGAGACAAAAGAACTTGAGACAGGGGTCCCATTAGTATGGAATCAGCCAGCTGTCTGCATTCAGTGCCAGCGCCCTTGGTAGAAGGCAAGATGCTCAGCACAACCTAAGTGGCCTGTACCTATCGGGCAAACTTAAGTAAGGGAGGTTTATAAGTCTGTATTTTAAATTCAAGTACCGATGCTAAAGAGCATTTTCTTAAATATGCACAGCAATGCCGTCTCTGTCTTTGAACTTACTGACTCTGGCATAATTACAATTTCAGCTTTTATGATGCTTTAATGCACATTTTTTGTATTTGTTATAGCAGTGTGTGAGTGCTTGTCCAGAAAGCCAGGCAAATTGCAGGCTTTTCAAGTTCTAAGCTTTTATGGTAGGGGTAACACTGGATAATTATAGAGCTTGTCATGAAATGTTAAGGTGTATGTATACTGTGGCAACCATCACAAGTTTAGAGGGTTCAGCTGTGGGGAAGGAGAGCCCATCAACACTCTTGCATTGGAGCCGATAGCAGATTTGGCATCCCTACCCTTGAGAAGAGTGGTGGAAAAAATTTAGAAGAGCATACATACAAGCAAAGTCATACAGTNNNAGGGAAAAGAGATGATCTTTGCTTTTAAAGAAAGAAATATTTTATGTTTTTTAAGAATGCTTTAAAAACCTTTTTTTTTCCTGTTTGTAAAAGCTGTGCATATTTATTATAGGAAATTTGGAAAATACAAGAAAGTATAATATGAAAATCACCTGTGTTCTTATCCACCACTCAGAATTAACTACTTAACATTTGGCTATTTGTCTAAATATGTTTAGTCTATATATGTTCATCTGCTATAATATTTATGACGCTCATGTATACATAAATTTGTGCATGAAATACAAATTTTATATATACACATAATTTGTCTATACCTGTGTGTGATCTATGGGGTCATAGATACAATTTTGTATCTAGATCATTGTCTTTCTTTGAGATTTTTATATATCATTAAATGTCTTTTTTTTCAAATACTTGGTTTCAAAAAGTCCAAAATACTCCATTTTATGAATATGCCGTAGTTGCCTTCCTCTAATGAATATTTTGTCTGTTTTCCTGTTTTTTGCCCTTGTAAGTAATGTCGTGGTGAATAACATTACCCATCAATCTTTGTGAACACTCTGCTTAGTTTCTCAACCTAATCTGGGAGGGTACTCCTGAAAGTGCTGGCCTTCTATTGTCTTGTATTTGTGTTGTCCGGCCATTTGTTATTGTCTGCTGTAGCTTATTGAGGCCTTGGAGTCAGAGATTGTGTCCACAGGAAATGCTCTTTAATGCTTGCTGCAAACGACATTTAATAAGCATCAGGAATGTGTTGTGTGGCACCAAAATAACTTTACACGTATCTAAGTCCATCTCAAGTGTGTCCTCTCTAGGTGAGACAGTAGCTCGTTCTGCTGCATTTCCAGGAGCTCTGTACCCAGTGACATCATGGTGACCTGGTAAAGTTAGTGAAGTCAATAAAGGAGGAACATAGCACAGAACTGCAGAGCTAGTCACACTTCATGCTGTGTCCCTGCTTTCCCAGGCACTGAGGACTTAGACTCTAGTGTAGAAACCTCCAGCTGCTGTGTCCCCCTGACCCTGCTGCCGAACCCTTTTAATTTTGAGATCTTTAACAACCAATGAAGTATTTAATGGTGTATGTAATAAACGCTGGACCTCAGGGTTAAGATCAGGATTTTAGCTCCTCTCTACCATGTATCAGCATTGCTCCCTTGGGCAAATCACTCTCTGTATCTCAACTTCCTTATATATAAAAATGTAAATAATAGAACTTGCCCTTGCCACCTCATACAATTGCTTAACTGTGACTATATTTACAGTATTATAAAGTGCCATACCAGTGCGAGGTTTTCAGAAATTATTAAGGTATTTTTAGGACTAACCTGAATTCATAAATAGGGTAGGTTAGTGATGGGTAGTAAGGAGGGCACGTATTGCATGGTGCACTGGGTGTTATACGCAACTAATGAATCATCGAACTTTACATAAAAAAAAAATATAATAAAAAAATAAAAAATTAAAAAAAAACATTCAGAAAAGCCCCCCCCCAAAAAAAATAATGTGGTTAAAATGCTAGGATACCATGGTGTGTAAATACAAAGCAAATTAGAACACAGGCTTGTTGCAGTCTTCAGGTGGGCTGCCGACAATGGAATGTGACATCCTTGTAATGGTCCTCATTGCAATACATTTGTTATAGTCTGTGATGTTTCTTTTTTGGCATTCCAGCCTTTGGAGGTCCCTTAGCTGTGTACTTAGTCTGGTTTAGAGCTGATTTGGGAAATGGACAGCATTTCTTTTAAAAGTGAATCCCAGGGGCACCTGGGTGGTGCAGTCAGTTAAGTGTCTGACTCTTGGCTTCCGCTCAGATTGTGATCTCGGGGTCACGAGATCGAGCCCCAGGTCAGCTCAGTGTGGAGTCTGCTTGGGATTCTCTCTCCCTCTCCCTTTCCCCCCACACCCTCTCTCTCTCTCTCTCATCAATCAAACAATCTTTAAAAAAATAAAAATAAAAAATGAAAAGTCAATTCCATTGGACCAGAACCACAGCAGTGCCAGAGGGCCTGCCCCAGGGATAGGTAGTAGGAAGGGTTATTTAGTTATTTAGGAGTGGGGTTCATAGCCCCCTGTTTTACCTTTGCTTCACCCAGAGAAGATTAGCCTTCATCACAGTTTGGGCTGGAGAGTCATCTTTCGCCTGAGCAGAATATTTAGTGTGTATACATGCATGCACACACACATGCATGTTTAAAAATCATTCTAGGAAACTGAGGCCCAGTGCAGCCAAGTGTTCCGGTTCACATGGCTTGTTGGTATCAGAGCTAGATCTGGCACCTGGTTTCCCAGTCACTGCCCCTGGCACCCTTCCCAGCAGGACCCTGTAGTAGGACCCTGAAGATGTCTTTTGGAGAGATCAGAGAAGACCAGGAACATCCCCAGAGTTAGCTCTGATTCATTTTTCTTTTCTGGGCCTGACGTAGTGTCTAGATAAGTGGTTTTCTTCATTTATGTTTCTTCTGTACTACTCTGTGAAAGAGTTTGGGTCTCCCACCTGAAGCGGGGGGGAAAGCTCACTTTTCGTAAGTAAACACTTAGATTTATAGGCATCTTGTTATTAGAGTTACCATGTATGGTGTGTCCTGAGGATAGAGAACAATTTCAGATTACCTTAGGAATGAATTAAGTTGCCATAACACATTAAAAGAATAACTGTTGGTCAGGAGATGAGCGTGTCAGCAATTTACTAACAGGACCCCACATGACTAAACCACATGAAGGAGGGTCAGCAAGAAATCACACCTACTTAGTAAACAAGTGGGCTGAGAGAAGGAAAGTTTCATTTTTATATAAACTGTGTGTCCCCTAATTGTATACTGCTGCTGACTGTCCTGTCAGCAGACCCTTTTTGGGAACAGACTCTCTAGTACAGGTACCCCTGAGAATTTTCCCCCAAAGCATAAACCTTGCAGACTGTTCCATCTATGATGGTCTCAGTTGTCAGTGAATGAAAAAGCAGCATTTAATTACATGCACCTTTTTTTAGTAGATATAAAAAGTTATATTTCTGATTAATTTTCTTTTAGTTCTATGGTGGTTTGCTATTAATCATGGTTGACTTTGAACAGTTCTCTTTATCTTCACTTGGCTTTAATTTCCTTTTCTGTTAAAAGTGGAGGTTGGATTATATGTATTTATTCTAATATTCTTTTTTAATATTTATTCCAAGGCTCTAACTCCATAGTTCTAGTTTTTCTGTTTTAAAGGAGTTTTTTCCCCTACACTGTGTTATCAAGATTAATTCATACTGGCCTTATGTTTTTCACTGGGTGTATGCTTCTAGTATTCTAGGGGCTGATGAAAAATGGTTTCTCGGCATTGAAAGTAACAAGGAAAAGATTTGGGACAAGAGAGTAGATTGGATCCTATGACCTAAGATGGAGGGAGGCATGCCTGAGTGACCCACAAGCATGTCCTGGACATGGTCACCGATATCATCTGAGGATCGATATTCCTTCCATCTGGAAGGACTTTGGGTGGGAAAACTGGTTGTCCTATGGCCTGGGCCTCGCAGGCACAGTTTGAAAGCCATCCCTGTGTTTACTGGAGTAATAGTACGTTTCAGTTTGTGGTATGTCTATAAAATGGAGCAATCCGGCTTGAAAGCCTTATTTTGCACACGTGGACATGTTCTCGAACTCTAAGTAGTTACCAGAATGACCCCCCAATCATTAAAGAAATGAATTTAGTTTTGAAGGTTTGAGAGTGAGGGACCAATTGTGTATGCGTGCGTGCGTGCATGTTTGTGTCTGTGTTTGTGTGTGAGAGAGAGAGAGCAAGAAAGAGAGATCCTCAGGCCGAGAACAAGACTCACTCCAATGTTGGCAGATGCAGAGTATTTTTAATTGGCTAAATGTAGGAAATGAAGCAAGTTCCTTGATTGGTAAAAAGCCCTGTTCCTTGTAGGATCAGTAATTTGGCGTGGGAATGGACGCGTTCTCGCATCCTTGAAATTGGAAGAGAAAAAAAAGTTGTGAGTGGGTTCACGTTTGGTGTTTTTGTGTCCTTATTTCAGTAGGAAATGAGGGTTTAAAGCTTATCACAAGTCATTTCATTTGACAGTTTTGATTTTCAAAAGAGAAAGGCCAAATGTAAATTCTTCTCCCTTCTCTGGAGACCCAGGCAGACTTTTAACATCAAGAGATGTACATACTTCTCCTGCAACAAATTTCCCATAAGCGGTAGCAGTCTGCTTTGTCAGGAGCTCCGTGACGCTGCGTAGTTCACTTCTCTCGTACTTAATGTTGACGTAAATGATGAATGTTCGTTTCTCGTGGTGATGTGAGGCCTTAAGAATTTCTGTCATGATTATGTGCCTGTCTTACCTGACTCCTGCTTAACATTTAGTTTCTGGAAATTGTCTTTACTAGCAAAGTAGAAGTTACAAGACCTAAATTTTAGTCACTGACATGAACATGCCTCACAGTGAGTGACTGCCTTAAAAGTTCTGTGTTTGTTAGCCAGTCATGCTTTTCACTGAAATACCTGTAACGTCCCACCATCCCCAATTTCTAAAACTGCAGTGACACTGGAGTAAGTATATGCCAATGACTGGTCACATATTTAGGAAGAATTAACCTTACTTACAACATAGACTCTCGTGATTCAAATACATTCAACACATGGCTAGACCTCAGAAATGGTCTAAGAGCCTAATGGGCAGAGACAGAACATTTCCACAAGACAGTGGGTTTCACTTTCCCGTACTGCATCCCTGACGTCAAGACGTTGTACCTCAGCCAACAAGCAAAATATTTAGCAGTCTCCTCCTACCACAAGAAAGCTGTTGTACATCCATTGTTCTCCAACAGCCTTATCTTTCTCTATTTTATTTGAGAAACTACACTTCATAGTATTAAACATCTACCTCAGATAAACTGTCGATTCATTCGTTAATTTATAACAATATATTTTTCTGGTTGGGTAACCAGAAAAATGGAACAGAAGCAATAATCAAAGATACTGTTAATGAAGACTTGTCATGTTGGAAAAGAGATCAAGTAACAAAAATTCATCTCTGCCCTGGATATAGTCCTGTGACTTTTTGATTTTTAAGCAATGAGGGAAAAACACTAGACTTCGGAACAGAAAAGAATCAATTGCTTACAAAGGAATAAAATTTATGCTGGCCTCAGACTTTCTACCACAGATTGCCAGATAATGATGTTGTGGCCACAGAACTCTATTTGATAGGATATCATATGTATGTATGTATGAATGCATTATCATTCGAGGTCACATAAAATACACTTTTCATGTCTTTCCTGAGAAAACTCGCTTAAAGATAGATAGCTAAGAGTTAAACAACCAAAGAATTGGAGAGATGGGATATAAAAGTAGTATGTTGAACATACTAAAAGTTTGAAAAGATAGTTTAGAAATATAGAAGTGTAAATAATGACTCACTAACAACAGGATAGATGCAGAACTCCTCTATCAGTCAAGATGAAAGGTGGAGATTAGGCAGAAGTACACTTGGGCCAGGTTTCTTGGCTAACTTTGGGGAATGAGGCGGGGAACAAGTGTTATACTTACTCCTTTTCAATCTCTTAATTAGCAAGATAGGCATCCAGGTGTGTTTTTTAAACATTTAAAGTAAACGTACCAGGATGAAAAGCAGTCATTTCCTTGTATGTCACAGAAAGAAAGAAGAAAATACTGCAACACGGAGAAAACTACCACCACACTTACCTTTGAAACATAAATGTGAGAGTTGTAATAGCCATAAGAGTTATTTACTATAAACTACTGAGGGTTATCCCAAGAAAGCTGATTGATTTAACGTTATGAATGGTACTAATACATCAAAACCGTGGGTCAGATGTTCATCTGAATAGATGTTGAAAGAGAGCTTCATAAAATTAAACATCCATTTTTGCTGAAAATGCTTTAGAAAATGAGAACACACAGAGAGTTGCATGATATAGTAAGACACATTAATTCAGACAAATAGCCAGTGTCTTATTTTGCGAAATACTAGCAACATTTTATTAAAATCTCTCCCCATTAAATTTAAATTTATCCAAGAGGTTCTTTGGGTCAAGCAACACACAAAACTAAAACAAAATCTATAAGAGCTGGTAAAGTTTGTTATATTTGAATGACATAAATAACCTAGACTATGCAAGAGAATTAAGTGTAAGTACTAAAGTAAGTACTAAAATTAATAAAAGTATTCATTAAGTAGATTGTGTAAAGATGAATATATAGAAATTAATGTTGAATATTATCAGCTATAACCAGTTAGAAATGATAATGAATAAAAGGGATCAATTCATGATAGCATTCCACTCTCTTTTCCCATATCCCTTTTTCCATCAAAGAAATGGGTCATAAATACCATACCTTTGAAGTAACAAAAGAGACTTGAAAAAGATTGCTGTGTAGAAGCAACAAAACTTTATTTGAAAGCAAAGCTATTTTTGAATAATGGAAAGATATGTTCTGTTCATTGGAGAAAAAGCTAAATATTATAATTTCCCCATATTAAATCACAGTTCTAAAGCAACTCTAATCCAAATCCTCTTGACTGTGTGATTCTGTGTGTGTGTGTGTGTGTGTACATGTGTTTATTGCAAGCACCATGTTCACTCTGTAGTTTAAGCAGAGGAGGAATTTATTACAGAATATTAGGTAGCTCAGAGAATTTTCAGGAGGACCAGAGAGTGAGCATTGAAGTCCACATAGCCTAGAAAAGTGCATAGACCACATCATGGTACTGTGCAGAGCAACTCCTGGCTACTGTGCCCATGATTCTGAATGCTAGAAACTCAGACACTGCTGCCCCTGCCTCCAAGAGGGGTACCCCTGCCACCACTTTTGCCGTGAAAATTAATTACTTAGCCACCTATTTCCTCATACTGCCTTCTTTCAAGCCAAAAATTGAGTTTAGACTTAATTGGCAAAGCCTTGGCTATGCCCTCATTGCAAAGAAAGCTGGGAACATGGTTGGTGGCATCAGTCTTGGGGAGACAGCGCTCTTGATGTGGGAAATTCCTCTTCTCTAGGAAGACCGCTCAGAAGATACTGGGTGAGCATAAAGATGCAAATACTCACTATGGTAACTGGACATAATGACTATAAAGTACATCTGGAAGACTGTGTAGATACCGTTGGCCACATAAATTCAGGAAGATGGACCTGACTACCTGAGTTTAGCAGATATCATCTAGGGTGATGACAGGGCAAGCAGTCTACCACACATGAAATAAAAATTGCCAGGGATTGATAATGATATGGTGACGGAAACATCACACAGCCCTGAGAAAGAGAGAGTTTTATCAGTGAATGGTAGTGGGAAGATTGACTATCCATATGAAAATGTGGGAGGTAGACTTCCTTCATACTATGTACTAAAATGATTTTCGGACAGCTGTTAAATGATGTGTAAAAATTAAACACTAAAAAATAAAATGAAGATGTAGTTATTTAGCATGAGGAAATAATTTCTTAGCATGAAAATGTAGAAGAAATAGCTAAGGAAAAGATGGATAATACGAGTATATTAAGAACTTACAATTCTGTAAGTTAAAACCACCATAAAAAATTAAAATACTAGCAACTGAGAAGATATCTCCAACAAATACAATGGGCAGAAGTTTAATATTATTAAGTCATAAGAAAAAAGTCTCATGAATGAAAGAAAAAATTCTAATGTCCCACTAAATAGTCAAAGGACATGAACAGACAGCTCACAAATAAAGTAGACATGACAAAAGTTTGATCTCACACTAATCAAAAAAATGCAAATCAAAATAATGAAATACCAGTTTCACCTGATTTGCAAATATTAAAAAGCGTGCACGGTAATAATCATTTCTGGTGATGGTATAGTGAGACGATAATGCTCAGTACATTAATGTAAATTTATAATCTTTTTAGAAAGAAGAGTGGTATTTTGTCAAGAACACTAAAAATAGTTTCCATCACTTGAACTATTATTTGCACTTCATGAAATATAATTTAAGGAGTTAATCAGAAAAGTACTCAAATACATATTTAAGGATATTAATTGCAGCATTATTTATAATAGCACAAAAATGGGCAACCACCTAAATATTATATAGTGAGAAGTGATGCTTAAACTGTAGTCCATCTGTATAACAAATATAGCCATTAAAAATCATCACAGCGAAAACAATTTAATGGCATAGGAAAATTATGATTACAACCTAATTGTAAGGAACAGGATACAAAAGCTGAATATGGTTTGTGATCCTATTTAAAAGTATGTTTGTGGGGCACCTGGCTGGCTCAGTCAGTGGAGCCTGCCCCTTGATCTCGGGGTTGTGAGTTCAAACCCCATGTGGGGGGCAGAGATGACTTAAAAATTAAAAAAAGTACGTTTGTATGTACGTGCACACACTATCAAAAAACAGGCTGAAGAAACATACCACGCTACGTTAATAGGATTACCAGTTTTATTTTTATAGTTTATTTTCCAAATCCTCCACCATGTGTTACCTTTAGAATCAGGTTTTTAAAAGTTATTTTAGAACTGAGCAATTCCTGTACTATGGATTTTCAACATTTCACCAGCAAAATCCCACGTGCATATTGCTTCCACTCTCACCATCTGCCTTCAGTTTGAAGCAGTTAAACGGTTTTATGTTTAGCATCTTCCAATATTAGTAGCAGTACTAAAGTTATCCCCTCAGTCTGATTTATCCTTACTCAGCCCCTCAGCGGCGATGGGCATATGCTGCTGCGTTCTACCTGACTTCACCTAGAGAAGCACGCGTCTGCCGCAGATCAGTGTAGAATCTGGGTGAAGAGCCGAGTGTTTTTTCATGACACGTATTGTTAAATAAAAATGGGTTTTGGGGGGGAGGGGTGATCTCAGTTAATTGCTGTTGGAAAACATTACAAAACTATTTAGCAGAACTGCTTCGTTTTCTAGTTAATAAGATGTTAATTAGAAATATCCTAAGTAAAAAGGGTCTCTGCTAAGATTCAAAAATTGTAAATCCCCTGGCCTGTAACAGTGGAAAAGGTTTTGTCCTGCTGTAGCTTCATATCCTAAGATGCAAACGCTACCCCTCACTTAGGCATTATCTCAGCCATTTTCCACCTGAGAGCACATTTTTAATATGAGGTTTTTAAATCACTCTATGAAATTATGAGCTATTATAACATTTAAAATTTCTTTTAAAATTATAAGTTGATTAATAACCAAGCGTGGATGTTGTTATTATGTTTATTTTATGTCTGCATGAAGCAGAGCCAGCAAGTCCGAGTCCGGTTCCCTTGGGAAACTAGTTCAGGTCCCACGTTGGAGTGTTCATTGATGACATACTGAGGCATGACACTACTCCCGTCCTCCTGCTCCGCTAAAACCATCATCTCCCAGTGGTCAGATCCAGTGACTTCTTTATAAAATAGTATTATTCAGCCTGAGCGCCCTGGAAGATTTAATATCAGGAACCATTTCCTACCTCTTGATGATTTCCCTTCCCTTGCTTCCTCTAATTCTTCAGTATTCCCGTCCTTCCCGTTGGCTCCTTTTTGTGTCCTCATCCACTTTAACTATTGGAATCCCCTTGTGTTACCTCCTTTGTCACCCTTTACCTGTGACAAGCACTCCTTTACCACGACCTGCCGCTTCGTGCATGTGCCAGTTTTTTCTGCAGTTCTATCTTGGGCCTGGACATTTCGTCTGAACACAGATGCATGTTTCTATTTGCTGGAGCTTTCTCCATCTGAACGTGTCCCCGCAGCACCTCAGATCCAACTGTAAGCAAGTTGATTCTCACCAGTTCTGTTCATTCTCACTTTTAGCAATGTCATTGTACCTGGCTACCCAGCATCTTTCGTCCACCCTCCCTGCTAAGTCTTAATTTCCCTCTGAAATTTGACCGCTGGTGCTTCGCCCTGGCCCCAGCCCCTGGTTCAGGGCTTTTGCAGCGGAGTGAGGACTGGGTTCCCTCTTTCCGCCTGCTCTCACTGCCTGTGTGCACCTCAATCTCCTTTCTCTTCTTCGTTGAAGGCTTTTTTTTTTTAAAAAACACATGGATGCAATTATGTCTTTAAAGAAACATTTGTGGTTTGTCATGACATAGACGAGTATAGGGTACCCAAGTGTGATCCCCAGATCAGCAGCTCCAGGAACTAGTTATAAATACAGAGTCTAAGGCGCCAACCCATACTTACTAATAAAGTAACTATGGGGGTGGTGCCCAGGAATCTGTGGTCTAACTAATTCTCAAGGTGATTCTGATACACTCTGCAGTTGAGAATTACAGCTCTTTAAGTTCTAAAGCCTGACTACACATTCGAATCACCCGCAGAGCTTAAAATAATACCAGGTCCCAGACCAATTAAATCAGAAACTCCATGTGTCTGACCTGGCATCAGTATATATCTTTTTTAAAGCTCCCCAGGGGATTTTTGATCCTTAGTAAGGTGAGAGAATAACTTAATCTGTAAAATTCACTTGCTTTAGCAAAATCTAAAGCAGTGTTTTTCAAACTTGAATGCACATTGGAGTCATCTGGAAAGCTTTAAAAATGATCTTGCCCCAACTGCGGTCCCCATTCTGATTTAATTGGACTGAGGTATAACTTGGTCATTGGGGTTTTTTGTTTGTTTGTTTGTTTGTTTTAATATTCCCTGGGCTATTTTAATGTGAATCCAAGGTTAAGAATCACTGTTCTAAAGTTAGGATTCTGAAACTTCAGTGTGCCTGGGAATCACCTGGAGTACTCGATAAAAATAGGGACCCCAGGGTTCCAGCCAGGTGCAGAATCACCTGGAATACTGCCTTAAAGGATAGTTCCACCTGGCCATCAGGTTTTTCTGGTTTAATCTTCATTTGTTCTTTGTGCTTGACATCATTCACCGCCCTGCCCTGCCTTAATTTCCTACAATTTTCCTTCTATGACATCAAATGACTTGGCATTCCTTAAATGTGCCTTGTTTAAAGCACTGGGGAAAATGTTGATTGTTAAGGCCAATAAATGATCTTCAATCAGTTGGTTAGTCATTTAGAAAAGAAAAAACTGGACTTCTATCTCAGTCCATACACCAAATAAATCTCATATAGATACAGAAAAAAAGGTAATTAAAAAGAAACCATAAAAGTACTAGAAGAAAGCATGGCTGCATTGAGGAAAGAATTTGGAAGTGGGGAGGGCCTTTCCAAACAAGGTATAAAACCTAAAGTCATAAAGGAAAATGGTTGATATAAATTGGATTAAACAAATTTCTCCTTGGAAAAGTTACCATAACCAACATTAAAAGATAAGAACAAGTGAGAGAAACATCTTCAGTGTATTGACAGAACTGCCTTAAGGTATAAAAATACAAAAACATAACAAATCAATAAAAAAGGCTAACCTAACCACTCAGAAGAAGAAAGTAGGAGCCAGATAGTTTGTAGAGAATGAGACAAAGATGGTTCACATATTAGAAAATCCTCAGGATCCCTGACAACCTAAGGAAGTACATATAAAGATGGCACCTAAATCTTTCAGAAGTCAGCATGGGCAAGATTGGGGGGCTAGTGTGCCCCACGTGCTACCAGTGAGAATGTACAGTAGTGCAGTGATTCTGGAGAGCAATTTAGTGAGAGGCACCAAAGTGGAAGATGAACCCATGTTTGGACCCAGCAGTTCTGTGTCTAGGAATTCAGCTCTTGGATGCAGTCACTGTGTTGTTGCTTCACAAACTGGCCCACCTACGCAGAGGGGAAGGGGAGGCTGAAGAAAGAGGCAGGTCGCTCCAGATCATTAAGGGGCAGCTTTAAAAGCAAGGGACCTTATTTACAAGACAGTCTTGAGGGGCTTCCAGAGGAGTAGATCTGTGTGTCGTGACCAGAATCTTACAAGTTTATATAGAGGATTTAACTGGGTTCGGTCACGTATCGAGTCCATATCTCTCTCTCTTTCTCTCTTTCTCTCTCTCTCTCTCTCTCTCTCTCTCTCTGTCTCTGTCTCTCTCTCAAGGCTATGTCCTTGGAACAGCTTCCCCTATGGGAATGGTGAGCGCAGTGTACATTCCATGGACAGGGGAGGGGGTCAGGAGCCTCCAGTTACCTGGGTCCAGCTTCCAGATCAAATGGAGGGCACATGCTCTGAGTGACTTTCTCCAGAGAGTATTCACAAGATACTCATTGAATCATTAAAACATTGACATCAGTCTAAGTATCCATTAATAGGAAAAGAAAGTAAATTATGGTACAGGGCATACTGGAATTTTATTTGATGATAAAGATGACAGAGATTTAGGGGTGGTGATACAGAAACATGTAGAAAGATTATTAAGAAAAAAGCAAATTTAGAACTATATGTACACAAATATATGGCATGGTATTATTTTGGGATACTTTTATATTCATAATACATGCTTGCACATCTATATGTATTTCTGGGTAGGTCCATACCCTATCAAAAGAGGTTGCACGTGAAGAGTAGAATTGGGGGTTGGGAGGTGGGCATGGGGGCCCAGAGCTTGCAGCAGTACAGATGTGTTGAGATCATACAAATGTTGGAATGAATCAGTGAATGGAAGTCAGACTTTGGGAGAGATTTTTAGTCTTTATTGTGTACCTTCTTGAACTATTTTTTTTAAACCATGTGTGTATTATTGCTTTTGTAGTAAAACTAAAGTACTTAAAAATATGCTGTTCTCTTTTACTGCTCTGTCCCTTTGCTTGTTCTGTTTCCTCTGCTCCAAAAGTCTCCTTTCCTTCTAGTCTTTCATCTACTATTTTCCCTGGAGGTTCAGGTCAGAGGTTGCCTCTGTGTGGCCATCCATCCCTCTTCTGAATGCATGGCTTCCTCGCTTTGTTTGTACCACATGAGTGCAGGATCTTATTATGCTCTGTTCTGTCTGTCTTCCTTGTCTGATGGGTGAGAGCATTGTGGTCAGGGATGGTCTGACTCATCCGACTTTCTCCAAAGGCAACCAAGAGTCTGTCATTATAAACATCTCGGTATTTTCCTTTTGAGCTCCTAAGTGCTGGCCTGCCTTACAGTCACGCGTGGCCTGATGCAGGAAGTGATTGGCCATTTCTAACCGCTCAGGTATTCTGGAACACAGAGCTCTAGTCTCAAACATGGTCTCCAGAATTGCCAGTATTCCATTTCATCCGTCATCGCTGCCAACATCACTTGAAGGAAGCTGCTGGTATCACTTACTTTAGACTTGATGGATCTACTGAAGTACCCAGCATATATTGGCTTTTTTCCCCCAAGCTTTACAGAGACGTTATTGATCGATAATGCATGTAGGGTGTACAACATGTTGGTACACGTATATATTGTAAAATGACTGCCACAATAAGCTTAGTTCATACCTTTATCCCCTCACATAATTATCATTTTTTTGTGGTGGTTACTTTTAAGATCTATTCTCTAAACTTTCAGGTATGTAATGCAGTATGTTGATTACAGTCAGTACACTTTACATTAAATCGTCAGAACGTACCTTCTACCTACAATGTGTACCTTTGAACGTCTCACCATTTCCCCCAGCGCCTGCAGCCACCATTCTACTCTGTTCTTAGGAATTCAGGATTTTTAGACTCCACATGTAAGTGAGAAAATACAATATCTGTCTTTCTCTGGCTTATTTCACTTAGTGTAATACCCACAAGTTCCATCTATGTTACTGCAATAGACAGGGTATCCTCTTTTATGATTGAATAATATTCCTTTATGTATATGCCACAGTTTGCTCATTCATCAGTGGACACATAGGTTGTTACTATATGTTGGCTGTTGTAAGTAATGCTACAGTGAACATGGGGTGCAGATATGTTTTTGAGATAACGATTTCATTATCTTTGCATAAATGCCTAGAAGTAGTGTTTTCCTTATCTTTGGATAAGTACCCAAAGGTGGAATTTTTGGTTCATATAATATTTCTATTTTTCATTTTTTGAGGAACCTTCGTCCTGTTTTCCGTAGTGGCTGCATCACTTCACATTCCCACCACTTATGCATGAAGGTTTCTTTTTCTCCACATCCTTGCCGACACTTGTTGTCTCTTGTCTTTTTGATAGTAGTTACTCTGATAGATGTGAAGTGATATCATTGTGATTTTGGTTTGTATTTCCCCGATGATTAGTGATGTTGAACATTTTTTCATGTGTCTCTTGGCCATCTATACATCTTTTTTGGAAAAATGTCTAAAGTATTTGCACATTTTTTAATTGGGTTTTTTGTGGTTTTTGTTTTTGAGTTGTATGATCTCCTTATATATTATCAGATAGATGGTTTGCAGGTATTTTTTTTCCATTTGGTAGGTTGCCTTTTCATTGTGCTCTTTCTTTTGCTTTGTAGAAGCTTTTTTTAAAGTTTGATGTATTCTTACTTATTTTATTTTTTTTTATTTTGTTGTTTGGACCATCAGTGTCGTATTCCAAAAATTGTTGCCAAACCGATGTCAAGGAGTTTTTCCCTGTTTTCTTGTAGCAGTTTTACAATTTCTCGTATTGAATTTAGTTAGGCATGTGATTTAATATATATATGATTTAAAATTTCTACCTGTTCTATACCTAGTTTTTCCTTCAGAGGGCCATGGAGATGCAGTCGTGCTGTTTAAGAAGAGTAATCGCAACTTTGTTCCCTACCTCAACACCCCTCAACATACCTGAAGGGTTCAACACATTGTAATTAATAACTGTGGCTCCTGAAGTTAGTGATTTTCTAAAAGTTGCTATTTGTGCCGAGAATCTCAGGGTTGTGTGTAGTTTGGAATGAGAGCCCTCACCCCATCTATCAATAATTTAGGATTGTATGCTAAAAATACCATGGATACATGTATAGAACATAAATAGAGTAAGGACCTGAATGGACACATCTGGATCATGGAAAAGACCAAATCATGTTTGTTTGTTTGTTTGTTTGTTTGTTTTTAAATTTTTTTAAAGATTTATTTATCTTAGAGAATGTGCACACATATCGCCGTGTGAGGGGCAGAAGGAGAGGGAAAGACGGAATCTCAAGCAGACTCTGCACTGAGCGTGGAGCCCTACATGGGGCTTGATCTCATGACCTTGAGATCATAACCTGAGCCGAAACCAAGAGTCGGACACTTAACCGACTGAGCTGCCCAGGTGCCCCCAAATCATGTTTTTTTTTTTTTTTTAAGATTTTATTTATTTATTTGACAGAAAAAGAGAGAGAGCACAGGCAGAGGAGGAGGCAGAGGGAGAAGCAGACTCCCTGCTGAGCAGGGAGCCTGAATCGGGACTCAATCCCAGGACCCTGAGATCACTACCTGAGCTGAAGGCAGATGCTTAACCGATTGAGCCACCCAGGCACCCCCAAATCCTGTGTTTTGTAAGGAGGAATGATTGGAATAATTAGAGTGATCTTATTTTTTCTTCTGATAATCACATGTTGCATTGAGATCCTGTGCATTGATTTTAACTGTCCTAATAATTTTTAAAGTTCCAATATTACATGAACCAAATACTTGGCATTCTGCGTATAAGAAAATGGAAGCGGGAAATGCACAATCTTAAGGCAAATATTTCACTCATATACTGTTAGATGGTGATTGAAATGAAAACTGGTGTTTAACTTTGAATAATCAAAAGGTTAAACTTGATAGTAAAAGTGTAAACAAGTTTGTGGTCAATGAATGGGGTTTTTTTTGTTGTTTTTTGCCAATGTTTTCCTCTTACAAAGACTTTTAGTCTTAATTTAGGAACATAGGAATGATACACACTGAAGCTTGGGGGGTGTTACACCCTGTTTGAAAAGAAGGGAGAAATTCTGGAAATAATGAAGTGAGTATAGAGGAAATAAAAGAGTGAGAATAATGAAGTGAACGGTAGCAGTAGGATCGGGTAGAGGAAGTATATCATTTATTTGATTAACCTCAGAGAACACCTGTGGGCATGTGGGATTTCCAGAGTGTTCACATGGTAGGATGCTCTTTGTTTGGATTGATAAGGGAGGAATTTCAAGCGTTAGTCCTGTTTTGACAATACTTGGAGGTCACATGAAGTGAATTTGTAAAAGGGACATTGAACTATTATTGTACCCGAGACAAGGAGGGAAGGTGCATTATAGAATGAAATGGGGAAGTGAAAAAAAAATCCACACTTCCTGGTTAAGAGGTCTAAAGGACGAGTGAGAGTTTTGAATTTGATTTATAGTATACAAGCAAATTCTAAGGTCGTGGTTCTCAGTCCTGGCAACAGTTTACAATCACTCCATTTAAACAGGGGCATGTTAGGGCCTGGATATCAGCATTTTTAAAGCTTCCCAAGTGATTCTCTTACACACTCCAAATGAGAACTGTTTATTGATATAAGGATATGAAAAAGGAGAGTGAAAGAAAAAATATTAGAACAAAGTCTCAGGGCCAGGGAATTTCCAACATCAGTATGGTTTATGGGAACTCAGAGTCACAATTCTGAATTGTTAGATACTTGGCACATTGCATATTATTTTATAGTGAAGCAATAGAATTGAATGTCTTTGATTCTTTTAAGTCTGATCCTGTTTCTGGAGTTAGCAACTGAAAATGATTAGGTAACTACTAAAAGAAAAAATATTCATATTTTGCTTCTTTCGGTTAGAATTCTGGTGTACCGGCAGCCAAAGGAACATTTAGTACTCGTTAAATGGGACCACCTTAAGTAGAATATGTATTTTTTTTACTATGAAGAACTGAAAGGAAAAAGTCTATAATAGAGAATACATTCAGATTATATTTAGCAAGGTATATGGATGTGTACCATGTCATTTAAATACTTCCCCTTTGACTAGAAATTAATAAGCAGTTGAAGCAAACAACTGAGAAGAACCAATTTCCTGATAGCACCCTCCCTACTCTTCTAAGTAAAAAGGGAAATGCTTTGTATCTAATTATGTTAAAGAATTGAAATCCCTTCATGTATGACAGAAAAAAAATACACGCACCTTAGGTTACATTCTTTAACTCAGTCTTTTATCCTGATTCAGATACTAATTAATTATCTAAGATGAAGGAATGCATCAAGGTTCATAAAATTGCATGAAACTTGGAAATATCTTTTACAGTGGCTATGTTATTAACTCGCCTTCCTTGACCTTACCAATGCTACTCAGCAACTTTAAACAAAGACTAAAAATAATCTCTTCTCTGTTGTGGGGAGATGAATTACTATAGATGGGAGGAAAATACACAACTAAAAATCAACTTCCTTCATCACTCTTGACATTCACCAGTCTTTAGTCGGGATCACCTTGAGATGTGACATCAATTCAGAGTAATAAGGAAGGGTCAATGAAAAGCTAAAACATTCTCAAGAACCCATTATAACACATCTCCAAGGGATTCGTGTCAATGCCACAGCATTTCAAATAGAGTACACAAATTCCAGAGGACCAGCTTCATGAAATGGAGACAATAGGCATCGGTGAGAGTCTTATGACATAGAAATTGACCTGTTATTGGATCTCTCTTTTACTCCCTACATGTTTTCCACCCTCGCACCTCATCAGTCATTCCTTAGAAAGCATTACATGTATGTTTGTCACGAGTCTGTTGTAACACAGTACATTCTCCATATGGTATTGTCACTGAGAGTTCATTTTTAGTAAGTAATTTTGGTACATTTAAGGGCTTTGGTTTAAGAAAATTTCTTTTTCACATGAATTTGGATCTAGAATTGGTTTTGCAAGATGACTCCAGAGCTGGATGATATCTAGAGTTAGCTGCCTCTATCGGATTTTTAGCTCTTTGGGTCTTATTCACCACTTAATCTGTTGTAGTAGGTAGCTCAAAGCTCTGTGCATAAAAAGAACTTAATACATAATTATTGAGTTTAAAAAAAACCAGCATGTTTCTATTTTTTGTATTATAGAAACTAGGTTAGGCATGAGAATTCAAAATACACTTTGTGTTTATCTACATGTATAACTGGAGTTTATCCCCCACCAACATTTAGAAATAGCAATTAAAGGAAGAGAGAAAGGGAACAGAGTACATGTTGTTAAATTCCATTTAGTTTTACCTGTGGTGACAGGAGATAGAATGATTGAAGTTATCATTACTCAATCTTCAGTATTTAGCCTATAGAATTTTCCTTCTCTACAAACCTTTCACTAGCACTCTTGAGTGGTTTGAGTGTCTGAAACAGATCAGGATTATTCAGTCTGTTAGGCACTAAATAATGTGAGCTGGAAAAATATTACTTGCTCTCAAGTACAATAACAAAAACTACAACAGAATTTTTAAGTAATTAATATGTTACACGAGAACCGCAACTAAGGATAACATAGTTATATGTAATTGCATATAATGTGGAGTATGAGTACATTTTGATATATATGAAATTATTCCAGGTGGTGTCTCTGTAAGTAAAAGAGCCTAATGCCCACCCGGTATTGGAGTTATGTTCTTAGTTCTGTCTTACACTCCCGAACCCTATCCTCCCTTGGTCTTCCCGGTCTCAGCGCCAGCATCTTACTCGTTTGTTTAATCTTGAAATCTAGGAAATCCTCTTTGTTTCTTCTCTTTCCCTCATCATTCAGCAAGTCCTATTTGTTCTAGTGCCAGAAGGGACCTGAGATCTGCAGTCACCCCATCCAAACCAGCATATCTTGGCTTGTCTGTGCTCATAGCCTCCTAACTGATCTCTCTGCTTCCACTCATGCCCGCTTCCAGCCCATCGGTCACAGAACACCAGAGGGATCTTTCTAAAATATAAATCAAATCTCATTATTGCCCTCTATGTGGTAGAGGATTGATAAATATTTGTTGAATGAATGAATCAGATGGTAACAGTGGTCTTGGCTGCTGAAGGATCAGTAAGCAATAAGGGACAGGGAAAACCAAAACAGGTTCAGAGAGCCCAGATTTTATGAAAACTTTGGTTCATTGTCTGTAATCCTCTGTGTACTTGAAAACCTGGGCACATGAGTCTACTTCTATTCATTGGCCTGCTGTGGACACTTCACAGCCTGCCAGAGACAATTCCACGGAAGGCCAATCAAGATTGTTCTGTGTCCACTCCGAGTCTAAACAGCTGCCCAGATGTAATTAGTATTCCACAATTGTATCTCGAGAGGAGCCAGTTGCTGAGACAGCTGTCTAAGTGGAAGGAAGATTTTTAACTTTTCTTGTATGAGCTGGGTCTGGTAGGATAGAGTCAAAGTTCTCAGGTGCTGGGGACTACTGTCTCTGCAAGTTCACACAGCTTGAGATTCCTGCATCACTGTTCTAGTGCCTGTCTTATCTGCTGGAATTCACCTTGGAAGGAGATGTTAGGTTTGCTTCTTTCAGGTTTGGTCTTAAAGTCTAAAGCAATGGTGCTCAGAATGTCCTACAAAGCGATAGGAAGCACGGTACTGGCTGTTACAGCATAAAACGCCACAAGTCATTTTAGCTGATAGTCAAGTAATGACAACAAGGATTCAAATGGGGGCTTATTCTTTGATCCTCCAGGAGTTTCAAATGGCAATTATCATTATTTCTTGGATTCCCTCAGTCCTGATAGAAAATCAAGGCAACCAGAAACTGTCATTTTGTGAACAGACAGCTATTAAAAGCACATTAATAATCTGTAGTGGGTATAGCATATGCCTTTTAAAAAGATTTGCAGCTTGTTTCTCTGTGGTAAAGACACAGGACTTCTCCAACCTAATTACAAAGCAATCAAACAATTTAATTAATCTGGAAATCACTTTCTTAACCATAACTGCCTTGAAAATGAGGCACCCTGTGCAGAGCCATGAGGTAAAGTCCCATTTTGTTATATTGCCCCTGCCCCCCCCCCCCCCCCCCCCCCGGGACCCTGGAGTTAATTACCTACCAAATGCCTGACCACTACTAAGGTTTACTTTACCAGGTCAAAAACATCAGCGGCGATAACAGCATTCTGTAAAGTGTCCTAGCACTCAAATATCCGAGAGCCAGCAAATCCCTGGGAGCAGCAGGATTTGAGTTATAAGCAAGTGCTGCACATATGGGCAGAGAATTAACTGGCACCGGTTTTCATTCGAGAGTCTCTCAGGTATTGCTTTGCAGATGGGTGGATGGATTCAGAGAGCAGTGCTGTGAGGAGTGAAGGTCACGTATAGGACTCTGGTTTCAATCCGTCTCGCTTTCTCATCACTGGGCATGTCCACAGCAGCCTGGTCCTCATTTCTTAAGAATACGTATAGAAGATGCGCTTTTTAATTTAGTCTGTTCTAAATGAGTGGTATTTTCATCACTGTATAACAAAAGAATGTCCCTAAGGCTTCAGAGACTGAATTAGGTAACATAGAAATCAATTTTTATTTCAAATAAGAACACAGACTTCAAAGATTGACTCCCAGAGGCCCCTGGGTGTCTCAGGCAGTTAAGCATCCGACTCTTGATTTCAGCGCAGGTCATGATCTCAGGGTTCTGGGATCAAGCCCAGAGTTAGGCTCAAGCTGGGCATGGAGCCTGCTTACGATTCTCTTTCTCCCTCTGCCCCACCCTCTCTAAAAACAAAACACAACAAAAACAGAAACAAAGATTAACTCCTACCTATCTAATCTCCTAATCTTGTTACTTCTCCCTAAGGAAAATGGAGGAATATTCTGTAATAACACAAAAATCTACAGAGTACTCATCCTCCCTTTTCATCTCCTATCACCACCATTCCACTTCTCTCAAAATTCCCTATCAACAGGCATTCTCCCACAATGGGTAGTCAGTCACCCACGGTCGACCCATATTGGAAATGTTGGTCACTTGTGACCTGTACTATTTTCATCACTTCGTTTCTAGTGGATCACTAATTATGCTTGGTTTGCTCACCAAAATATTCTTTCTATTGGCCTTTCATGTCCTAATCTAAGCTCCTAAACCCTCTTCGTTGGCCACTCATCGGTCCACCCAACACATTCATGCCAGGTTAAAATCTGTAGCATCTCTCCCTTGCCTGCTTATGTCTCTTAAGGCCCTCCCCCAGTTAATACCAATAAATATAGTTCACAGCTCATTGGCTACACCAGTCTGACTCTCTCCTACTGCCAGAGTATCTGTCTCTACTGTATCACCCTACTCTGTTTGGGGTGTTTCTGTCCCCTTCCTGAGGTTCTTCCATTTCTTCTCTTGAGCTAGCTGAACTGCCCTCAAATTACCCTGTAATCTCTTGTCTTTAATGAATTATCAGGTATTCTAGTTCAGACTGCCATCATTTTCTCTAATATCCCACTACGTTTAAGAGCCTTTGTGATAGCCTGTGGGGTATGTGTGCGCCTGTACACATGGGCATTTAAACCTAGCCTAGATCTGCCATGAAACAGGAAGAAAGATCTGTTAATAGCAAGATTATGCAGATGGCTCTGTAGTCTCGAGGTTCAAAATGTGGGAATTTGCATTTGATTTTATAGCAATGTAGGAGTAGATGAGAAGAAAATGAGGGACGTTTTCAGTTGATGGGCTTAGAAAGGCAGCACAAAATGGGGAGGCAAAACTCAAAGATTAGAAATGGCTCATGGTAGCCTTGATTTTTTTTTTTTTCATTAAGAGCAGAGTTAAGTTAACCTACCTCTATATATCTTTGTCTCGGCCCATTCATCGTCAAAGTGATCACTTGCCATGTATTATAGGATGTTACATGACTTTCTGGGGACCAATCATTAAAATCTCTAAAAGTGAAAAGGGTTTTAAGTTAACTCCTTGTTTATCCCTTCTTCAGGGTCTTAAAAATTCTCAGTAAGCTCTGTCCAGTTCTAGTTCATCTCATTATAATCTCCGGATACAGTGTTCACTTTACAAAGAACATGGAGCTAAGAATTTGGTGCCAAGTTTCATTGATCTTATTATTTATTCTCAATGATTGGGTAGGAGGGATTGTTAAACCACTCATATGTTGGCTTCCAACAATCAGCTGTTTTGTTTTTCCTAGTAACTTACTGGTAGTTTGCTCTACATGGGGTGTGAGGAAAGTGAACATTTTTTTCCAACTAAACAAAATCTACACTAAAATTTCTGGCATTAGATTCACTGCTTTTTCAGAAACTTTTAGCCATCTTGAATTTTACAATATGTTTTAAGGCTGTGAAGAGTGATATATAAGCTAAGTTGGGAAGAGGCTGGGCAGGGGGAATGAAGGCTGTTGGGAAAAGTTGACAGAATTTAATTTAGCTGTGTGGATAAATGGACAGAAAGAGTCCTGGATTACTAGATGGCAAAAGCAGAATCCATTTCTCTAGGGGCCCAAGGAACAACAGATGCAGAGACATGATAAATTTCATTGCAGCGGAGGGAAAAATGCTTCTAGATTCTCTGGCCATTAAGAAATAGGCTTTTCAGTGCTTCCTAGTCAAATGGCTTTAATTGTGCTGTCTGTCATAAAGTTAATGGCATCTGTTGAAGACATCACTATAAAATTGGCAACCTTAAGTTAATTGAAAAATTTCAGTAGAGATGTAACCAAGTCCAGAAGTCCTCGAGGTAACGCTGAACTTATCCCCTTTAATGGGTTAGTCTGTTCTTTTTGCACGCAGATAATAAATTGTTTACAGATAGGTACTGACTTGAACATGCAAATCTTGTATTCCTCACACCTAACTACAGTTGTCACTTCCGCTGTGAAATCAGTAACGTGGGAACTGGCTGGCTGTTAGGGATTAAACGTATCGTCCTGATTTATTTTCCGTGTTTCAAGAACATACAAGATTAGTTTGCAGCCTTTCCTCACCTCCTTCTTTAAAGCAGCTACAGTTCCATCCGGTCCTCAGATAATTCTGCCAATCTAATTAAACATGCAGAGGGAAGCCGGGTGGTCTGGAGTGTCCTGAGCTGCCCCTCACCAGCTGCCTGCCAAGCACTCTCAATGATCAGCAGCAGGTTGAGTATTCTGGTGGAGAAAGTAACAAGCCCCCGAGGAGCTGCTCTCCTTACAGCGAACAGTCTGTGCTCACCCGCCTCTGCGGGATTTGACACCCTCTGCCAGTGGTGGTGGCTTTGAAAGCCTGCCTGGCCAGTCATAGCCCAGATGCTTAGAAGCAGGGGGACTGTTGAAGAAAATATTGATACAGGCTAATCCTGCTGGGCCACTCGGGCCATAGAGCTGGGTCATTTGAGAAATAGGTCCACATGGCTGGGTTCTTCCCAGTATTTTATGACTAGTACTGACATTTCCACTTTTAAGCCATGGACTCCGGAATACGAGGATTTATTTTTGAGAAGTCAGACATGTACTTGGTTTCCGTAAATAAAAAAATACCAAGTTAGAAAACCCGAAAGTAGAAAGCCGCACCCCCACCACCAGGTGAAGCATATACTTCCACACCCATCCTGTTACTTAAGATGTTAACATCTGGGGGCGCCTGGGTAGCACAGTCGTTAGGCGTCTGCCTTCGGCTCAGGGCGTGATCCCGGTGTTCTGGGATCGAGCCCCACATCGGGCTCCTCCGCTGGGAGCCTGCCTCTTCCTCTCCCACTCTCCATGCTTGTATTCCCTCTCTCGCTGGCTGTCTCTATCAAATAAATAAATAAAATATTAAAAAAAAAAAGAAGAAGATGTTAACATCTGGAAGAGTAAGAAGCAAGACATTTGTATATACATTATTTTGTAGGACTGAAATATTTAGGGTATTAATCCCTGGGAGACTACTGCTTGGTGATAGATGTGCTTATTCATGTATCTTGCACCCTCAAAACGCTGTGCTGGAACCCAAGCCCATTCCCTCGCTCTCCCCCACCCCCGCCACCCCTGCTCCTGCTCCAAGGAACACTGAGACATTTTTGGAGACATGGACATTGGGTGAGAATGTACAGAAACTCATTACTAAAAAGAAGGTGATCCTGGATGTGGATAATGTTACAAAAACAAAATCCTGTTATGATTTTTTTCCCTCTTTTCTCTTTACAGGAAATAGCCCTCAAGATAGTCCAAGAAATTTCTCCCCCAGTGCCTCAGCCCATTTCTCATTTGCACGGAGGTAAGGACTTCCTGTGAGTCGAATCATAAAGTGTTATATTGAGAATCGCATCTCTGGAACCCCCTCTTTCTCATTCCCCCCCGTTCCCCTGCCTTCTGCCAGTGAGATGCTGTTCATTATCACATACGGCCCTCTCTGAAGCTCCCTGCCCAAAGATAGCTTTACACCAACACACAACTCTGTTGTAAACACTCCCGCTTTATAGTTTAATAATGATTTCTGACTCGTGCTAGAGTTCCATGTACCTCTCTTGGTCCTTCCCTAGATGGTGGGCTCCCAGTGAGGGAGAGAAATGACTGTTGCCTTTTTTTCTCTTAACTCTGCTGCAGTGCCTTGTACATGCTTGCTGTTCATCAGATTTTTACGGAACTGTCCGAGCTTACAAGGAGTTGACTCATCTCTGTGTCCTGGTGCAGCTGTTTTTGTTGTTGAAAAAAAAATTTTAATGACCTTTCTGGGATCACAGGGTATAAACTCTAAGATGCCTCTTTACTTGAGAGCATGAAGCCACCAATTTAGTGATCCCCTTGAGATAAAGCCATACATGGACTATAGGATATTTTATGTTTTCTCTTCGTATCTTAGTTAAAATTTGGTACCAAGTGTCAAAGATACATGTGTTCAGTCTGGGTCATTGAGCCACAAGGGAGTCTTGCTGTTCAGAGGATCATAGGCACGTGATGTAACATCCAATATTGTCAGTTCTGGATGTTCTTTGGTGATTTCTCCAAGTCAGAGGAGTCTACACAACCACATTTTCTGTGTTCCGCACGTAGCATTAGTGTACCTCTCCCTGTCCGAGTCCAACCTTCACCTTCCTGGGCTCTCTCACCCCTCTCACACACATACCCTATCCTCTCCTGCCCGGGAAGAACTCAAAGAAAACAAAATGCCCCTTCAGCCAGGTCTCTGAATATTCAGGATAAATTCAGTTTATGGTCTGCACGTCCAGCATATTTGCTTATTTTCTTCAGTGACCTAACTATACCATAAAGTGCATTAACGTAACACTTAATAAAGACATATGTGTAGGTTAAAAAAAAAAAAAAAAAAGATGTGTTTTAACGCATGTTACTAACCAGCAAAACCTGCAGTGTCCCCACTGCCATTTGTCAGCATGTAATGCATTTATATTACTAAGTCCAAAGAAAGGGACCTGTCGGCAGGATTTTCAGAATTCTCTGTAACTGAGAGTCCCTTGTAAATGTTACACCCCCCGCCCCCACCATTTGGCAGATGCCTGTGTGTGTAAGGTACCAGTTCTCCATCGTGGGCGGGACACCAGAGGCTCTTAAGGAACTTGAGACCTCCACCCTGACTCTTTCCCCAGTTCCAGCTTCTCTTCTTTTAGCAACTTGTTCTAAGCACTGTCAAGAAAATGTGAAAATTAACTGGTCCCACAAAGCCTGTGTTTGCCCAGTTAATATTAACTCATGATAATGCTACTCCTCTAAGTGGAAACAAAAAATCTTATGAAAATGGAAAAACAAGAACCCACCATAGTCTTTAAAAATATCTCTTAAAAGAATGTGTTTAATTACTTTAAGTAATAAGAAAAATGCAAATCTCATTATAGCGTGCATTTAAACATGACAGAAATCATAGTCTCTTAATCCTGTCAGATTTATAAAAATGAAGAGAATCTGATAATTAAGTGGGTGACTGGAGGATAGATGAATCTGGTTTCTCTTCTATTTAAGAAAATACACAACCCCCAGGCATGCTAATTTTTGACAAATAAACCATAAACCATGACAGAAGATTATCACAAGAGACCTGTAGTTCATTTTGCATGAATTTCCAGATGGAACTCCCTCCACACTCTTCAAAAAATATTAATTTAGATTGGGGCATGAGTGATCATCTTTTTAAACTTTTATTCAGGTAAACAGAACCCTGCATTTGCTCTGAAGACTCAAATTGGTATATTTTTATTTAACATCTGGTGTCTCTCTCCTCCATGTTAAAGTTGATTTTTATTCAGGAAACATGGAAACCCACTCATGGGTCCCCATTCCCTTCCATTCGGTATGCATTTTTGAGCCTTTGAGAAGTAATACCATTTTGAGACTCTCACATGTTGTTATTTTGTATGTTTAGTCCAACAGAGAAGAGATTGCCCTGTCTTTAAAATTATTCTTGAGTAGAGGGATAAAGATCAGGTTTATTAATATTTTCTCATCTTATACCATTATGTGGCACGCACACACACACACCCCTTACATATACCAGTATGTGAAAATACTCCCCCACTAGACATCCACTGTAATGAAATAGTTTAATTTCAAACTGGAAAATATGATGGCACTCACTTGCTATCTAATATGTATATTAGATAGATAGATATAGATATAGATATATGTGAGTAGAACTATCAAGGTAATTTTTTACTACTGAGTTAAAAGGATGAAAATGAGCATTGATTGTAGCATAGTAAATTTTGTCAGGAGCAAGGAAACATATGTTTATTTTCCTAAGACCTGTGCTACAGATTTACAGTCCATCCAATTACAGAATTAACATTTTTTCTTTGGCTTAAGATGGAGGTAATAACATTGTTGTGCCTTTCCCGAAAGCTGTTGGAGTTGACACATTACATACTGCTCGCACTTGCATTGGAAATACAGAGCCCTGAGTACATGCCACGGGTGTTTCCTAGCGGCCTCATTGTTCCTCAAGGGTAGATCTCAGAATATATTTCCACGAGCAAATTACTAGAGCAGACTGGCCTGCTGAGTTCAGGTCATTAGACACTTGTTGAGCACCTGGCATAGTTCAAGTTGTTATAGTATCAACCAGAATGTACAATGTGTCACTCCAGGTGACTGTTACAATGAAACAAATAAATAAATCTTTTCTTCATATAATTATAATAGCCAGGTTGATATTGGGACTTTTCATTTTTTCTTTGTTCTATACCATGTTAATCTAAATTTTTGTGAGTAGTGTTAAAATCATGTTTTTTTTGCAAAACTTTTTGTATTCTATGCTCCCATCAAATGTTTTTCCCTTCTTACTTTTTCACTTAGTTTAATATGGAGAGATTTCTACCCCTACCACCCCCCCCCCCAAAAAAAAATCACTCTTCAAAAAAAGCCTTGTTGCTTTGGCTAGAATGTAGTCTGTCTTCCAATAATATTTTATGGGGAGCTTCTGCAAAGAAAAGACAACATTGTTAGCAGGATCCAAATTGCACTTGTGTGATAGCTTTCTTGGAAAAAAAAGGGTGTGCTCTCTCTTAAGTACTGTATACAGCATATATAGTAACTTCTGATGTGCAGTCGTCATGGTAATGAAAATGCAATGGTCCTTTGTGCTCCATTTGAGTATATAGACACAGAGAACTTGGGGAACTTCATGAGACATAAATTATTTCTGGTCCGTGGCTGCACATTCTTGTTTAAACATCTTTTAGTTGTGTGTTTTCCAGAGTAAGCAAATATAATTTATGTTTCAAAACTAATAAGAACATGTCTTTTCTTGGAATTGCTCATTCATGTGAAATATATTCATTGATACCTGAGGGAAAGGAGAGTTAATGAATCACAAAACAAAATCATGGTGGGGGAAATCGTGCCCGAGTTCTTTCCAGAGACTAGTTTCTGATAATTGCTATTAAATGGACTTCTGATAATTGCTATTAAATTGCTATTAAATAATCCTTTTAAAATTCATACCCCCCCCTTTTTTTTTACTTCTAAAAATTGGAGGTTTTAAAAATATAAAGTACAGCATGGATTTTTAAGTCTTCAATAAATAGCCAAATAAAATATGACTAACCTGTGTCCATTTAATTCATAGATATTAGAAGCATGTTATTATTATTATTGTTTTCTTAAATCTTTAACATTTTTAATTGTTTAAAACTATTTTTAAAGAACATATGACTTAATTGTTCCCATTCCTTTTACCTGGTATATTTACAAATATTTTATTTTGCTTCTTTTAAAAAAAAAACAAAAAACCTTGATTCAATTGTTCTCCAATCATGATCACAGAAATGACAGGTAATTTTACTGAAATTTTAACATTGTAGTATTTCTGTGATTTGTCCACTTGAATTTCTCCATTTTGTCTTTGTGGACCATTTGCATTTATTGGAGGAAACATCCATGGTAGCCTGTGATTATATTTTCCCTTGACTGTAATTTAATCTCAAATGTCAGTTTTTTACATAAACATCTAATTGTGACGTTTCTCAAATTCAAGTCTAGTGCTGTTGAATCCCCTGACTTCAACTTCCTGTGAATGTGTCTCTGGTATATTTGGCCCCCTCATATCTCTCACTTGGTAAATTAGTACAGTCATAAATTACAAGAAGTCTATGTAGATACTCCATCCAAAGAATGCAGTAGGGGCCTTTATAATGTGTGTTTTTTCTGTTTTTCCCATGGCAAATGCTCATCTATTTGTTTTCACAGGGGTATATGATTTTGGAGTCACAGTCTTACTTAAAATAGAATAAATAATAAAGCAATGACAATGCTTTCTGGTGTTCCCCTGCAACAGTATTGTCTCTACTGCTTCAGTCAATCATCTAAGACCCTTGTAAAGACCCTAACTCATAACCAGAATCTGCCCTGGAAGCTACCCTTTGACCATTTGGAGAGAAAAATCACTCTCTTCAAGGACTCCTGACAGTTTTGCCTCTATGACTGGGGCAGACACTTGTACTCTTTGCACTAGTGGAGAATTTTCTTTCTGCCCTTGCTGTCCCGGCCAGAGCTAGACTGCATACTCACAGCCTCTGCAAGGGGCTTTTGTTGCAACACTCGATGAAGCCAGGTCATGTCAGAAGATAGTAACTCTTAGAGATTCTGAATATAAGGTCAGTCACTTTTTTCATGTGCAAGATTTTTGCTACTTAAGACTTGAACCAGCCCTGAGCCCCCACTAATCCCTTCCCTTGAAAATAAGTGGAGAGTCTTTAGGATGTAATCAAAGTCCCCACCGGCTCTTGTACCTTGCTGGAATTCCGGCCATTCCAAAGACCCATGGCCTCAGTTATCAGCTTCCGGACACGAGTATTTTTCCTCCTCCCTTTCTGTTTTTATTCATTTGAATCTGCTGAGTCTGACCATTGTAATTATCCCTGGTATTCATTTTGTCAAAGTGTGTTAGTGAGAGATCAATAATATGGATCAACCCATTCACTTTCTATTTGTTTGGGTGTATCGATTCAGTTTAAACAAAAGTCAACCTGCTGTATAATGTTTGTTTACTCTGGCCCTTGCTGAACATTTCCACATCTTCACTGACCGCATTTGTGTCATTTGTTTGACTAAAAATACTCGGTTTCCCTGGGGTTCCCCTGAAACAGTGCTCCAACGTTGGGCAAAGCTGATCTCCCTCTCTCAATAGGACTGATGGACGCCGCTGGTCCTTGGCTTCTCTCCCCTCCTCTGGCTATGGGACAAACACGCCCAGCTCCACAGTCTCTGTAAGTACCTTACTGTTCTCCTCTTCCTCATAACCACACGGCTCTCTGGCACAGCAGGTGTTTTCTCTGGGTGTTTCCTGGTAGGAAGAAGATAAATTCTGCCTGTCTGTTGCTCTGAATAGGTAACTCATCACATGATGAGCGGGCAAACGTAAAAAGGACATACTCTTTGCTGCAAGCTTTTAAACTCTGGTGCATAAATTGAGTTAAGTCCCAGGATCACAAGTTTGGAGGAGATTGGGAGCTTTCGTTTTTAATACCAGTTGGTGTAGTTTGTGGTGTAGGGGGGAATGCAATCTGGTTTTATTGCTTTGGTTCTGCACCAGTGATATCAGTACTAAAAACACCATTAAATTTTGATGGCCTGGGTCTTTTTTTTTTTTTTTTTTTTCCTTGTGTGGCTTAGATGCAGGGGATTTTTTTGTTTGTTTTTGTTGTTTTGTTTCTTTGTTTTTCTCCTTCAAAGGAAAAAAAAATGGCAAGCCTTAAATCTGTACCTCCTAGGTAAGAATTTTTTTTTAAGGGGAGATTAAAAGAATTTAGTAGTAAGTTAAGACAAAGAGACAAAATGAAGCCATGGAAATAGAAGAGAGAAAGAAGGATGCTCTTGCCCCAAACTGTAACATTGCAACAGGAGCCCTAGCAATTAATGGAACCGATTCAGTAAGTTGGATGGATGCTTTCTCAGTTTGAATTAGTGGTGCTGCAGGATACCTGTCTCTACAGAGCTTCGGAAGCTGGAGGTCATTTAGAAAGACCAGGTATGTTGTAGGTGTTCAATACATACCTAATGGAATGGTCCAAATGCCCTTGAACAAGCTGGGAATGGGACCTGATGATTTTAGATTTCCTTCTGGTGATTTCCATCTTTATTTTGTGACAATCTGTGGTTTATTGTGTAGGGTTATTCATCTACCGTTTTGTTGTGGCGGTGATGGTGCTGGTTTTTCACAGGCCCCAGCACCGGGCTAACCATGTACATTCAGCTGCTTAATAGTACTTGCATTGCAAAGACACTACATTTGGGGCACCTGGGTGGCCCAGTAGGTTAAGCATCCAACTCTTGATTTCGGCTCAGGTCAGGATCTCAGATCTCAGGATTGTGGGATCGAGCCCCACATCGGGCTCCTCACTCAGCAGGGAGTCTGCTGGAGATTCTCTCTCTGCCCTTCCCCCTGCTACCTCTCTCCCTGCTCTCTCTTTCTCTCTCTCTCTCAAATAAATTTTAAAAAGAAGAAAGGACACTACAATTAAGTTTATAAACTAACTGGTATCACCACTGCCTTATATTAAGTGTTTCCAGAATTCCAGATGCAATTTCTGGAGCACCTTTAATACTGCCTTGTTAAAATTTGTTGTATTATATTTACCATCTCCCTGATATTTTATTGAGGAGAGGTAGTTTATTTTCCTATCCTCTATTCCATTTAGTTGTGGTATATGAGTTTATTGTCCATTTTGATGATTTTGGTGAAAAGCCTTGCATCCGGAGAGGATGCTTCAAACTCATGAATGGTTTCAGCAGATAAAACTGTCACTAAAAAACAGTGAAGCCACGCTAGACTGCTGTGTCCAGAACCATCACTGGTCATTGGTTGATGTTAGATGTTGAAAACGTAGATAATTCCAGTGTGAAAAAGAATGCTAAAACTGATTGACCAAAAAGAAAAACAAGGGTAACTTTCTGAAATTTAAGTATTGTTCTCCTATAGATTTTCAGGGAAGTTTCTTGTCTCCAGATTCTTGTTCATTTCAGCTCTGGGACCTTGTTTTGCCCTTCACTTAAGTTTTATTGTCATTTGGGTACAGTAATTTGACTCTTGCAAGAAAAATTGAGGAGAGTGCAAGATCTTTCCAACTCTAATAAATCATACACCATTTTAAAAAGCCAATCTCTTCAAAAAGAGTGAGTTACATAGAATCAGACTTCGTTTGGTACAACCAATTTTAAAAACCAGCCGTTGTAGAAATATTTATTATGTGGAGACATTAGCCTGACTCCTTCCAGTGCGTTGTAGTCTTTGTTTAATCCCAGCAACACACCGTGTCATGCAATTGCTACTGTTCTTTTCATTTTATTTATCAAAAATGTAAGACACGTGGGATGCCTGGGTGGCTCAGTTGTTAAGCGTCTGCCTTCGGCTCAGGGCGTGATTCCAGTGTTCTGGGATTGAGCCCCGCATCAGGCTCCTCCGCTGGGAGCCTGCTTCTTCCTCTCCCACTCCCCCTGCTTGTGTTTCCTTTCTCACTGGCTGCCTCTTTCTCTGTGTCAAATAAATAAATAAATAAATAAATAAATAAATAAATAAAATCTTAAAAAAAAAAAAAAAAGAAGTGTAAGACACAGAGAATGCACTGAGGGGCTTTGACCAACCCCCTCCTTTCTCTAAGAATACAGTAAGGCCTAGACTCCAGGCTCTTGGCTCTTTTTAAAGAATTTACATGGTTTTTCTTAAAATAAATATTTTAATTAATAAACATGACCTGGCCATCTGTCACAATGAAATTATCACCATCCTTGACTTCCATATGTGTTTAAGGAAGAAGCCACCTGAGACCGTTTTTAGACACACACACACACACACACACACACACACACACACATGCGCGCGCGCATTTGCTATGTTTCTACCCAACAGCTGCTGACCAGAGGTGAGGTAGCTTTTAGCTTTCTCTTAAGTGTTTATTAAAGAATGTCGTACATATAATTGTTGACCTCATGTTTCTCCTTTTTCCTTCAAAATAAAATTTTTTTTAAAGATTTTATTTATTTATTTGACAGGGGGAGAGAGAGAGAACACAAGCAGGCAGAGTGGCAGGCAGAAGCAGGCTTCAAGCTGAGCAGGGAGCCCAAGCTGGGACTCGATCCCAGGACCCTGAGATCATGACCTGAGCCATCCAGGCACCCCTAAAATTTTAGCTTTCAAAATTACTTTGTGCCAAAAGACACAAGGAAATGTTAAGTGTGTGAAGTGTAGGTGCTCCACTCATACAAAATTCAGTTATGTGTTCTCCATATTGGTTTTTGATAAAAAGTAATGAGTGAAAATTTGAAAAGCTACTTTTCATTTCTCTCAGTGTTTTGGGGTTCTTGTCCTTTACATAGTGGGGCAAAATTTGCACAAAACTTTTTAGTAGTTATATTTTCTTCTTTTTTAAAAAAAATGTATTATATTTTATTTTATCTTTAAGTAATCACTATGCCCAATGTGAGGCTAGAACTCATGACACTGAAATCAAGAGTCACATGTTCCACTGACTAAGCCAGCTGGGTGCCCCTCATTTTCTTCTTTTCTAAATGTGGTCTGAGGCACTCTCAGATTTTTGTTGTGTGGGTTAACTGTTAGTCATTTAGCCAATCAGGAATGCATTTTAGATATTCTTTAAAAGTAAACATACAGAGCACAAAATTACGAACACTTTGAAAATATAGCTTAAGTTTGACAGGTAATTGTGTTGTTAGCTGAATTCCAGAACTACTTCTGCTGAAATGTAAACATTATGTCTTTATCCTGGCATATATGGCATCTATAAAATTGGCAAGTGTTAAAAATGCTATATTTTGAAATTGAAAAGATTTGGTCATAGGAAGTTAATCAGTCCTTCCAGAAGATATTTAGTATTGCAACTTCTTTCAACTGCAAATTTTGCCATTAAAATTAATCTGTGGGGAAATTTTCTAAGATAATATTGAGATTATAATTTTTAATTTTAAAATAAGTAATATGGAACTGCAGCAGTAGGAGGACATTCCCCCATATTTCTTAACAGATTAATTATTTTCTGCTGAGGGAAGGGAAATAAGCATGTAAATACCTATAAATATGTGAGGTATGACTATAAAATGATACTACATTTAGTAACCAGTAGAAAATTATGCATTCATGTGAGTATTGTCTGTTGCAAAATGGTTATCTGGAGAGACTAAATGATACATTATTCAGAACAGGTTTGGGGAAGTCTTGTACAGCTTTTTTTTTTCTTTATGTAACTCTCTACTTTTTAAATGTGAATTTGATTTATGACACTATCAAAACTCATGTGCAGACCAGTTCAGTGATGAGACCTGACACCACACTTAGAGAATATGCTAGAAACATAAAGTAATCAAACACAGTTTATTGAGAAACTCCCAAACAAATTATCAAAGCTCTCCCCAGAGTGGTACTCCCGGCCACTTTGACCGGTGGAGGGGACTTTGCAATATGGGGTGCAGTCTTGGGCAGGCCTGCACCTCTGCTGTCCTGCAGTTCTCACTGGCTGCGAAAAGTTCTCCCCTGAGTGAGTCCCTGATCTCTGCTAAAACCTAACGTTGGATTTTTCGATTGTCCAATATCATCTCCCTTTTGGGGCCCTATTTGGTACCTTTTGAATGCCTGGGGCCATTTTGCTGGCCTACAGCTGTCCCCAGTGCTTTGTCACTTGGATATGGTATCACCCTCATCCCATTTTACCTTGCATGTTCCAACTGAGATGAAAGAGGCTCTCTCCCCAGAGGAGCTCCTTGCCTCCTTGCTTCTTTAGTAGTGTTAAGGTTAGAACACTGAACACCACTGCATTGTTCATTTTGCCACATTCCCCAGCAGTAAACCTGGGGTACATTCCTTATACAGTTTCGTCCTGGGCTGTATATATGGTAGAACCACAAAATTTTCCCTTCAGAGTTACCACTTGCTAAGGTTTTGTTACATTAGTATGGGCTGTTTTTAAAATATTTTGTTGAATAAATGTTAAAGATACAAGTAAAGCCTTGCCCACCCAGTCCCTTTCTGCTTCCTCCCTCCACAGAGGGAACGCACCCTCCTGAAGTCGCTTGGTGTCATTTCCATGCCAGTACAGGCCCATGACACTTGACGTGAAACTCTAGAGCCCAGTGTGTTTTGGAATTAATTTTCATATTTTAGAAAGGTAGTGCAATCCCTATACTGTGCACAACAGCCCAGCAGCACCAGGGCCAGGAGCTCATAATCAAATATATTAATATTTCTACAGCAGCCTGAGTCAACATTCACACTGAGTGGATTGAGTACATCTTTTAAATAGCTTTCTATCAGTTCACTTGATGCTGTGCCTTCAAAGGGGTTACTGTAAACTTACAAATAAACTTCTGGGTCTTAGGGTTTTGAAATCTTGGATACAGAACTGTGGACATTGATTTTTCTCTGAGCCCTATGTACAGATCCTTAATTCTGGTTTTTTATTAGCTAATTTCCTTATCTTCACTTTTATCATTACTGCTTCTCTCCTGCTTACAGTGATTTTATTATTCTTTTCCTGATTGCTTGAGTTGACTTAGTTTGTGCTTTATTTGTTTTTTTCACAGTGAAAAGTGTTTAAGACTGTGCTTATACTTTTTGAATAGCGATTTGGTTTATCTCATAAGTCTTTCCAGTAGCGTTCTCATTTTTATGGCTTATAAAACAATCTCATTACCTTATAAAAATTTCTCTTTGTCTCAGTATGTACTTATAAGATGTTTCATAATTTCAGGGTATGAGGGTATTTTTAAGCTTTAGTCATTAATTTCTAGTGTTCCTACATTGGATGCTTCAGTGTTTATGAAGTGTATTTATTGTTAAACTAATGACAGCTTTAAAAAAAAAAACCTGTTAAAACTGAGATTTCAGATGAGTGTTACCTTTACAAATATGCTTATTCTAATCATGATTCTCTTGCTCAAAGATTTCTCAATCTCTTTTGTTAGAATTGCTTGTAGAGTTTACCTCCCAGTTAAACAAAAACAAAAGTCTGTTTGCTTTATAGTTCTGTTTCTCAGATTAATTAAAAACAGTGTTATTTAGTTATTCATTTCTACATTACCTTGCTCTAAGTATTAAGTGACAGTTTTCAAAAAGCAAATCTATATGCAAGGAATTAAAAAAAAACTCACCACCACTGAAGCTGCTTTAAAAAGAGAGAGAGGGAGAGTCTTAGCCAAAGGGAAAAGGGAAAAAAAATCCAATTTTTTTTTAAAGATTTTATTTATTTATTTAACAGAGATAGAGACAGCCAGCGAGAGAGGGAACACAAGCAGGGGAGTGAGAGAGGAAGAAGCAGGCTCACAGCGGAGGAGCCTGATGTGGGGCTCGAACCCAGAACGCCGGGATCACGCCCTGAGCCGAAGGCAGACGCTTAACCGCTGTGCCACCCAGGCGCCCCAAAAAATCCAATTTTTAAAACAATGACATTAGTGCGAAAAGTATCTTCATCTCTTCCCCTTTTAACCGAAGGCACATACCGATGTATCAAAGGACGGCATGCTTTGTAAAGGAGGATCTCATTACCTTATTTATGATCACACATCATAAAATTCATTTTCTGTTACTGAGAGTCAAAGTGTTTCATTGTGAGCAGTGGTCCCAGCAAGGGTACAATGCTCAGCTGAGAGCTAATCTGTCATTTCATGCCTCCAGATTCTCCAGGGTCACTTTTTTGCCTTGGCTTTGAGCAAGATCTCCCCATTTTCAGAGCCTGGGTTTTCTACAAGAGAGGAAACCATCTTTTGGGAAATGGTCCTAAAGACAAATAAGATGAAATATGGAAGGCATTTTGACCTCACATCGAAAGCAGCAAGGGTACACATTTAGATACTAGTTATTGTCATTATAACATGAAAGGGAAACAATGTAAAATGGTGATGCCACCCAGGTTCACTGCTTTGATTGCGAATTCCCTTGAAGTCTATCTTTCTAAGATGGTCCTCTGACCTCACTGTGGTTTGTCCGTAGTCCTCCTCTTCCTCCCAGGAGAAGCTGCATCAGTTACCCTACCAGCCAACGCCAGATGAATTGCACTTCCTGTCGAAACATTTTTGTACTACCGAAAGCATTGCCACGGAAAACAGATGCAGGAACACGCCCATGCGCCCCCGTTCCCGAAGCCTGAGGTGGGTGGACCTGATTGAAAAATGTATTGAATTATCTGTTTTTAACCATTTTGAGGGAAGCGTTTTGATCCTCCAACTCATCTACGTGTTAATTGATTTGTGAACTACCCCAAATATAGTGTGATTTTTCCCATCTCTACATGATATTGTTAATTACCACTGAAAGGCATCGTACTGCTTTTCGTTTAAGTTCTCTCGATTTGTTAATTGGGGTAGTAGCAATAATCACGAGGTACTAAAGGGATCTCCTGTAAAACCTTCTTGCTGTTGGAAATTTCAAGACGACCCGATCGTGGTGCAGGAGTACTTAATGTTCTTTTTTTAAGAGGGGTAAGCTGGCTAAAAAGGAAGGACAGCAAAAAGAAAAGGATTTTCATTTAGATCCCACATTATAAAAGTTCACCCAGATTTTTCATCTTTTTTCCCTTCATGAGTTTTACTTGTTCCAAGCTTATGAATAAGTTGTTAGGAGTTTGTGTCCCTTAAATTTTGACATTGAGTAGGGCCAGATATATGTAGAGAGAGATAGATTTGTCTTACAGGTTTTTTGGTTTTTTGTGTGTGTTTTTTTTTTTGTTTTTTTTTTTTTTTAGGATGTAGACTCTAAAACAGACTTGTGTTCAGGATGTTTATTAGGGAGTAGCTCAGGATTTATACCATGTAAGGAAGGCAAGCAAACTGACTTGGGCAGAAAGAAATCTAGCTGCCACACAGCCAACTCCACAGGGAGCTCTCCGGATGGCATGACCCGTCAGAGTTGTCTGTCTGTGCCAGATGGCCCTTACTTTTTACCCCTACCTCAGTCACCAAGTGTGGTTCCCAGGGAAGGACATGGCCTGGGTGAGGTGACGAGAACTGAGGCCATCTTTGAAGGGACTGCTGGCTGACGGCTTCTGCAGTCGCGGCCGCTGGGGGTAGCAGTCCTTCTCTGCAGGATGGTCGAGGCAGTCCATCTCCACAGTATGAAATCTTGGTGCCATAGAACTGGTGTACTTTCCTGTGTAAGATTTTACTGTAAAAACAGTTTGTCAGGTGCTCAGTTGAACATCAGAGTTTACTGAGGAGGGTTTTCCCCTTTGTACCTTTTTTTTTTTTTTTAAAGTAAACTCTACACCCAACATGGGGCTCAAACTCATGACCCCAGGACCAAGAGTCTCATGTTCTACTGACTGAGCCAGCCAGGTTGCCCCCCTCTTTGTACCTTTTTTATTTAGTATATAATAAACTGATAGTAAATGTAGCCCCATTGCGTAATTTGGGAATGTGTTATAATTTTGAGTTAAGGAATAAAAGGTCAATTGTATGAATTTATTTAGGGGCACTATATTTTACCACATGGGTGCCCATTTTATGGTTTTATGAAGGGAGTTCCTTGGATATCTAGCACAGGCTGTGTTCTCCCAGAAATGTAAACACTCTCACTGAAGTTGCATAACTCTGTAACACTAGGAAGAAATATGAACCTACCATTGAAATAAAAGCACACCACAGTTACATGCCTCTGTTTCATATCGGACGTAATGCTTACCTCAGCACCCCAAATAAATATTCGCTAGGCCAGAAAATGGATTTCAGTGGCGACACCTGTGCCGTGGAAGACGCTCAGACCTCTTCAGTGGTACGTGGCAGAGCACAGGTGTAGGATAAAAGTGTGAAATTATACTGTTCGGTGTGTCCTAGATGTTGCTGTTTGTAACGATCCTTTTTTGTTTTATATTGCAATTCGTTAATTGGTTTCCAGAACTAGAGAAATGCATTCTACATACAGAATATAATCTCAATTTAAGAACATTTCTGAACTAGTTTTATATCGTAGCTGTAATTACTTTGTGGCATTTCATTTCTAGATCTTCCTTTTTGAATCCTATTCAGGGTGTCAGTATTTGTGGGTATTTATGTATGTACTAATGACTGATTTTGTAGTTTATTACCTAATACACTTTTCTTACAAAGGTTGTATAGTACTTTTGATCCACCCAATTGTTTATAAATAAAAAGCTTATTTTCGTTTCATGCTGAGGCAAGTTTAAAAGGGTAATTTGCTTTGCTTGCAGCCCTGGACGTTCTCCCGCCTGCTGTGACCATGAAATAATTATGATGAACCATGTCTACAAAGAAAGGTTCCCGAAGGTAATGAATTGAATTGAAGATGCCTAGCATCTAAAGGAACAGGCAGCTTGGGCTTGGGCGTAGCATCTGTAAGGTGGTTTTGTTATGGAAAGCGATGGTCCAGTCCAGTAGTAATGAATTAGACTTGTGTAGAACAGCCCCACAGCTTCTAAGAAAGGTAAAATCACTCAACATTTTTTTTTTAATTGGCTGAGGACTAGCCACACTCTCCGTGTGCTAAACTGCCTCTACAGCAAATTCTGATGGTTGCCCCACCCACTGGGTGGGCCTGATGAGGTGCCCCAGGGAGAGGGAGCCTCCACACCCACGGGCTCCGTCAGGCAGCAACCGTTTTTCTTCCTTAGAAACCTGTAGAATGGGTATGTGACGATTGTCTTTTTTCTTAAAACAAACAAAAAAAAACCCTTGTTTTTCTTTTCTGTGACTTCATATCTCTTCAGCAATTATATGTCTAACCCTGTTACTTTAGAAGGGAAGGGACAGTTGCAGTGTACCCCAGTAGACTGGCAAAGGGAATTCACGCTGAGCCAGAGAGGACTTGCTGAAGAGTCGTTGACAGACGGCCTGGCTGCAAAAACCTGCCATTGCACGCCTCCAGTCACCTGCTTTCCACAGCCTTTCCCCGGGTGTTCCTACACATTCAGGAGGAGACAGCCTTTCCATCGTGTTCCTGTTCCTCCCCAGCTACTTGGGTAGCCCTAGGCAAGAAAACGAAAGGAAGTCTCTGGTTTCATAAATCACGAGTAGAGTACTTATTATTTGTAATGAACCCAACATTGATGTCATTGATTAAAGCCGTCTTAGCTATTAATTACATGTCCCTTGTTCACCAGGGAGCTAGGTCCTGACTCTGTAGTTACTGCTGGTTAGGATTTTAGAGAGAAGCAGGAGGCAGAGGGGCCCCCCTCCTCCCGCATAGACAGTTAATATAAGCAGCAGATACCAATTAGGCACTAGGGCATCACAGAGAATGAAATCAAAGTTGGAAAGGAGATTTTCGATATATGTACCCAAGGAATCTCCGTGGCCTTTCGCACAAGATGTAGCTTTTTGAGAGAAGGGTAAGTATGTTCCTGGTACATTAAAACCTACTGAGCAGAACAACTCTTGGCCCACCCTGTGGAATTCCAGCAACAGTCCTGAGTGCTGAATAGGTAAAAACATAATGATATTTTTGAGCATCTTATCTGAAAGAAAGAGCCCGAGATCTAAAATGAAAGCATAACAATGCACAGTATTGTTCGGCTTATTTGAAGAAGCTTACGTAGACTATTTTATATTTGATAGGATAGAAAAAAAAATAATTATCACCCTAGGATGGTCAGTTTCCCTTATATACCTCAAATCTTTCTTCCATGTGATTAGGCTGCTGTTGCTGCTTTAAAAAAAAAAAAAAGTAGACTTTAAATGAGCAACTGGGTGTTATATGCAACTGATGAATCACTCAATTCTACCTCTGAAACTAACATTACAGTATATGTTAATTAAGTTGAATTTAAATTAAAAAAAATTTTAATAGACTTTTTTTTTTTAGAGCAGTTTTAGGCTCAACAAAAATTGAACTGAAAGTACCGAGAATTCCCATATACCCCCTGACGATGCCCCCCCAGCTCACCCCCACACATGCCAGCACACCCACCCACACACCCTCCTCCCATGATCATCCTCCACCAAAGCGGTCCATTTAACAATCGATGAATGTGCCTTGACACCTCATAATCACCCAAAGTCCATAGTTAACATTTAAGGCTCACTCCTGGTGGTATACATTCTGTGGGTTTTGACAAATATGTAAGGACATTATGTATACACCATTAGTTTCGAGAATTCTATTTCATAATTTGTGGAGGTCTCTGAAAATACCAGATAAATGTGATGATTGTCCACATGTGTGTTTTGTCATATTTCATCTGTGTGCACATGTCTTCTCTAAATAGGCTACGGCTCAGATGGAGGAACGTCTGAAGGAAATTATCACCAGCTACTCCCCTGACCACGTTCTTCCTCTAGCAGATGGAGTGCTTAGTTTCACTCACCATCAGATTATTGAACTGGCTCGAGATTGCTTGGATAAATCCCACCAGGGTCTCATCACCTCACGATACTTCCTTGAATTACAGCACAAATTAGATAAATTGCTACAAGAGGTATGAACCACATACCGTATAAAGTTTTCTGATTTGTTTTGCTTTTCCCCTGAAAAAAGAAAAGATTTCACGAGTGCATTTGCTTCCACGTTTTAACCATGAGATAGAGTTCCTATTCCAGGGAAGCAAAGAAGAAAAAACTAGAGTTCATATTCCAGGGAAGCGAAGAAGAAAAAACTAGAGTTCATATTCCAGGAAGCGAAGAAGAAAAAACTGGAGTTCATATTCCAGGGAAGCGAAGAAAAAACTAGAGTTCATATTCCAGGGAAGTGAAGAAGAAAAAACTGATTGCTACTTGCTATAAATTGATGGTCGTCATCATTTGTAGTAATAGAAAGTTAATGTAATAACCTTTGCAGGAACCTCGGGACCCAACAATCTATGGCTTTGGGATAAGTGGATTGCGAAGGATTTTGAGGCAGTGATTTTCCCCCCACCCCAACCATAAAGTTATAAATTGCCTGAGAGCATGTGTGTTATTTGATGATGCTATCTAGGTCTAATATCTGGAGAAGCTAAATGGAAAATGGCTGGCTTCTTCCAGGCCTGTGTCCTATTAATTAACCTGCACGTGCTAGTGGGTAGTAAATGGTAACTTATATTTTCATTAGGGTCAGTTCCTCTTCTAACAAAATATCCAATTTCCAAAAGACAGATAAACACAGGACCTGCCTGAGCCTAACACTTGAATGCTTAGCTCCTGATAACACCCAGGACGGGAAGGAATGTGTCTGGTGCGATGCAATTAGTGCATATATTGCTCTTGCAACCGAAATTGATCAGCCACAGCCCACAAGTAAAACCTATTTAGCTTATGTATTTGGATATATTGTATTTCTCTACCTCATAGGGCAGAAGTTATGCCCATGTCAGCATGATTGTAGGTGGTTTTCTCTACTCCTGAATATATAAATAATTGTGTGGACCTGAAGGAAAATAATAGCATCCTAGTTTTTTGGAAATTCCTCTGTGTTTGCCCCTACTGAATTTAGTCCTGGCGAGATGAGACGATCTCTCTCTGACCAGCAGCCACTTTGTTTCTTTTCTTTCCCATCCAAACATCCCAGTAGAGTTTTCTGTACTGTGTTCCCATTGCTCCTGTTTCAACCTATCGTAGTCCATTAAGGCAGTGTTTCTCACCGTATTTTAGGGGTGGTGAATACAGTGTTTTTGGTTTTTGTTGTTCATTTCCAATTTGTCTTGCACCAATTCTCCTGTAAATTAAAATGAAAATAAATTTATAGGGAAATGATCATCCATTTGGGTGTATAAGAAATGTAAAAATGGAAGAGCTGCTAAATGGTTAACAAGTCATCACAGACGGCCGATAGCAGCATAGGCTACAGTGGCTGTGTGGGCAGCGATTTTGTCTGTCTTTTTCATCTAGAATAGGTCTAACACATGGGAGAACTCTTGTTGAATGAATGGCTTCTGACCTCTCACTAAACTCACTGAAGTCCACCGTCCTCCTTATTGTCATATCCACTGGACATTTTCCCAGAGCAGCCTGTTTGACTAGAATATTATATTTAGCAATACTAAAATTTTCCTTTTGTCTCTTGCTAACCCCTCTCCTTTCAAGATATTCGTAGTACCTCTGTTTCTTCTCTGCTTCTTCCAAGGGCTCTTCTAAGTTGCATTTTCTAAAAGTTAGCTTTCCCGTGATCTGATTCGTGGTCCACTGCTCCTCCCCTCTGGGGACCTTGTTGGCTATCTTAAAGACCCATGAGCTCTAATGGCTTCCATTCTGTATCTCAGATCTGCAGCTCTGTCTTAGATTTCAAATTCATGTGTCTGCCTGGCTATTGAGTATCTTTCCACCAAGGCAGTATCCTAACCCCCAAATTCTTGCTTCTGTGAGGCTGTAAGAACATCTAACAGTCTTGATGGCTCCATTTCACCTACAGGTAAAAACCCTAACATGGCCTGTTGAGCACAATGCATTGTTAATGATCTGTTTTGGGGTTTCACTTTAACAGCATGAGAGGGCTCTTTGAAAGGACAGGGATCGCATCCAAATCACCTTGAACTCTCCAGTGCCTAGCACTGTGGCTGGTACTTGCTTCCTCAGTAACTATGGAAGGAAGGGAAGGAAGGAGGGAGAAAGAAGATATGTATGTATGCATGCCAAAATATTTTATTTATCATCAAATAATTCACTTCTGTTCGTTTAATCAAATCAGCTCCTGAAAAAATGCACGGAACACTATGCGTATTACTTGCTATGAGAATATCTTGAAAATGATATTTGTTAAATGGTGCATTTTTTAAAAGATTTTATGTATTTGAGAGAGAGAGAGAGAGAGAGAGCACAGGGTGAGGGAGGGCACAGAGGGAGAAGCAGACTTCCCACTGAGCAAGGAGCCCGAACGCAAATGCATGGCTGGATCCCAGGACTCTGAGATCATGACCTGAGCCGAAGGCAGATGCTTAACCAACTGTACCACCCAAGTGCCCCAAATGGTGCATTTTTAAACAGAAGAAGCAGATAAGAGATAAGAGAGTAACTCTGTTGTCAGCCTCACAGTTCTGTCCCAGGGTATTACCATAATTACTAGTTTAGTCCTGTGTTTTTCATTCCTTCAGAGGCTTTCTCTGAAAAGGATAGAATCAATATCCAAAGCTATTTACTTTGAAATCTGCCCCCAATGGGGTGCCTGGATGGGTCAGTCATTTGGGCATCTGACTGTTGATTTTGGCTCAGGTCATGTTCTTGGGGTTGTGGGATCAGCCCTGAGTTGGGCTCTGCGCTCAGCATGGAGTCTGCTTGTCCTTCTCCCTCTGCCCCTCCCTCCTGCTCATTTTCTCTATCTCTAAAATAAATAAATAAAATCTTTTTTAAAAAGTTCCCCCCACACACACACTGAATTTTATTTCTACCTAATAGACCTGGCAGATTGTTTCATGGCAGTTATAAAAAAAAAAAAAAATCTTAGGTTTCAAAAATCATGTGAATGCACCATATAATAGATAAAAATTATTGAATTTGAGGTTGCCTGGGTGGCTCAGTTGGTTAGCGTCCAGCTCTTGATTTTAGCTCAGGTCGTGATCTCAGGGTCCTGGGATGTAGCCCTGTGTTGGGCTCCACAGGCTGAGAGCCCACTTAAGATTCTTTCTCCCTCTTCTTGCCCTTTTCATGCCCTCTCTCTCTCTTTCTCAAAGAATTTAGATTATATATATATATATATATGTGTGTGTGTGTGTGTGTGTATAAAGTTTGTATTTAGGAAAATTCATCTCTTCAGCAGAGAAGCATGTATACTTGTGGTATGAAGAGCATTTTTTGGTATGAATAGGAATGTTTTCTTATTTATCTTCACAGATAAACATTTTCTTCAGTCAGTCCTTGTGGGAAAATTAAAACAATCTTCAGACTCACACTGACAGTGTCCTTCCAGAGTTTGGAGCTAAACAGTCACAGGGGAACTGTGCCTTTTAGATGGAGCCCTTATTGTGGGAATTGCCTTTGCCTTCCCCAGGATGCAATTGTTGTCACTTCCCAGCTGTGACATTGTGTGCCTGCCGGGTATCTCCTGTCCACTTTCCCTATTGTCAATTTTTGCGGGCCCAGGCAGGGTCCCCCTGTGGCTTTGAACAGCTTGATTAACTGATGCCTTTTTAAAGTCCTGAGGTCTAGGTCAATTCCAGATGAATGCTTTTATGTCTCCATTTGTTTTCTCACTTAGGTGTATTTGCCAAAGAAAATACTACACATAGGAAACTATAACCTACTCAAATATGGGTCTCAGTATTTTTTATAGCAGTCAACGCTTAAAACACAAACACAGAGTATCCATTAGTGTTGGCGCCTGCTGTTGGCAGCCTGGAAACTCTCTCTTCTCCTGCTAACTGTGATTTTTGTTTGGTGTTGTCTTAACAGAACTCCCTCCGCAATAATGTTAGTAGATAAAATATTATTTGAATTAACATTACCCATTGTATCTTTTGGCCTTAGTTACAGCTGATAATTCTTAGATGTAAGAAATAGGAACGAATCTATTATTTTTACAGTTTTTAAAATGGAATTTGTATAATCTAAACTGACTAAAGATTTTTTAAGATACAGAATTCTTGTTTCTCTTTGAAGAGTTCAGCAAAACATGTTCGGGCTTTTTAGATTTTCTTTATAATCCTGAATTTATAAAGCTGTAAATATTACAAAGAGGAAATTCTGTATGTAGCCCAAATTGTCAGTCACTAAGTTGGATGGCTTTTTTTGCTTCATCTTTAAGATTTTCTGTTTAGTTTTGATTGAGAATAAGCTATAAAGACGGCATACAGGCATATCGTGCCATTCATTATATCTTCCAAAGTCTCTTCTTGGTGTAAAACAAAAATTGGAAAGAAAACTTAGAGACAGGGGCGCCTGGGTGGCACAGCGGTTAAGCGTCTGCCTTCGGCTCAGGGCGTGATCCCGGTGATCTGGGATCAAGCCCCACATCAGGCTCTTCTGCTATGAGCCTGCTTCTTCCTCTCCCACTCCCCCTGCTTGTGTTCCCTCTCTCGCTGGCTGTCTCTATCTCTGTCGAATAAATAAATAAAATCTTAAAAAAAAAAAAAAGAAAACTTAGAGACAGTTTAAATATTATGTATATCTCCTTATATATGTTCTAGCATCCCAGCTGGTTCCTAGGACCTATAGTTTTTGTTATGAGTTGGTTTTCTTTGAATACATTCTGTTCCACAATTATTCACCAGCAGTCATTTTTACCTGTGTTGTGTTTTTTTTTTTTCTTTGAAATGTTGGGCTATTTTGCTTTTGCCTGTATATATTTCCTGTACCTACGTTTTAGAAAGCTGCTTTTGATTTGATGGCCTAAAATCAGCAGACCTGTTACTACTAAGTTTAACCATTTTTCACAGATTTGGTCTGCCACTTCTTTTCATGAGAGGGCTGGTTCTTAGAATAAAGCACCCTCAATGATGTTTTCAAATGCTTATTAGTATGTCTGTGAAATCATATTCTGTTACACGAGTATCTTCTTGATATGTTTTTTTAATCCTTAGAGGAAAGTAAATCATAACAATTTAAAAATTATGACAGCCTTAAAGTGAGCATGCATAGAAATTTACATGGTTAAACTTTTACAACTTAGGTTTTATGTCTGCCTTGATACAGATTTACCTCGTTTCTTCAAGAAAATATCATTGAAAATTAAAATGACTCAAACTGAGTTTTATTCTCAGGATATTTTTTTGTGCTTGATTAGGCAACATATAACATAAAATTTAAAAAGACAGAAAGTCAGTTAAATTTTACTGAGTTGAGTGCCTAGGCATTATTTCTTCAATATGTGAAACCAAATTTGTATGTATATGTCCAAGTATAAATGTTATCCCCCTAACATTTGAAATAAGCAATGCCCACTTCTTACACATTATAAAATAGCAAATTTATAGGCTAATTGTGGTGCCCATGTAAAATCTATTTCATAAATGTGCTAAATGCCAAAGATAACAAAAGCAGCCGTTCACTGTGTTAGCCATTTCGTACTTCATTCTGCGACATCTGGCAAATCAAGGTTCCTTATCAGCCGCCCACTCCACATGTACCATGTGCCTAATGTGTTATCATCTGTTAATCTCTCCATCACTCATGGTTCACATTGAGAGTTTTAACATTTGATTTTTAACACAGAATAAATCAAAGTTTTACAATTGAAATTTAGCTAATAGAGCCGTTTTGTAGATAAAGAACTTTAATGGTGTCCATTTGTGAACGATAATGTTCGCTTATCAGTCTTTGAAAAGTATTTTCTAGATCTCTCCATTTTCACATATTTGCAATTATCTATGCAAATATGTGCTTTGCTGGTTTTCTTTTCCATTAACTAGAGCAGCCCTGTCTCACCTTTCTTTTCATTGCTTTCTCTTAGGCTCACGATCGTTCAGAAAGTGGAGAATTGGCGTTTATTAAACAACTGGTTCGAAAGATCCTAATTGTGATTGCCCGCCCAGCTCGGTTATTGGAGTGCCTGGTAAGTTGCCCCTAGAGGGGCCTCCATTATTTATTGTTAACTGTGGGAAAGCAGTGAGCCTCAGAAACCTCCAGTTTCATTTGGCTTCAAAGACCAGAGTTAAACGGAAAGAGTCAACAGGAACTACAACTTGTGAATGTTTATGGCACATCCACATGGGATTCTGTTTTCTGGTTTTAAGTAAAAATTCTAGGACTTGTACTGTGTTGAGTGATAATCATATCACATTCCGGTCAGACTGGAAAGATCATCATGAACTAATGGGCTTCACCTTATCTCAGCACCATTACTGTGTGATACCTAATTTTAAACACTTGTTGGGCCTCACTGTTTTGGAGTTGGCAAGATGCAGAGAGAGGGAAATCAGAGAAAGGATTTCTCATAACCTGCTGTTACTAGTATCTGTTCTTAAAACGTGGTGTGTTAAATATAGATGCTTGGTGGCAGCCCACTTTGGAGAGTATAGTAGGGTCCCAAATAGACTGGACGAAGTGAGACTTTCAGAGATGAGTTCATTTTGCCAATTATATTGTCCTTGGTCATTTTCCTATTTTAAAATCTTTGTGTCTTGTAATTTTGGTTGAAATTTCAGTCCACACTGTGAACAAGTATGAAGCTTTGAACATAAGAATAGTTTTAAGGGGCTTAACGTGATATCAGCACTCACTTTTCAGTTCTGCTAGCCAGAATTATACATTCACACATATACGTATAGGGTGGTATTGCTAGGATTTTGCCTTTATTTTGATTAACATTCATAGCTTTTTATAATAGTGAAATGTTCACAGGCATAGTGAGTCATGGGAGAGGGGAAATCTTGAGGAGACAGGGAGGGGCATGGTGGAGTACGTGTTTCCATTAGTGGCCAGGACCCTTAGAACCACAGAATCAAAAGCACCATTTGGCATTGTCTCTGGGAGGATAAAGGGGAACAAATACTCTGGATGCTTCTGGGAGAACTGTGTGACTGGCAAATGCAAGCAAAAGGAAGTCTGATTTTTGTACTGCGTCTCCCATTGTACTTTTTGAATTATGCACCACATGCTTGTACTTCCTGCATTTGTTTAATTTGGGGAAAAAATAGCATTTAGCACTAAGACTTGTTTCTCTGGACAGCAGCAGATATGCTAATAGAAAATCTTGCCTTAAAAGTGGAAATGACTTTTTTCAGTAATCACTGCTCACCAGAAGAGAAGAAGTAAAAGTGCAGCCTCTCAGGGATAGAAACAAGTGAACTTAAAAGTAGAATTGAAAACGTGGCTATTTTCAGCACTATTTAAAGCTCAGATGAAACTGGGGATTCAGAGTTTTAGGGATTGTTTCCCAACTAGTGGTCTTAGGCCTGCTGTTTCAGGCCTGTGCTGTGTTGTAGGTTTCTAGAAGGGGCGCTGAGTGTATACATTGGTTTTGGCTTTACTCATTTGCAGCGAGCTTTTTTTTACATGGCCTTTAGAAACCCTTGAGTAATTCTCAGGTGAAATGCTAATATTCTGAAGTTGCCTAGTTGGGGTATTAATCAAAATGGGAAACATCCTGAGGGGAAAAAAATCTAGGAAATATAACTGAAAATAGCCTCTGTGGTTTAAATCTGCAACATAATTGTATACAATAAATAAACCCATGGCATCCATTTAGGGTGGTGGAATCCGAAAGATTTTTATTGCATCCTAGAAGTAACAGACAGCCAAAGCAAGTAAAATACATAGGCAAAATGTGCTACCAAATTTTAAAATAGAGACAGGTCATCAAAAGCATTAATTTTGTAATTTTGTCTTTTTCTTTCTTAATCTCCACATTACATGAATATTAATTTTAGAGTGTACTGATAAAAAGTGGTAATTCTGATATTTTTAAAAAATACTTTTGCACCCTTTTGTACTAATGGAGTGTCCTGCAAAACCTTTGAGAATATGTATTCTAGCATTACTCTTTTTGTGGCTGTTTGTGCAAAAAGAGAAACTGAATCTTCGGGATGAAATTTTGGATTTTAGGGGTGCCTGGATAGCTTAGTCGTTAAACATCTGCCTTCGGCTCAGGTCGTGATCCCAGGGTCCTGGGGTCGAACCCTGCATCGGACTCCCTGCTCAGAGAGGAGCCTGCTTCTCTGTCTCCCACTCCTCCTGTTGTGTTCTCTCTCTAGCTGTCTCTCTCTGTCAAATAACTAAAAAAAAAAAAAAAAGAGAGAGAGAGAGAGATTTCAGATTTTAAAATTTTACTAAAAAGGCATAACAAATTTTAGACATCATTTTCGATAAGATAGCAATAAGATATCTTAAGAGTTGCATTACAAGAAAATTGGAAGCGGTCGCTATATGAGTTACCAAGAACGTACATGTATTGCCTTAGAATATGAAAGGCTTCAGATATGAAGTACAAATTACATACTTCTTAAAAGTCATTTGCTTCATTTCTGCATAAATAACCCACAACCATGTATATCCAACAGATTTTATTGTGAGAGGAATTTATGTAATAAAACCTCAGAGAATTTTGGCTCAAATAAGTATACATCTGTGTTTGTCTTTTGCTAGGAATTTGATCCTGAAGAATTTTACTACCTATTGGAAGCAGCAGAAGGCCATGCAAAAGAAGGACAGGGTATTAAAACTGACATTCCCAGATACATCATCAGCCAGTTGGGGCTCAATAAGGATCCTTTGGAAGGTATGTACCTTGGTTGGGCTGACCTTTGACTTGATTATGCACTGTGACTTCAGACAAGAACTTAGCAAGTCTACTTTTTCCGTATAATTTGACTCTATCTGTTGAAAAGTACAAATCTGGGGACAGTTGTGCTTTGAAGAAAAAAGCAACCCTTCACTATGGGGTTTACAACTCACTAAGTTGAGTCCCGAAGAGCAGGTGAACCTGACCCATTTTGTGTTGTACCTTGAGTGTGGGGAGAGGCCTTGAAATCCCAGAGGCCTGTCAGCCTGGCAATGCCACGGTGTCCTGAAAGGGTTTAAATTTCAGCCTTCTCTGAGTATTTTTTCTCTTGCGAAGCTCGGTAGGGTTCTTCTCAAGTGTACTTCTAATTTTGAAGATGTTGCTAAAGAAATTAATTGTAATTAATTTAAAAGTGACATTTAAAGTAATCGGGGAGTAATGCAACTGATGATAGATTTAGATCAAGCGCAGTGTTGGTTGGTATATTTTTGCATGTAACAAAAAAATTATGAAAAATGATAATATACAGAAAGCCAGTGGGGGGAAAATGTTTTTTTTTTAAATATTTTATTTACTTATTTGACAGAGACAGCCATCGAGAGAGGGAACACAGCGGGGGGAGTGGGAGAGGAAGAAGCAGGCTCCCAGCGGAGGAGCCCGATGTGGGGCTCGATCCCAGAACACCGGGATCACGCCCTGAGCCAAAGGCAGAGGCTTAACAACTGCGCCACCCAGGCACCCCGGAGAAAATGTTTTTGAAAGCTTATAGGTCTAATGTTATTAAATACACAGAAGACTAAGCACCTTGTTAGTGGTTTTTTAAAAAATCTATTATCAGTAAACTACTCACCTGCCCCCAGTTTTCCTGCTCTTTATTGTTTGGATTGTCCTTAAAAACACTTAAGTTACATACTACCTAAAAAGAATCAAAAACGATCAGAGACTCCTTCATTCAAAATCCTCTTCCTGGCTCATTAAATTGAATTTGCAAACAGCGTTTATCTTGCTAAACTGTTTGTAATGATGGTAACTGTTGGCACGGCTCTTTTCCCATCTAAAGCCAGGGAGCCTGCTGCTCCCTGGCCCGCTCTTCTGTCGCCCCCACCTCGTTTGCTCTTACGGCCATCGGATCTTTGCTTCCAGTGAAATGATGCATGCATTCCTGGGAGATAATGCCAGATAAATTTATACTGTCCTGAAAGCAATACCACAACAGATTCATCACTTATCAGGGACTGGTGGCTGCTTTTCTGAAAAGTTCCCTGGGGAGAGATTTTCCCCCATGGCTTTTAAATTACCATCTTTACCTTTTTGAATCATGAGTGTTCAGAAATGGTTTAAATCAATGAAATAAAAAGGGCAGATGTTTAATGGTATTTAGATGAGTTTTAAAAATCTCTTCAGGCATTACAAAACGATGCCTTAGCTTCCTGCTTCAAAAGCTGACTCCTGGTTCCATTCCATTACTACTCACTGCTTGCAAATAATATGTATTTCCCAGATAATAGTTATTTAGCAGAAATCCTATTTAAAACAGAACCATCTTTTAATTTGTTTTTTTATGAAAATAATTGGAGTGGGGAGGCTGTCAAAGTATATTAGAGTGACTGTTCACGCTGGTGGAGTTGAGGTTGTTTCAGCCCTTGAATTGTAGAGCAAGTGAGCTCTTCACAGTTTTCTTAACCTGGCAGTAGAGAGCACTGTAGGCTGAACTGTGGCAGGTGAATCATCTGAGGCCCATTTATGTACCTTTACAGAGACTCTAAAAAAATCTTAATAGTGATCTTTGACAATTTTTGAATTTAGTAATACAAATTTATTCCTGGGAGTTGTGTTTTTAAGTCTTGACACTTCATTCTCTTGATTCAGATCTGAGGATGATTTTTAATCTATTTGTTACCACTTAACATGCCATTATTATAGACTCTGATCTACATTTGTTTCCCCTTCTTGTCAACATCTGTGCTAACAGACCTACAACCTGACCGTTGAAGGTTGGGGATGAGGGTGTAGAGTGGAAAAGCCCAGGTCTGCACCCTGGCACCAGCCCTGCAGGCCATGACCTTGACCGTGCTATTAAGGAGCCTCTTTGTGCCTCAGTGTTCTTTCCATAAAACCAGGGAAATGGTACCTATCTGTGAAGTTGTTTTTAGGATTATATGAGTTCATCTCTCTCCCCAAGATGCGGTAATGCATAATAAATGTTAGCTGCTGTTGCTGTTTTACTTAAACAATATTAAAATCAGTCCTTTCCTTGAGAGTCCCTGCGACTGACTACATTGTAGCTCACCTCCACGTCCACCAATCTAAAGTACTCGTCATATAAGGTGTTGACATCACTTGAATGACACCAAGAAAGCACTGGTTTGTGCTGAGCTCATTTTTATTCTTGAATTTCCCCTACTGGAAAACTAGGAAAGTTACTATCAGTCTTTAGTTATTTTAGATTCTGGAGTTTGTTGGTTTTTACCTAAAGACAACACTCCAGTGTTGTTTTGCTTCATATCTTTTATGTGTAATCTCTCCTGAAAAGGGGGATGATATTTATAAGAATATGAATACATGAAATGAGAGTCTAAGGACTAGTTTTAGATGCATACAAAAATAGGTAACTAAAAACTATAACTTCTATGTAAGTTATATATATAACTTAGTATATATGTTCAGTTTTGAAAAATTAAAAAATGTAAAGTGCCTATGATCTTACCACTCAGAGATAACTACCTATCAGAGTTTTGGAGAGAATTCCTTCATGTTCTTTTTTTTTTTAATTAAACATCTTTTTTTCTTTAAATAGAAAAATTAAAATGAACAATAAGATGAATTAGGTTTCTTCATTTACTTATATAGACGCAGAGATGCATTCCATTGTAGACTGAGCAATTAAATGCCTTTTTCTTTTTCTTTTTCTTTTTTTTTTTTTAATTTTATTTTGCTTTTGTCTCTTTTAACTAGACCACCAGGATAGTACTTAAGCTGGTGTCAGGCATGTGGCATCCAGCCCAAGATTGACTACTTTACAGGATGTAACTAATAGTCATAAATAACCATCAATATTCAGTGAACATTTCATTTTTGTTAGTCAACATGCTGAGAGCCTTACATGAATATCCTATATCATACTTACAAGAAACTCCCAGAGATGAATACATTATTCCCATCTTACAGTGGGGGAGAGCCTGAGGGTGAAAGGTCCCTAGTAAGTGCTGATCATGGTGGTGTTGCCAGATCTTTTCGTTGTGAAGCCCCACTTAACAACTGCTACTTCCTTTGTGACAAATGGCAAATTCTTCGTGTACTAGGCAGGGGATATCACTCAGTGGCTGCGAAGGAATGGAACGAGGAGTACTGCACCGCAGGGTGAGAATCATCTCTGAGCTGGAGTCAGTGCATCTCCGATGCCTGTCGGAGCCTGGGAAGACGTGCCTCTCTCTCGAGAACCCAATTATAAGCACAGTCAATGATACACACACACCCCCGCCTCCCAACCCTAAGATTGTGTTGGCCGGTCAGTCCCACTAGCTGAAGCGGAGGCCCCGCTCTGAAGTACCTAGTATCTAGATGTTCATGAGAAATGAGGTTCCAGGGAAGGGCATGTACTGCACAGTTTCAAGAATGTCAGTTTTATTGGGTCTTGCCATTTTTGGTTTAAGATTTTCCCATGGGTACGTTGAAGTATAGAGTAAATTTTTTTTTTTTTTTTAGATTGAAGAAGTTACTTCTTGTCTAGTTGAAATTGTCCTATTTTTCTTAAACCTTGCTTTTTTTTTTTTTTAATTTAGAAATGGCTCAGTTGGGAAACTATGATAGTGGAACAGCAGAAACACCAGAAACAGATGAATCAGTGAGTGTAAGTATCTTTCTTGATGAAATATGGTGTTGGTTTTTCTGTTTATTGGCATCTGGAGATTTGGAGTGTGTCAATTACTTTATTTCTTCCATAAATACGTATTGTGCTTCTATGTGCAAGGCAGTAAGCATTACAATTTTAGCCCCTCCTTTCAAAGAGAAAGAAATTAATAAAAAGAAACCATGCACAAAAAATAAAAATGATAAACTTGAATAAGATGTACGAAGAAAAAGGGCCATGTGCTACTAAAATGTAACATTAACAGAGAATGACCCTAGTCTTGCCAGTCCAAAAAGATCTCCCAAGGAAATGGCCCGGGAGCTGTGGTATGAGAAGTTACTAGGATGAAAAGGGGGCAGAGGGAACATTCCAGGCCCAGGGAACATCCTGGACAAAGACTATGCCACAAGGGAGCAGAATGCATCTGAGGGTAAGGGCAAGAAGACCATAGAGCCTGGAGAGCTGGGGCAAAAACCAGCCATAGAGGTCCTTATTGTTCATCTTTGTCAAATGTTTTCTTTCAAAGAATGATGGGAAGCTATTGAACTTGGGAAGAAATGTACGTGTTTGTGGGGTGTAGACAGGTGGACAGGAAGACAACCCAGTCAGAGTTACAGCTTAAAAACAGTCTTAAGATGGCAGTGTAGAACCAGCGGGGTGAGGGGGGCAGGCAGACGTAACCATAGGGAAGCCACTCAAGAGGCTCTCCAAGGGCACGAGCAAGATTTCTGGGATGCTGGTGCCACTGTCCCCCCAGGGGAACCAGGCTGGAGTGAGTTGGGGGTGGTCAGGAAAGAGAGGCAGCTGTGTCGCCTGGGGACTAACAACCCAGGCCCTGGAGTGAGATGGCCTGGATTTGAAAGCTGCCTGCATCTCTCACTAGCTGTGGGAATCTTCTTTGTGCCTCAGTTTCCTGTTCTGTAAAATAAATATAAAAGATGACAAAATAATAGGGGCGCCTGGGTGGCGCAGTCGTTAAGCATCTGCCTTTGGCTCAGGGCGTGATCCCAGTGCTCTGGGATCGAGCCCCACATCAGGCTCTTCTGCTAGGAGCCTGCTTCTTCCACTCCCACTCCCCCTGCTTGTGTTCCCTCTCTCGCTGTCTCTCTCTGTCAGATAAATAAATAAAGTCTTAAAAAAAAAAAAAGATGACAAAATAATAAATGAGATAATTTATGTGAAATGGTTAGATCAGCAACACTACTAACTGCTAAATAAATGATATCTTTTTAGTTAATTTTATCATAATTATCATAGTTTTGAATGAGTTTAGACTTAAGTTTTTGGGGGACATTCAAGAAGAACCATCACACTAGCATCCATATACATGGCATGGGATCTCTTGGCACTCAGAGGGTTTTCGGTGAGTTCTGAATGACGTAGGAGTCATCTGTGAGCATGAATGTGGTCACCTGCGTGGGGAAGAGTTAATGAGCCAGGTGGGCCTTCAACAGGATCTTTGAGCCCAAAGCTGTGGGCACCCTGTCAGAGCAGAATGGTGGAACAAGGGAGTGGTCCTGGTCTTGAATTATGTCTTCTGAGATGGGGCGTCAGCAGTGATCGCTAGACCCAGGGCCTGTGGCCAGAGGCCTAGGGGAAATAGAGGAGAGAAAGAGTTGTTTGGTTGAGCAACCAAGTAGCCCAGAGTACAGGGTGTTAGGTGAGTTACTTGCATGGACACTCAAGTCACCCAGGGTGGTGAGAAAACACAAGCAAAGAGGAAGGTGGGAAGCTGGGTACCCAGGTCTTCCTAAGGTAAATGGGACAGCATGTGAGCTGATGACAGCATCCAGTGGGGGAGGGTGGCACATACCTCAGACTTGTGGCATTTCTTCCACAGTTATAGGAAGGGAACTCTGGGCTCTGCAGCGGGAGCAAGGAGGCTGTCAGTGCTCACCCTCTCAGTGCTAAGATACATGGAGTATGAGAGAATATTTCCCAAAGGCCCCCAACAAACCCATTTTACTTTTTACTGTCCTTTCAGCTCAACTTTTTAAAGAGTGATCTTTTTGAAAATAGATATCTAAACCATGGTAAGACTAATGGTATGGGGGTGCCTGGGTGGCTCAGTCATTAAGCGTCTGCCTTCAGCTCGGGACGTGATCCCAGAGTCCTGGGATTGAGCCCCGCATCAGGCTCCCTGCTCTGCTGGGAGCCTGCTTCTTCCTCTCCCACTCCTCCTGCTTGTGTTCCCTCTCTCACTCGCGATCTCTCTCTGTCAAATAAAGAAATAAAATCTTTAAAAAAAAAAAAAAAAAAAAGACTGATGGTATGGAAGTCCAGAGAGGCACGCATTGTCTCTTCATTGCCAACTGCCTTTTCCAAACAAGGGTTGCCACAGGAAGAACAGACGTTCTCTGGTCACGGACAGAGAAACTGCACCATCCCTCAGCCCAGGTAGAGCCACAGCGGCCCGTTCTTTCTGTTCCAACTGACTAAAACTAGAGTTAAGGTTTGACGTTTTGGACTTAAATCTCAAAACTTGAAAAGACTAGGATGAGGCTAACCTGAGTAGTTTACACAGGTAAATTAAAATTGGAAAATTTTTTAAAGATTTTATTTATTTATTTGAGAGAGGGAGAGCGACAGAGAGAGAAAGAGCATGAGCAGGGAGAGGGAGAGCAGACTCTCCACTGAGCAGGGAGCCCGATGCGGGGCTCGATCCCAGGACCCCAGGATCATGACCTGAGCTGAAGGCAGATGCTTCAGCGACAGCCACCCAGGCGCCACCAAATCGGAAATTTTCATAAGCTTGGTGCCTTCGTCTCCCAGAAATGGGGGGTTCGCTTAAATGAGACCGAGGCCCCGTCATGAGAGGCAGTCTATCAGCACCGCTCTGCAGAACTGACCTTGAAAGCTGTGCGCCAGCTTCCTGTGGCTTCAACAGATTCAACACCAGAGCATAGAATGCAAATGTCATTTGTGTTGCTATTAAAATCATTTTCTTGAATTCTCGAGTATTTTCTAACTTCCATATTTTGTTTCCAAGAGCTCGAATGCTTCCCTGAAACTTCAAAGGAAACCTCGGGAAAGTGATTTTGAAACGATTAAATTGATTAGCAATGGAGCCTATGGGTGAGTAATTCAAGAAAACTCTCTATTGTATTTTAACACACCGGAGTAATATATTCTTCACCTTTATCTTAGGCCAAATAGATGTCATTAGGGACTTGAGTTTTCAGTTCACTGCTTCTTCCCTGGTGGGTATAATGTGCAGCCAAAATCGTTTTTCATTTAGATACTCCATCGAGAAAACCCATCAAGTGACCCGGAGTTATTTTACAGGTATGGAGAAGGAGACTTTATTAAGTCAAGGAAAGTTTTTATGTATACCTGTTTCTGCCTCCTTAATTGTGCCCTTTTGGGTGCAGAAATACCTGACTCTTGGTCGTATATATGCATACACACATCCGTATCCGCATATCTAGAATCCAGATCTCTGAAAACATGTAAATTCACACACAGCATCACTGCTTCATTGGCTGGTGCTTTCCGTCTGAGCCCCAGTCAGTCTGGTGGGAGAAGAACTTAAATAAGAAGACTGCTTGAAAACTTAAAGCAGCACATTTCTTTCAGTCTTTCTATTACACCAGGGGTTTTTTGTACTCTTTTTCCAGTTGAAGTCTGTGTTCTGATCCGGTCACATTCGTGGTGCCCCTTCCTTGCTTCATGTTTAGAGACACAAGGTTTTCTTCTCATGGCGTGGGTAGGGTCAGTGGTGACGAGATCCTGCTGAGTTACTAAGAAACAGTTAGGAAGGGTAATTAATACACATATTGTGTCCTGATCCATTTTAGACAGCCCAAGAGCTCTAGTTTAATTAAGTATTAATCTCAATTCCATCTGTATTTGGAGAGCAATAAACAATCCCACAGACATTTATTGCCATTTATCACATACATGAGCAGATGAGATAAAGTGATTTTCGTTATGCCACAAGGGATGTTTCTCCTTACGATTTTTTTTTTTTTTTTTGTCTCTAATATTTTCCACACCATTAACTTAGTGAAGAACTTAAATATTTGTGAGTCCTTTCTGGGCTTCACTGATTTATTTTCAGGATTATATTAAATGGTATATTTCTTGAGGTGGCTTATAAATGTTTTCTGATGTTGTATTTTCATAATATTTTATTTCATTCAAGCACCTCATTGAAACTTTTCCCCCTAGGAAAACTGCTTTCGCGTACTTTTGTTTGTGAGTTTTATTTGTTTCTTATTTGGTTTTAGTTTGTTTTAGTTTTCGAGATCCTCTGAGAATTTCTTCCTTCATTAGGGAAAAAACTGAACTTTGATTTAATGGGTCTCTGGGCTGGAGCACTGATAGATTCTATTGGCAGTGGAATTCTAGAATAAGATTATCTGTGAAGCACCACTTTTATAAAATTTGGGCATATATCTTAGCAGTATTTGGAGTTCTAACTGGTTGAGTAAACTCATTTGTAGTGCAATTAAACCACTGTAGAGTAGATGAGGTGTATCACACTTCGGGGAATGGCTGGGAATATACAAGAAGTTAAACAAGCTGTGAATCAGTAAACAGCCAGGATGCAGGCCAAGTCATTAATGGGCTGACAAGCTGCCTACGGGAGCTTCTACCCATCAGCCAAAACTTTTTTCCCTCTTCTGCTCTTCTCAGATTTAATCTCTCATTACATTTCTGACAGATTTCCTCTTCATTTTAATTATTTTTAATTTAAAATTTGAGTGGAGCTGGACCCATTGGTCCACCCCGTCAAGATGCTGAGTGCAGGCTTATGTGAACTGGCTGAACATGTGGCTGCTTCTCTGGCTGTTGGAGGTTTCCTTGGCGTTTGTGTTACAGTCCACCACTCACATCACTGAGTGACCCTGATTCTGCGACTTGGTGCAAATAGCCTGTGCTGGAAACTAGCCCTCTCATTAGAAGGAGCTATAACACGTCGGGGTTTTCTCACCATCATACTTAGTAACAGTTCATGTTATAGCCAGTCTGCTAATTTGATATCATCCAGTGTCCTCTGTTTAATGTGTTTCGGATCCGGGACTGAGGGTCAGACGTCCCCTCGTGCCAGCTTAGCACTTTGTAGAAAGCTCACCCTTGCCACGTGCCAGGCACGGTGCTGGTTTATGTATGCTGTCTTCTCGCAAGAGCCCCCTGTGGTGTTGGTATTATTTCTGCCTAGCTGTGGGGAAAGAGCAGCTCAGAGGCATGGCTGGTCACAGGTGTGCTGACTCCAAGCAGCGCTCCTTCCTTCTCGAAGTATCCTTTTCCAACATGGAACCATCTTCTCTTGATTCCACCTGGACTTGTAAATGACAGCTTTGGATGTTTTCAAAGTGAAAGAATTAATTGACTTAAAAGTTTTTAAAAACTACATTTGAAAGGCGTGACATTTCTGTCCCTCTTTGCTTTAGTTTCTACCTTCGCTGCACATCATTCTCTTTTATGCCTCAAAAGATGGGGTCATTTGTGTGACAGACCCATGTATGCGGGTTGCTGGCTATCCATCTCTCCCCACAGCCTTTCCTCTAACACATGCACTCTTGTTCCCACATGCAGATTTGCCCGCTTGCATTCATGTCCTGGGCATTCAGATTTATGCATAATTCTGTACACATTAGCCATTCACACTCCCGGTAGGACTGATTCATTCTTCTCTAGATCCCGTCAGTTTCTGATCCCCTTTCCCCTTACCCTCCCACTGCTCACTTCTGCCTGAGGTGAAGAAAAGCTGAGCTCAGAGAGGACAGTTGCCCCTCTCCGTGCATCACCCCCCCCCCCAACCTTGGGTTCTCCTATCTACCAGGCAGGTCAGTGTAGGAAAAGAGAAACAGGAGCAGCCTTTTCAAAGAAAGCAGCCTCTGAGGCCAAACTGCAGAGAAATAAGGGGCCGAATCAGTTCAGTCCAGTTTTATAACCTTGGATGGTGTATAGCTGTGCTTCTGTCTGTCAGAGGCTGCTGTTTGTCTCTTTCTTTCTCTCTGTTTCAGTCTCTTTCTCCCTATCTCTGCTGACTTAAGTAAATTTGGAACATCAGTTTACAGGAGAAGAGGAAAGGTGTCTGTGAGAGAGGACAATTACTGCTAAATGATCAGATTTCAGCATTAAGAAGAATATTCCTAAAGCAGTAAAGCACTGTAAAAACAAGAACATGAGACAAACAGATAACTAGCTACAGCAGAGTCTAAGAAGTCTAATTGACTTTGGAAACTTGATCAAGATATGCCCGTCCTGCAGCAGTCGTGTCTCAAGCTGCCTATAGGATTCGTTTCCATTGGTGTAGGTAAATTTCCCTAGGGATTAACTGATGATTTTAAGCACATCCTAGCAAGGCAAAGCAAAAAGTCAGATGAGGTTTTACGAGTTGCAAATCTGAGAGTAAAGATATGAGTCCTTTTTCATTCACAGGGTGCCCCTGGGAAACCTGGTCCGGATGCTGGTCAAGATGGGCCTGAGGCCTCTTTCTCCTTTGTTCTTTCATTATTGCGGATGGCTCTGTTCTTCCTTCCCCACTTACTGCTGTTTTCACACATATTGCTGAGCAGTTGTTTATGTAAGAAACACCGATAGTTGATTGAAAACCCAATGGCAGCCATCTGACGGTGTGCAAGTGAAGCTCGTAGTTATCCTGTCCGAGGGTCCTCAGCACTACATCTGCCGGGTGTGAGATACTCAGAGAGAGAACGTAAGCTGTATTCCAGTTGACTGTCAGTAATAGGAAGCACTTTAAGATACTGTTTTTTTCACCATTTCAAATTCCGTATTTCATTTTAAAAGGTGAATTTCCTGTTTCAGAAATTCCTCTTCGTAACAATATTTGTTCACCAGTGTTTGTCTTCTGTTTCTGAGGAAACCAGGTTATTTTCTGTGCTGCCTTTTTGTCTGTGTGCTGTCCAACATCTGATGAGGAGAAGCTCAAGGTTTTCGGGGGATCTTGATTTTATCCAATCATTATTTGGGGAAAAAAAAAATACTGTTGTAAAAGCCTTTAATCTGATCCAGAAAGAAGGAGTAGTTGGTTGGTTAACTAAGAAGTTGGTCGAAGTCGGAAATCATTAAAAAAAGATGTGTACTTTAAACATATTTTTAATTTCAGATGCATACCAAAAGTAAACATTTCAGTTTAATCTAAATATATATAAATTCAGGTGGCTCAGTCATTTAAAGTCCAACTCTTGATTTCAACTCAGGTAACCATCTGATAGGTTATGAGATCCAGCCTCATGTTGGGCTCTGCACTGGGCATGGAGCCTGCTTGGGATTCTCTCTCTGCACCCCTCCCACCTCCCACCCCTCCACTCTCACACTCTCTTAAAAAAAGAAATTATATANAAGGCCTTTTTAAGACAGCCTGTATAAACCATCCTTCTAATATGTTGTTTCTGTTTTCCACTTTTCTCTGCTTTAAAGGTGAAGCAGTAACTTGAAGCAATCTGAGTGTAGGACTCTAGATCTGTATTATTTTTTTCACTTTTGAAAACCTTCTCAGCCATACTAAATCAACAGGAATTTTATTTAGTGACTCACATTTAAGATCTCTATCAGTACTTTCCAAAGCATTCCATTTGTCTTTTTTTTTTTTATAAACAACAAAGGTTTTCCTTTTCACACTCCTTGTTTCATCGGTTTAAATATTTGTTTAAATTAGTTAATCCTGATATCAAGCCTTGCCAGAAAAACAGGTGTAGAGATAAACCCAGCTGGTGAGAGCCCCAGTATTTGGCATCCTGAAGAAGACCGCCAGCCCGTGTGGAAAGTGTTGGCTGCCCAGCTGGCCAGCTCCCTTGTCAGTTTGTGGTACTGTGGGAATAACAGCACTAGATTCTTCCTTGAGTTGGTTATACAAAGTGTGGGTAAAAGAGATTTTTTTTCTATACAGTGAAGGAAGAAAGAGAAGACCAAAGAAATAGTGAGAGGGAAAAAAAAGAAGTAAAGCAATAATAATAATAATAATAATAATAATAATGCTTAAACAGAGACTAAAAAAAAAAACAAAACACAATTTTGCAAGTGAAGGAAAAAGATGGATACAACGAAAAGGCAAACATACACAGACTTGAAAGAAAAACTCCTAGTTGAACACTTGGGTGGAACATGTGACTACCAACTAAACTGAGATTGAATCTACTTAAGATTCATGTAAGTGGATTACTCTGGTATATTGGTTCAGCAGGGATTTAGGGCATCCTCGTCCTCCTTGCGTTCATTTTTCATGAGCAGTGAAAATAAACAATGGAATATGCATCTCAGATCAGATAATCCCTTGTTTTAGGAGACAGACATTGGATATACTTTACTATAAATGATTGCTATTTAGGTTAATTATTATTTATTTGAGCATTTCCTAACCTGAGAGCTCTAATCTGTTCTCCTACAATAATGACAGGTAAGGTTTTAAGCTGCCTCCTTCTCTTGATTTGTTTCTTCCACATCAAGCTCCAAGGAGTCCCTTGTCTTTACCCAGCCAGAACTGGTTCTCTGGAGTATGTGAGTGAGTCTTACAGCAGAAATTCAATGCAGCCTCCTCATTTTACAGTAAAGTTGGCTGTCACCTTGGCCGTGGGCCGGATGGAACAGTGTATTATTGGCCCCCTTTTATGTTGGAAAATGCATTTCCTGTTGAAACAGCCATAGGTGTAAATCATGCTGAGGTGTGTAGTGAGGAAATACCCTACTCTTCTTTTCAGGACAGCCTCATATGACCTATTACATACGTCTCATTTATCTGGAATTTCATGTGGAGTAAATTACCCTCAAGTTGGAAGCCACCTACCCTAAGAAGCTTTGGTCCTTTTTTGCAGATCCCAAGGGTATCATATAGAAAATTATCACTTTAGTCAGTCTAGAAAAAATGCCTAACATATATCTAATGCTTGAAAGGCTATAGCTCATGGTATGTATGTACTTTTGTTAATTCTTTCCCTGCTCTGACTCATATATTGAATTTTGTTTTGTTTGTGGAAAAACTGAAAACGTCAGCTAGCTATTGGAAAATAGCTCACTCTGGGGACTGTCCATTTCTGTCCTTTCGGTGAAGATGAATTTGCTGCTTTATGTATGACCAGTGACCTTTATCAAAAGATTAAGAAATAAATAAATGTAGCCATAAGATTTTGGCCTGGAATGGGATGTTTGCAGCTGCTAGGATAGCATGTGTGAGCTGACTTCCAGCCGCCATGTGAATGTAAAAAAAAAAAAAAAAAAGTTGACGATCACCCATGGTTTACTGTATCCAGAGGCATCCTCACTTCCCATGAACCCCAACTCTTGTGCTCCTTTTCAGGGCAGTCTACTTCGTTCGGCATAAGGAATCCCGGCAGAGGTTTGCCATGAAGAAGATTAATAAACAGAACCTCATCCTCCGAAACCAGATCCAGCAGGCCTTCGTGGAACGGGATATCCTGACTTTTGCAGAGAACCCCTTCGTTGTCAGCATGTATTGCTCCTTTGAAACAAGGCGCCACTTATGCATGGTCATGGAATATGTGGAAGGTAAGTCAGCGTGTGACACAGAGAACACGACACCTCTACCCAGAAACTGTCTGCTTCCTGCGGCGGAGGCTTTCCCTGTTGGGCTCCATAATGGTTGTATCCACCTAGGAACCGAAGCCAGGCGATGAGATGGCTGTATTCCCAGTCATTATCTTCTGATAATTGCTTGTAAAGTGCCTGCTCTACTATAACAAAGGGAAAATTAGTGCTGTTTGGAGGAAGGTTGTTTTTCTTCTTTAATAGCTTTTAATCCTAACTACCTCCTCTCAATTGGTCATTAAAGTTAGAATATAAGCGATGGGATTTTTTCCTACTTACTTTTATCACATAGCATAAAATCGTTCATTACAATTGATCTTAAAGAATGAATTAAAAATATATCTTTTTTTGGTCTATGGTATGAAATTAAAAATGAGTTAGGGGAAAAGGAGATACAAGTCAAGAAAATTTACTTTTGGTGGATTTTTTTTTTTTTAACATTTGCAGCTTACCTTTTAAATGTTCTTATTTCCTTCGGTTTTACATTCAGTTTTGCGTTTTTGGCCATGATTTATTGGTATAAACAAAGTTAATAAAAGGAATGTATTAGGAAGGGCCAAAACAATCTTCAAAACCTCTAACTTAAGCTTTTAAAATTGGACGAGCAGAATCCCAAAACTATAAAATGCAAAGAAACATTAAATATCATTTAGCTCAACCTTTTCATTTTGCAGATGTGTAAACTGAAACCCAAGAAAAGGAGGGAGACTTACTAGATACTTTCCTCGTGGATACAAGACGAAAGCATAGCTTGGCTGATTGCCACCCAGTTTTTTTTTCCCTCACGCCAGCACTTGGCTTTATTAACCTTGGTTGAGTTTATAGGTAACTAACATTTGTCACATGTTTAATGAATATTGGCAATATCCCAAATTCTTTATGTAGATTATATCATTTAATCCTCACAATAATCTGAAAAGGGATGACAGCTTTACCATCCTGATATTAGAGGAGAGAGCCGGGACTAGCTTGTCTAAGATCTCCCTGCCTGTAAGAGTAGGATTTGAACTCAGCCTGATTCCAGAACCCATGCTTTAGGCTGGTGTAATTTGTCCTTCAAATTTCAGTTCCACTTTGGAGCAAATCTGTTCCCTTAGGAGGACTCCTGCTTTAAAAAGAAAGGAAGGAAGGAAGGAAGGAAGGAAGGAAGGAAGGAGGAAAAGAGAGAGAAAGAAAGAAAGAAAGAAAGAAAGAAAGAAAGAAAGAAAGAAAGAAAGAAAGAAAATCTTTATTTTTTTCCATACTATATCTTAATTAGAAACGTGATTACTCAGTGCATGGTCTCCACTTAAGAATTTGAGATGCTGTGTCTCTGGGTAGAGGCCATTCTGCTTTGAAGGTCTGTAATCTGAACTGATGGTCTTCTTCAATCCTAGCTGATACTCCACCTGCTAAATCTTGTGCTTGGGTCTTATAGGGGGTGACTGTGCTACATTAATGAAGAACATGGGGCCTCTCCCTGTTGATATGGCCAGGATGTACTTTGCCGAGACGGTCTTGGCCTTGGAATATCTACATAATTACGGAATTGTACACAGGGATTTGAAACCAGACAAGTATGTACACCGAGGAAACGTATCTTTTTCTTGTTCACACAACACAAAAAGTAGTGTTATGTCTCTAAAAATGTTTTCTTTTAATGCTGTTTTGCATGTTTTGAGATTCTCTCATAATGTTCCCAAATGAGTTATTTTGGCAGTATATATGATACTATTTAGTATAATACTTTACAGGATCTGGTGCTTATAATAATAGTTTATAAGGAACAAAAGAAAAAGATGATTATAAAGCCAGGGTTAAATTTTTTTAAGTTGTTTTTATTTTCATTTTTGAATAGCTTCATAGAAAGCTACTAGTTGTTTTCTGGATAGTTTCTGCATTTGGTATTATGCATAGATAACCCTTTCCTACACCAAGATGATATATTTGATATTATATTCTATTTCACCATTTAATATTGAATTTAATTTTTAATCTTCATGAGGTTCATTTTAGTGTCTGATTTGAGATACAGATAGACTTTTTTTTTTCCCTCAAATGACTAAGTTATTCATCTTGACACCATTTATTAAATGTTTTATGCTTTCTCCACTAATTTCAGACACCTCTAAAAGCATTACATGTTAATATGTAAAGATTCTAGCATGCTGAAAATTTTATGATATAAAATTAACTCATGCTCATTCCAGAAAATTTTGAAGTACAGAAAAACATATGAAAAAATTCGTTCGCAACATTACCCAACAAAGACAACTGTTAGAATATGAAATATTTCCTTCCACTAGCTATTTTTTCTCTTTTCGCATCCTCTGTTCCTTTAATGTTTTAATTAAAATTTTGATTTTTCCTTTGAAAATGAAAATTTTTAAAAATTAAATTCATAAAACTCACATGTGAATTCTTTGCATTATATAAGAAATCAACAATATGTGCTTAATGGACAGAAATTTAAATCTGAAGTTCATTTTTCTGTCCAAGTTCTTTATCTTATGTGTCACTTAAATCACCGATGGGTTCCTTACCTTAGTTTCCTATGTATAATGTGGGATTATTAGTAACACTTTTCTTTTTTATTATTCTAAAAAATAGAAAGATGTCAGAGTCCCATGCTTGGATTTTTCTAAGTTTAAACCTATAAATGATATTGTATGTGGCCACTGCAACAAAGGTTAGCTGGGCCGGGTGTCTGGCCCTCCCTTGTGAATTACGCTTATGAGCCAGATACACATATGTAATATGTTCATGTGACCTCACCTCTTCCCAGGCTGGCTTTTCTATTAAGATTGATACCTCAGGGCACTTGGGTGGTTCAGTTGGTTAAGAGTCCAACTCTTGATTTCTGCTCAGGTCATGATCTCAGGGTCGTGAGGTCGAGCCCCATATTGGGCTTAAGATCCTCTCTCTCCCTGTCCTCCTGCCTTTCCCCTCTAAATAAATAAATAAATAAATAAATAAATAAATAAATAAATAAAAAAGATGGATACCATTATAGTGAATAGTCTTACAAATTGACAGGAGAAGGAGGAGGTCTAAAAAAAGAGAGAGAAAGAACGAACTTCAAAGCAAGTGTTCTCATATGTGTCTTTCTGCTTCATAGTTTGTTGGTCACCTCCATGGGACACATAAAGCTGACAGACTTTGGATTATCCAAGGTGGGACTAATGAGCATGACTACCAATCTTTATGAGGGTCATATCGAGAAGGATGCTCGCGAGTTCCTGGACAAACAGGTAAGCTTGGCTGCTGCTCAGTTGGAGAGAAAGATACAAAGTACGATACTGCCAGTGACATTCAGAATCAACTTGTGTAAGCCAGGTCCGCATTAGGACTGAGCGTTTAGATGTCTGTATGAGCCTTACGTTTAATAAAGTGCAAATTGCTTCCATTTTTCTCCCTGGGCCTCTTTGAACTGTCCGTTCCTCCACATTCCTCCCCCAGCATTATGGTCTATTAGCAAGACGAACGATGTAATTGCACACAAGTGAGAATGTGAGAGAGACAAATGGAAAACTGTTTTTGTAAGGAATTCAGGAGTCTCAGCAGAGTACTCATGAAACTCATGATGCATTGTACAATCCCGGGTGCTAAAATCCAAGCCATGGCCCATTTCCCTTTAAGCATGCCTCATTACCATGTGCCCATAATCTGTTCATTGTAAAGTTACTTAAGGTAAACACATCTCAACTGTCATGCTTTTATGAAGTAACCAGGATGTGAATATATTTTGGTCATATAAATACTATATCTGTGGTGGTGACAGATTAAAAATGCATCATTGGGGCGCCTGGGTAGCGCAGTCGTTAAAGCGTCTGCCTTCGGCTCAGGGCGTGATCCTGGTGTACCGGGATCGAGTCCCACATCGGGCTCCTCTGCTATGAGCCTGCTTCTTCCTCTCCCACTCCCCCTGCTGTGTTCCCTCTCTCGCTGGCTGTCTCTCTCTGTCAAATAAATAAATAAAATCTTAAAAAAAAATAAAATAAAATAAAATAAAATAAAAATAAAAATAAAAATGCATCATTATATTAACTTTGAGGATTAAAAATGTTTTAATCCTATGAAATAAGTAAAACCACCAAATAGGGTCAGACCCTCAATTCGAAATTACTCATTACACATAGTTGAACATTACAGCAGCATTTTAAGTTTCCCTTTTTTGCTATTTAAATATTTCATTGCCTTTGGTGTTACGGATACTGACTTGTAATTGCTGTTCCTAAGTTCTTTGTCCGTGTGGTTCCATGTGGTCGAGCAGGTGCACTCTGGGCAAAATAATTGGTGTGTAGCCATCTTGCTCATTTTAATTCATGTCTAATATTCCAATTATTCTAATATTGCAATCATCTTTTAGGTCTGTGGCACACCTGAATACATTGCACCAGAAGTGATTCTGAGGCAGGGCTATGGGAAGCCGGTGGACTGGTGGGCCATGGGGATTATCCTCTATGAATTTCTGGTTGGATGCGTGCCATTCTTTGGGGATACTCCAGAAGAGCTATTTGGACAAGTCATCAGTGGTAAATATCAGGAGTTATCTTCAAGCGGCTGTTGGGAAACAGCTATTTCATGCAATTCTGTGGAGTATTGCCATTTTAACTACTAAAATGTTAACCTTTATCAAACAGTTTAGTCAACAAATTAAAAGAACTCACTCATCATAGCGCATAACTGACTTTCACAAATCTCAGGAGATCTATTTGTGTTGAAAATTGATCTGAGGAAGTTTCGTTAACATGGAATTTGGAAATGTACTAGCAGTGTAACTAATTTTTATGGTGTGCTTTTCTGCAAAAGAAATTCACGTGGGATTTGCAGATTATTTCATTGCCGTCCAGTCTTCCTTTCCATAATAGGAAAGTTGCACCAGGGAAGAAAAGGTTAATGTGGGTAACATTTACATAAATGGGGGAAAATGGCTAATGGCACAATGAAGAAATTAAGAAAAATGTAATAAACCCTAAAACAAATGTCTACCAAATAATAAATAATGAGAATGGGAAGGAAGCAAATTTAATCCACAGATTGTTAATGATTTCATTGGTGGTTGTTATGGTGTAATGTTATTTCTGTAACAGCTGTTCATCTTTCATTTAAAATTCAATAACCTTTAGATCTTAACCTACATGCTGACCCTAACTATTGTTACGCGGCTTGTGGCAAAACTAAATGATAATTAAATAGGCTCTATTACTACCCTACCTGCTGTTTTTATAAATTTCCCCCGGAAGCATAGATCAAAAAGGCCTCTCCTCCTCAAAGTTTATCATTCATGGCTGACACCCCCATCACCCACTCTGCCACGTTCTGGACTGTGCTACAGGGTCTAACAGTGGAAGGAGAGGGAACATTCATGTTGATATGAGGAGTCCCTTAATCAGGGCATTATTCTCTATCATTGACTTTGCAAGCCAGGCATATTTGTAAACTTTAACAAAGTAGATTTGTGAGTTGCCTGCAGTGTATAACCCTTTTCCACAATATCTGAGCTGTTTATGGATTTATAACTAGGCTGTTTTCTGATATACCAAGGCCTGAATGGCAAGAGGAATCAACTGTTTAATTAACACAAGCAGCAAATGCTGGCTTTGTTCTCGATGCCTTACGGCTCAGATGCATATTCATGTTTTATTTTCCAAATCAGATTTAAACTGCAGCAGAGGAAGCTGGAGGCAGGCACACACAGAAATAACTCATGTTTTTATTGCATTTCCATACACACAAGCACGCACACCTTATCTTCAGGCAAACTCCTGTGGAATGTAGAACGTATTCTAATATTTATGACAGATTTTAAATACTTTCATTATTACCATGATTACTTTAGATTTTTTGTCTTCAAGCTTAACACTTTGGCCTTTCATTTGTCTCTAGAAATAGTTATTTTTGCAAAATTAATCTGTGCTTCTGGAAGCTGAAGAACTGTAAGGCTGGGGCCAAATTCGCATTTGAGGACAGTAGGAAAGAAAAACCTTACTCTCAGGATTCCCTGGGGGGGCGGGGTGAGGAGTGGGGGACCATCTAAAACACAGGTGTAGAGTTTTCACCATATTAAGTCCTCTAATAACTAGAAGGAATAATTTGTTTTGAGCCAAGTCTGCCAAAAACGAAAAAAAAAAAAAAAAGGATCAAAAAAGCAAATGGAAGATACTGCTTATTGAAATATTTTCTCCCAGGCTTGTTGAAAGCTGTGCTGGTTCCTGTCTGTTGAAACAGTGCTTCTCAAACTTGACGGGGCCCAGGAACCAGCTGACAGTCCTATTAAAATGCAGATTCTGATTCAGTCTGGGATGGAGCCTGAAATTCTCTTTCTGTAACAAACCCCCCCCCCTCCCCCCGCAGGCTGCCGGGACCTGGGGTGCCATTTTAGCGTTAAAGTTGTAAACGACATGTCTCCCTTCTAGATGAGATCAACTGGCCGGAAAAGGACGAGGCGCCACCCCCTGATGCCCAGGATCTGATTACCTTGCTTCTTAGGCAGAATCCCCTGGAGAGACTGGGAACAGGTTAGAGCACATATGTTTTAATTTTGCTAATATGCAAAAAATAATGTCTTTGTGGAGCACTCAGAGGCTTTTGTTTGTGTTTTGGGTTTTGGTTTTTTTTTTTCTTTGCATAAGAAACATCTGTTAGTTGATGTAGGACATGACTACAACACATCATAATAATATTTTGGATTTTTTTTCCTGGTTCAGAGCAGTATGTACACTAGGAGGGTTACTTGTTGTTTGTCTTTGATTTTTGTTTTTCTTGTTTTTTTTGCAAAGCAAAAGTTATGCCTAATTTGTTTCAATAAATAAAGCTTGTCTGGAAGAAAACCTCCAAGGGCACAACGTAACTCTTCTATCCTGAAAATCATGCATCTTAAATAAATTAAAACAGAGGATTTGAGATGTAGAGCTTTTTTAGTTTAATTTTTTTTTTAAATAAATATTCCCAGGAAGATTTGACCCAGCCTGTTCCTATCTATAGGCTTTGAAATGGGTTATCAGTACTTGAACTAATTAATTACTAGAAATGAGTGTCTGGGGTTGAACCATGCTGTCTCATCATGGTCATCAGCACCATAGCCCAAGAAGGAGGATTAAAACCATTGGCTTTCAAGATTAAGGAGATAATAGATTTATTTCTTGCTGATTATTTTTCCCCCGACTGTTCTACTTACAGGTTTTTTTCTGCTCCTTCTCTTCCTTATATTCTGAATAGACCGAGATCCCAGTATAGAGTCCTAGCCTGCCCCAGTATGTGAATTTATCTAGATGGGTCTAAATATTACTTATAAACACAACAGCACGCGCGCGCACGCGCACACACACACACACACGTAGTAGATAGTATCCATAATTTTCACCAATGTAAGTTGTTGACTTAATGGGTTATTTACTCTGAGCTGTTTCATTCTACCTCACTCTAATAGAAATACCAGAAAATACTGAACAAATCATTCTCTCCCTCAGTTTTTCCAAGACAAAAGTAATTTGCAACAGCTCCAAATACACGTTACTCTCCATGTTTGCCCACAGCTTCCCCCGGTTGGAGGGCTCCGTTCTTGCCTAAGTATGCGGTGCTACTAGAGTTGAATAAAGTTTTATTGAAATACAGCAGTGCCATTCATACGCATTGTCTGTAGCTGCCTTCATAGTACGGTGGCAGAGTTGAGTCCTCAAACTGTACGGCCCGCAAAGCCTAAAGTATTCACTCTTTGGCTTTGTACAGAAAAATCCCCTTGACTGCATTAGCAAATCAAAGAAGACTGAAACTCCGGGCTGGCTCTGGAAAACTGTTTTGAGTTGAGCCTCTTCCTGGACCACCACCATGTGCCTGTACGCCTTTTGCAGTGGATGAGTGGGCCTTCGGCTAGGGGAGGCAATATAGATGGAAATTAAGGCCACACACTCCACAGTCAGATTGGCTGAGTTTAAATCTCTGCTGTGCGACTGTGGGCAGGAAGCTTCCCTTTCTGTGCCTCATTTCCTCCTCTGTAAAATGGGGCTTAGAGGAGTACCACCTCACAGGATTTCCGTGAGGATAAAAGATCATCCATTCCTGCTCTTAGAACCGGGAATGACACTGCTGCCGCTCCTACTGTCATTTTAATCTCCTGCCTGTATAATCTCGTACTTTCCCCTGTGGGTGTCCGAGATACAGAAATGGTGGTGGTGCCCCTACCTTTGAGCTGACTGAACTCTTTGAACGGAATATATTTCTTCCCACCCTATTTGGTGTTCCTTTTGTCTGAAGTGACTAGCAAAGTTGTTACTCCCTACCCTCTGTGACCTGCCATCACATTTGCTTTCTGGCCCCAGAGATATGAGTAGCTATCAGACAATCCACGTCAAGATCTGAATGGGACGGAGTTTTAAGGAGTGAATTTTTACTCACTTGAGCCAAATAGGAGAAGCAGTGGCATTTTCAGCTGGTCCTGCAACAACACCAGTATCAATTTATATGTCCTACTGAGCTGTCCCAGGGAAGCGTTGTCCTGAGGTGTGACCAAAGATAACAGTAGAATTGGCACATGCCTTCCCAAGAGCCTGCTTCTCTTCAGTGTTCTTGGGTCAGTTTGGAGAGTTTTCCCACTGAGTCTTCTCCCTGTTTCCCTCCTCTGAAAAGACTTGGAATCTTGATTGGGCTTGATTTCAACAAAACAGGGCTATGATGCTGGTCAACACACCCGTGTTTCTATATTATATGCTGTGAGTTATCTCTCTGTGCATTTTCTCCCTGACTGCTACTTCTGTTCTTTTCAGGGTTTGACAATTAGAGAGGCAAATCTAGCAGAAGCTCAAAAGAGACATTTAAAAGACCCTGCCCGAGCTCTTAGCGTTTTCAGAAAGTACTTGGCAAACAGGCAGGTCCAACGTGACAGATCCCAGTAGGGCCCGGAGACTGAGGCTGAGAATCCCGCAGGCCTGCCATGCTGCTTCCAATGACAGCATTTTGGATTTAATGCATATTTAGCGGGCAAAATAATGCACCGTGAAAATGTGTGAATTCACATTTGCCCGAGAGACTAGAGAGGCTGAGAAAAGGAGTGTGAAGAACATAATGGATGTTTAAGAAACTTCCATGAAAGGAGAGAAAAACTCAAGGGAGAACATTAGTGTGAAGCACAACTTAGAATTTGGAAACTTGTCCTACTTGAACTAGACTTTTGAACTTGTGAAGTATTGAGTGGCAGCCTGATTCATTGGACTTTCTAGCTACTCAGAGGTGACTGACTCCCACCTGTGTATGAGCTGGGAGGTCTGGAGTAGATTCTTCATGACCTGGGTCACAATTCCCTAATCTAGGAAGATGGGCATGTTGTTACACTGAACGCAAGCATGGTCATGAAGCTACCAAGGACATTAACGTAGTGCATCACAGGAGCTCCAGACATAGTCCGCTCCCTTTCCTTCCCTGCATGGTGAATTCTCGCAATGAGCACTGTCACCTGCATGAGTTCCTGTGCTCGATCGTCTGTATCGGGCTCATAATGCCATCATCCACGTTGCCCCAGCAGTTTAGCCCAGAGGTCTTTTCTCCCCAGTGTGTCCTTTTAATTCTTTTGTTCCCCATCCCGGTAAAAGTGCATGAGAAACAGGACTGCATGGTCAGGGAACCTTTTCTCAGGGGAGCACAAAGGCCAAAGGGTGAGAAATGTGAGCTGGGTCACCTGTGGGCTGTGACTCTGTGGAGAGGACCCACTTGTCATCATCCACAGAGATGAAGTGAACGTTCTCACTGACTCGGGTTCCAAAGAGTGGCAGGCGGGGGAATGAAAACCCGAGCGAGCCCTTCCACTACGGTCTGGAAGTGCCCTGTGAGCCCTTAGATCTGGAGAACTGTGCTTCTCTGAGTAAAGCTGAGCGACCTCTGAGTATAGCTGTCACTGGTGTGTCCCCATGAGCAGCAGCGGAAGTGAGAGTCCTTGCAGTGTGGTGTGCAGTGCGCCACTCGGTAAGCTTGACCCCGTGGACCTCAGTGTCGTCGGCACAGTGAGGGAGCTGGATAGATGTTTAAGATCTTTGAGCCTCTCTGAGATAAGTACGCTGGAAGAGTGTCTGGCAGCTTTGTGTGGGCGTGTTGGCATTATGACAGCGAGGATGGGCCTGGCCGTTTTTAAACAGACCTCAGCTCAGCCTCTCCAAATTTCACTTAGTAGGTGTGCGTGGTCCACTAGGCTTTATTGCTTATCCTTCGTTTCCCCATGCACATGTGGAGTTGACAGAATGCCTGTTTCGTGGGCTTGCTTTCAGTGATATAATGAAAGGAAAGCAGACGCCTCTGGTATGCAGTGCAGCGCTTGTCCGAGTCAGCCCTCCTGTCGGAACTGCTAGCGCTGTCGCCGCCCTGGCCAATGTCAGGCTTCGCTGTTGGGCTGAAACACAGACAATGCCAGTGGGCGATCCTGGACAAAGACTCTAATCAAACGCTTACTAATGAAGAATCTCTTCTCCCTTTCCTGGGGTGATTTTCCCACTTTGCTCTTTTCTCTACATTGTTCTCAAAACACTAGTTAGTCCTGACGTGGTCTGGGGCTCCGACCTGCCCTGGCGCTAGAGCAGTCAGATGGGGACACAGCCACATCTCTGAACCCCGCAGACGGTTCCCCCACCTCAACACCCAGACCCGTTTCTCCTTCACTTTACATTTCTCTCCTCTTTTTTTGTACTGTATTGAGGACAGGTTGGGAAGCCTTGTGGCAGGTGCATGAAAGAGCCATTTATGTCACCGCTATAGGGCGTCTCCTGGCAGGGAGGTGATTAGATCCTCTATTAGTCTTGTGTGAAATCTCTCTTCCTGGTGTTTTTTCAGAATAGACTCTTCCTTCTCTCACTCCTTAACAGTCTGTGCTTGGGGGGTGGGGGGAGGGTCAGGCAGGAGCCTGATGCTCACGCTATGTGTAATGTGTGCGCTTTCTTCTCTTTCCGGGGGTATGGTGTGATATTTTGATGGGGCTTGCCCTTCCAAATCCTTCTTTAGAAGAACTGAGAACTGAGAGGCACCTGGGTGGCTCAGTCGGTTAGGCGTCTGCCTTTGCCTCAGGTCATGATCCAAGGGTCCTGGGATCGAGTCCCACATTGGGCTCCCTGCTCAGCAGGGAGTCTGCTTCTCTCTCTGCCTTTCTCCCTTGCTTGTGGTCTCTCTCTCTCAAATAAATAAATATTAAAAAAAAAACACTTTAAAAAATAATAAAATAATAAAACTATGAACTGAATTAAAAACATTTTACTGAATTGCATAGTCATGCTGACTTGGCAAAAAAAAAAAAAGCCTGAAACTTAAGAATTGTGACTGATTTTCATCCCATGATTTATAAATCTGTCAAACAAGGTTTGCCAGTTTTCTACAGAATCAGTCCTACCTATGTTAACGAGCAATCCAGGAAAATTGAATGGAAACCATTATATACTATTTAGGAAAAATTCATCTTTATTAACCTTGCCTCCAGAGGAAATATTGCTGTGAACACATTTTGCGCCTTGTTAGAATTTCTTTGGTTTTGTAATGAGCGAGTCTGCTTTGGGCCAATGTGCGTCCACGTCCCCAGGTTCAGCATAATGTGATTTTAAGTGGCCACATCATTAACCTTTGAAAAATGGAGGAAGTCATGGAAAAATTAACAAAGAAAAAGTGTGCGGTAGCAACTGCTATTAGCAAAATTGAATCCTCTGCTGATAAATTATGGGGAAGAAATTTTTTTGTCAGGGGTGTTGTTTGTAGAATGAAAAAGTAAAATTTCCATGGTTCTTTAATTTATTTCTTTATTGATAGATTAGGGGGTGGGGGTTGTTCTTAAAAGTTTTGCTTGGAGGGTAGTTTAACATCTTCCCCTCTGTCCTTTCCTTCCCTCTCTGCCCTAAGGTGGTGCCTATGAAGTCAAACAGCATCGATTCTTCCGTTCTTTAGACTGGAACAGTTTGCTGAGACAGAAGGCAGAATTTATTCCCCAATTGGAATCCGAGGATGACACGAGTTATTTTGATAGTACGTGAATTATCTGACATAAAACATTGTTTGACCTTTACTTTGTAGAAAATTATCTCCACTTATGATAGAACCATCCAGTCTTGAACCTGTGAGTTATTACACATAAGGCTGCTTTGATATGGAAGCTCCTAATTAATATATCTAAATTAAAAGCTGAAATTCTGAGTAATTGGAATTGTTCCCAAACATTTCTGTGCAGCTCGGTCAGAGAAGTATCATCACATGGAGACGGAGGAAGAAGATGACACGAACGATGAAGACTTTAACGTGGAAATAAGGCAGTTTTCCTCCTGTTCGCACAGGTTTTCAAAAGTAAGTGACATGTGGCATAAACATGCAGGGTCTCTCCAGAGAATCTACCCTAGGGCCAGATAGCGGGCATCCCTAAACAGCTGGACAAGATCACCCACAGTGTTTTGAGGCTTGGAGTCTCCTATACTTAAAATTCCTTTTAGTTTCGGAAAAGTGACCAACCCCACCATCTTGATAATCCAGAGTCCCTCCCTGCTTGTTTCACTCTCCACAGGTAAGAATCTTTTTTCTTGGAGGCCCAGATGTGGACTCGTAGTACTGTCTTCGGAGAACACAGTAGTTGTATATATGCTGACCTCGCCCTGTGGGACCGAGTCTAGTTCAGTGCCAGGCTGTGGAGGAGTCCCCCGCTTCTCTGATCGTTTAATGAAGAATGTTGAGCTTGAGTCCTTGTATGCACAGCCCCCTCCTAGTGTCACTCAGATGCAACACAAGGGGGCAGTCAGAGTCCTTGACATCAGCTAGGACCATTGGGAATAATTGCTGTGGAATGAGAAAGTCCTGTAGCCAGTAACAGAAAATGTAAGTTATATGACACAGGCCGGAGGAAGCCAAGCTAGAATTTTGGAAATGGGATAAGATAATAAAATCGATGTCTGAGAAGGATGCTTTTTACTGATGGTGCTAAGATGAAAAAAGTTACACTTAAAAAGAAACCGGACAGTCCTGAGACTGGACAGGGCCCTAGGAAAATGGAGAGGAACCTGGAGGGCCCCCCGCCCTCCCTTTTGCTATTTTCGGTAGCTGTGCATTTCCTGTTGCCAGGGCATTTTGCATGATGATTGTTCAGCTCTTCTGTAACATGTAGGGTTTATAAGGTGTTCTCTACCTTTTTGTACATGACTACTACATACAGTGCATCTGCAAATGGGCCGGCACTGCCTTCTCTGTGTAAAGGAAGGCAATGGAGAGGTGGGGTCTCTCTGGAGGGGCTGCTGGCCGGCCTGCCCAGAGCCAGGACTGAAGCTTTGATCACACCGAGGACAGGTTTTCCCCCGTGCCTGTGCTCTGGCCCATCCAAACCGGGCCCTCAACTCTGTTTCCTTCCCGCTGTCCGCTGTCCCCTCTTCGTTAGCCACCCTGGTCCTCACCGCAGTAGATGATAGGCCCTCTAAGGGCCGCTCCCACGAGAGCAGCAAGTGGCTGTGTTGCATGTTAGGCAGTGCTTCCTGCCCTGGGCTCTCCACTCCTGATTTTTCTTTCCATCTGTCCTGTGGGACAGCAAAGATCTCAGGGCTGCCTAAGCTCTGATCCCCTTCAGAAACACCAGTCCCATCATAGGAAGCTGCCCGTCTAGGTATGTGATTTATAAGCCAAACAAACATCTCTGACTCAGAACCAAACATATGCTACCTCCCCACACACACGTCTTAAAACAGGTAATGTATTCTTCTCTTTGCACTCAATTCCAATTCATTTCTCTCCTTCCCACTCCTGACTGGTGGCCATTAAATCTTTTTCTCTGTGATTTTCTTTTTCTGATGGACTTCATGGTTAAAAAGTCATGTAAGGGGGGCGCCTGGGTGGCACAGCGGTTAAGCGTCTGCCTTCGGCTCAGGGCGTGATCCCGGCGTTACGGGATCGAGCCCCACATCAGGCTCCTCCGCTATGAGCCTGCTTCTTCCTCTCCCACTCCCCCTGCTTGTGTTCCCTCTCTCGCTGGCTGTCTCTATCTCTGTCAAATAAATAAATAAAATCTTAAAAAAAAAAAAAAAAGTCATGTAAGGTGTGCCTTGACCCCAGGGCTTAGAAACCCCAAAGGGTCTGCGGACTATGTTTGGAGATGCAAAGTCCATAAGGAGATAGGGCGAGAGGGTGATGAATTCCTAGGTCCCCGCTCCAAGGAGAGAAAACCAGATACACGGACCATGCATTTCAGGACTCAAGTAAACAGCGTCGGAAGTACCTTCTGAATACCCAGCCCCAGCTGAAACTTTAGTCGTACTCTCAGAATTTTCTCCCAAGGTTTGGGGTTTTTCTGACAAATTCTTTAAAGAAGATAGTAATAAACACCAACGCTTCGCCTCACAGGTTTTCAGCAGCGTAGACCGAATAACTCAGAATTCCGGAGAAGAGAAGGAAGACCCTGGAGACAAAACCAAGAGCACGGCATTGCCGTCCACAGAAACATTCAGCTGGAGTTCGGAATATTCTGAAATGTATGTGGAACGCCTGTTAAGAAGGGTCATAAGTGGTCGCTGCTAGCACAGTGGTTCTAAAGCTTGAGCGAGCATCGGACTCTCCTGGAAACCCTGTGAGAGCACAGATGGCCAGGCCCGTCCCAGCGTGTCTGCTCCACTGGATCAGGGATGGGGGCCGAGACTGTGCCTTGGTCCCCAGTTCCAGGTGATGCTGTTGCTGCCAGTGTGGGGACTGCGCTCTAAGAACCACTGCACTAGACATGCGTTGGTTAGGCTTGCCTCAGCTCCCTTTGTCCTTCATTTCTTCCCAGAGTCTCCATGAACACAGTTTCCTAGCATGTTTGCATACGTGACTTTGTTTTGTTTTTAATTAAGGCAACAGTTCTCCACATCCAACTCTTCAGATACTGAAAGCAACAGACGTAAACTCAGCTCTGGCCCGCTTCCCAAACTGGCTATTTCAACAGAGGCCGAGAAGGATGAAGCTGCTCCCTGCCCCAGAGACCTGCCTGAGGAACCAGAAAAGCCAGTCCTTCCTCCTGCAGAGAGCGCTCAGGAGGAGCCCGAGGTCACCACACCGGCCAGCACCATCAGTAGCTCGACGCTGTCGGGTAAGCGCCTGCGCGTGGTGTCTGCTGTCCTCCCATTATCCACCGCCTTGAAAAGCAATGGCCGGTGTTCGCAATCCCAGGCTGGCCTCACTAGGCAGTGACGATGGCTGTTTTGTGTTGCTCCACGGCCCCACGTCTCATACTTGGGGGATCAGCTCTTATGAACTGCGGTCACCCGTCCTGACCACATGGCCATAGAGCAAACCCTCCTTGCTTCAGTTTGACCTGAGAGCCAGCCTTGGCTTTCACAGCTGGGCTTCGGTGGGATTCTCGGATGGCAGTCAGAACACACTAAGGACCGTGTTGTGTTCTCTGTTGTTGATGCAAAAGCGGGTCTCGCACAATTGTGTCTCATTCAAAGTTAGGAGTAAGGAACTGTTTCAGACAGCGACATGCTCAAAATTACCCTCAAAAATGGCTGAAATCACCCATAAGGTACAATATAAAGCCAGCTTTCCTTCTGGTGTTGGAGTGGGTGGTGGTCTCTCTGAAGGAGTTGGTTTTTGTTAGGGGGCCATGTTGTGCCAAATCACTTACATATATCCACACTGGACTCTTAGTGCAGCAAGATGCTAATTCTGTGAGATTCCCAGATGATCTCCATGCATCTAGGACTAAGAGGGGAGGAGAGACTGGGTGTTATACGCAACTAATGAATCATCGAACTTTACATCAAAAACCAGGAATGTACTGTATGGTGACTAACATAATATACTAAAAAAATATTATTATAATAAAAAAAAAGAGGGGAGGAGAGAGTGAGAAATACCAACACAATTCAAATCGGTATTTCATGTGCATATTTCATGTGCATATGAAACAACCCCACTCCAGACACAAGCTACTGTCCCAGTTACTGTAACTGGAGTACAGAAATTCCCCAGACATCGGTCTCTGTTGGTGAGGCAGTCAAGGGGATTGGGCTTTTCTTGGAGAGCACTTTATAGTGTCACTTTTGTGTGAAATAACCTTCCTGCCAGCAGAGACAGTATCTTCAAAGGATTTTAAAAGGCTTAATGTGTCATTAGATGATCAAACTTGCATTTCCCTCAGACCAAGCCAAGTGCACTTAAAATATGACTTGGTTTACATCAATTTCTTCAACAGCATATCCTTCTACAGAGCAGTGTGCATTTATGCTTTAAAAAAAATGAAACATGGATATGGCTTAGGGTCGCCATGATAAATGTTTTCATTAAGCTATATTCAGTATGCTATATTGATAACCATGAATGATTTCAAGAATTTTTATGAACTTTTTTTTTATCTAACTGAATATTCACAGCATAACTCTTTTTAAAATCATTTCAAGAAAACACATTTTACAGGCTAGGTTTATTTCAGCCTCGCTGAAAAGTTTGCTTCTGTGGACCTTCACATGTGCTTCTAGTTTATCATGGGGAAAAATAATGTGTTGTTTTGTTGTTGGTTTTTTTCTTTCTTCCTCTTCCCCTCAGTGCTGTTGCCATGTAGGATAATTCCCCTCACCCTTACTTTTTTATAAAGCCAAGAGAATAGTTACATAGAAATAGTGTAGACACAACATAGTGGTCCAAGATTCTTAATTATTTTTAGTTCTCTTAGTAGTCAAGTCAAATCGAATTATCTCAGTATTTTATATTTCTGGGTACTAAGGTCTCTGTTTCCTAGTTTATGATCATGCTCTGAATAGAGTATACTTCCCTCCATTTAAAATTTTCTCTTAATACGGTGGATCACTTAGTCTCCGTGCCCTGGTCCCCATTAGCACTGTCGAAGGGAAAGGGAGGGAAACGGTATGTAAGCAGTTGATTGATTACTTTCATAATTAAAAAAAAAAAAGCTGCTTAGGTCCTGCCATGCATTTTGATTAATTGATTCAAACCACCTTTCTGTCTCCCCCATATACACACTAAAAATACTCAAAGACCTTGGGGGCTGTACAGAATAGAGAGATGAGCTGATCTGCTCATGGCCAAGGGTAATTAGGAAATCTGAAAACCGTGACTGTAGTAAAATTAAATTTGTTGATTTTTATATTGCTCCACCATCAAAAAGAAAGAACCCTTGACATTTACAGAACATTAAGGTGACATTATCCACCATTGGCAGAACAGAAATGCATGCTTATCTCCAGGGCTATGAAATGCAGTGGCGGAGGCAAGAGGAAGGGATGACAGAAAAGAATACCATGTATTCACATTCAGGCATTTAGGGAGGTATAGCTTTATTCCTCCTTCCGTTTCTTCATGACTACGTTGCTTTTGAATCGGTGAAAAGTAAAAGTCCTGAAGTCTTAGGTGTAGTGCTCGGTTAAACCCATTATTCATTGTGAAGAGATTCAGCTTTTCATTTTGCACCTGTCAAGGATCCCACCCACCTCCATTAGCAAGGAGAAGAGCGTGTAACTTACCCAAAAGGAAGCTTAAGGTTTTTGAGATAAGGTGTTTGGTTCGTGACGCAGTTTTTGTCAAGTTCTTGAGCTGTTGATTTCTTTATTTAGAGAGCACAGGGTAGATGGACTTGAGTGAGGTTGAGTTTGGTGGATGGGAGTAGGAAGGCTGCTGATACTTCCCTTCAGATTGTCTTCCTCTGTAGGTCACTGGGTGTCACGTGGAAGTCTGAATCTTTCCCTGTACCCACAGCACTCTCCCAGGTCCCAGCTTCCCTTAGCGGGGACCCCACCTAGAGGGAGGTTGCCATCTCCTGTGCACAAAGGCCAAACTTGAGCTATGCAATTGAGTGGTATATTCAGCAGAACAGAAATTGAGTTAAGTCTTACCCAGCCTAACTCTTTCCGAGGCAAAGAGTGTTACTACGTGCCTTAAGATGTGCTGTCTGGTCTTTCAAAGGATCATTTGTAATGGTATCCTATTGTCTGCATGGATTGCAAAGCCTAAGGTGACGATTGTGTTAATGGTTTTTAAAGCACCGGGGGCTTGTAACACAGCATTTAGAAGTCAAAATGAGATAGGTGTTACTTTTTCTGGATAGACAAAGGTCAACTATCAGTGATTTTAAAAAAGATAGAAAACTAATAGTCTCCAAAAGCAAAAGTAGAAAGAACCAAAAGGGGGGCCTGTTCACCTTTTTCTCTGGGGAGTTACTCTGCATGTTCTTCTGCTCAGAAGCTTTCACTCTTCATCTGTGCCCTCGCCCAGACAGATGTCAGTGATTTTCCATTTTTATCGCCTCCTGCGTGGTTATATTCTCTTGGGATCCTCTCCTGAGGGGAGTCCCAATTTTTTAACTAAAAACAAGCAAACAAACAAACAAACAAAACACCTCTTAAGGGTTAATAAGCTTAAAAATAAAGAAGGCACAGCTGGCTCAGAGGGGAAAGGATCTTACCAGTGGTCCAGTAACTTCAGGACAGGGTGAATGACACTTTCTAGAGGAAAAGCCAGGAAGACGTAGTGAGCCACTGAGTAACGCAGTGGGTAATAGGCTTTGTCGTCCTGTGAGTTTGCAAGGAACAGAGAGTGTTAAGGGGGCATGTGGCAGGAGAAGTCAAAGGTGACACCTCAGGCACTCTTCTGTCAGTTAACGCATGAGCGTAGTGTAGGTGTGTCCTAGGAAGATGGTAGGAGGTGACACAGGCAGAAGTCTACACAAAGAAATGAGGTGATGTCCACTTACCACAAACAGCGTTGTCCACGTTATTAACAGCTAATACCACAGGATAGTCATAGTATACAGTGGGCGGTCATGGCGTTGACAAGGCAATGCCTGGTTCATAGCATGGGCTTCCATGGGTTGGAAGCAAGGGGGAGGACTTATCACCACAAGGGTTGTAAGATACAGATTCTAGAAAGGAATGAATCTTCTAGTTAAGGGGAATCACAGGCTGAGAACTAGCAGACTCGTGTACAGGTAGAGTGAACCTGAATGGACGCCTCTTCCTCTCCTCCTCCTCCACATCGCCTTTCTCCAACCAGTCATGTGTTTGTAACGTTTGCCTGACACCGTAAGGGCTCGTGAGCCACAGGGGAGGACGTATTCACTTTGTTCTTCCTTCCCTTTCTCTTCCCCTCTCCCTACTTCTCCTGTCCCAGATTTCCCTGAACGTGTTTATCCCTTCTTCTTTGTGCAGTTGGCAGTTTTTCAGAGCACTTGGATCAGATAAATGGACGAAGCGAGTGTGTGGACAGTACAGATAATTCCTCAAAGCCATCCAGTGAACCCGCTTCTCACATGGCCCGGCAGCGATTAGAAAGCACAGAAAAAAAGAAAATCTCGGGGAAAGTCACAAAGTCCCTTTCTGCCAGTGCTCTGTCCCTCATGATCCCAGGAGGTAGAGAGACATCTACTCGCATGACATTGTGTGATTTGTGCATGTGTCCCCCCTTCCCCAGTTTGGAATGCTGATGGGCGTGCAGGATGGCTAGAAGCCGTAATGGGGGTACCCGTCCGGCTCAGCTCTCCCGGGAGCCTCTCCCTGCAGTCACTCCAGAGCTCCCAGACAGCATGTGTCACTGATTTCTTCTGGCTTCTTTCTGCATCAGGAGATGAGGCTGGCTTCCTTCCCACAAAGCCTTCCTTCTCGTATTTGTTTTCTTTCCGTTTCTGCTCCCCCATCCCCAAGTTATGTGGTAACGTTACCTCCTCTGAATAATTTTTCTTCCCTAGACTGGGCATCATTTATATACTTCACCAAGCTGTTTATAGCATCTGTGTTGGAAAGCGAAGTATAGTTTTTCCTCATCTAATTAATGAGGAAATAGACATGGAGGATGTAAGTTTTTCACTTCTGAGGATGCAGAGAGTCACAGACAGCACTGAAATTATGCTTTTTTCTCCACCCTGTCTGTTGAGCTATGCTTCCTCCTACTGGTAGTCAAATCATTTTCTTCCCTGTGTTGGAAGACGAAGTTTAATTATGGTTTTGTGGAATTGCGGTATTTTTCCACAACTGGGTTTCGCCTCCACAAACCACTAAGTCTACAGCAGTTCCACTGGAAGAGATGAAAAACAAACCCAAGAGTTGGTGACTTACCTCTCAAATGGCGGCAAGGGACTGCAGGTCGCAACTGAATTCTGTTGCGGATGGCTTGCGTTTGGAAGAACACAGACCATGTCTAAAAGGAATTGTTGATATTTTCAAAATTTCCTGTTGGTGCAGAAAGAAATTTGATAGAAACAAATGCCCCTGTGGGGATACTGCTCACACTAGCATACTCTTTGCTGGGAGACATCCTCTTTAGTACCGTAAAGCAAACACCTGTCTCCCTAGTTTGAATGACCATTCGTAACCCAAAGGCCGTGGCCCCAGGGCAGCTGCAGTTGGGAAGGTAAGTCTGCTGTTGAAAGCTGGGGAGAAAGCCCACATCTCGGTTCAGTAGAGCAATTGTTCAATTTGGGGCAATAACAGAAACTATCATGAGGGAAGGGATCAGGGACTTGGCTTTCCAGCAGTTTCGATGTGTGTGTGTGTGTGTGTCCACTCTGTCCCATTCCTGCTTGCATGGTTAGAAGTTCCCTGCCCACCAGTGTGTGTCTCCTCACCTGGCCTTTTGACCTTTAGATAAAAGGTAGCCAGCAGAAGAGTACCAAGTGCCAGGTACTGTCACAAAATGAAGGAGCATGGCTAGTGAGACACTTAGCTTTGTTCTACTTTGGCCAGACCTAAGAACTGGAAGAAATGATAGTGTGGATACTTTCAGCTCGCTGTGGCCACAGTGTCCTCAGTGCACCTGGTGAGTCTTCAGTGGCCCTGGCGCCTAGGAGCCTGGCTCTGACGGGGCTCACCCTTCAACCTCAGCATCTTCTGCAGATTGTTCTTCTTGTCAAACACACACAAGTTTCACGTGACCAGTGAAGATCTGTTTAGGTTCACAGAGCTGAAACAGTGATCGCAACAGTAAATTCGAAGTGTGTTTGCTTATAGAACGAGAAGAACAGAGTAGAATTGGTGTTGTGGAAGGTGAATTAAGTTTTTCTTAAAATTTCTCTGTTTCACCTGTATTATCCTCTCAGCATCGTTGTTAGAATGGTAGGTAACATGGGAAGACAGTCCGTTGCAATCGGAGTAATGAGGAGTGATTCTTTCATGGAGAAATTGATAGCTCAGTGTTTCTTGAACCAAATCACTCACTGAGTACTAGTTCAGTAATACTGTAGAAGGCAACTGGTGCATTGATAAATTGCTCTCCTGACCATGGAGGTTTGAGAAGGACCATGTTCAAGTTGTTGAGGGCAAGATTTGAAGCCAGAGGATCGCTTACTCTAGGCCATGCAGTCTTCTCTGGGTAAAGGCGTACTTGAAATGTGTGCATTTGTGATTTGTTTCTTTAATTAAAATAAAACATACTAACTAGAACTATCACAGCCAGGTAGGAGTTAAGTTTGGTGTGTGTTTTCATTAGTGTAGAAAATTAAGAAATTATAACTTCAGAGAATTAATTGAAAAATGAGTTAAAATAAAGACACTTTTGAAGTTTTCTTAACAGCCTCTGTTTGGAAAGCCATGCTGATTAGCAATATAAATATTTTTATATAATTTCCTTATTAGAAAGGAATGGATTTCTGTTACAGCCAAGCTCCCGATCATGGCAGGGCTGGTGCGGTGTGGGCTGGCTGCATGGATGTTTGTGTGATCAGAATCGGCTTTGATGACTGGCTTCTGTGTTGCAGACATGTTTGCTGTTTCTCCCCTGGGAAGTCCAATGTCCCCCCACTCCCTGTCCTCGGACCCTTCTTCTTCACGAGATTCCTCTCCCAGCCGAGATTCTTCAGCAGCTTCCGCCAGTCCACATCAGCCTGTTGTGATCCACAGTTCCGGGAAGAACTATGGTTTTACCATCCGAGCCATCCGGGTGTATGTGGGAGACAGTGACATCTATACGGTGCACCATATTGTTTGGGTAAGACCAGCCACCTCTCATCCTTGTTAGTTTTCACTCCCACCCATCCTGGAGAATGAATAAGTTGGCTGAGACCCATTTGCAAGCAGTTTTTCTGTTAAGCTGGCATTTGGGTCCTGTTTCATGCCCTTTCCCTTTATGGGGTGGCATTAAATTTAGCGAAAACTAGTAATTTCTCATAATTCTGTCCAGTTTTCGTGTTTGATTATCCAGTCTGTATAGCAAGCTGGTGGAAATAGTCAATGACAGTCCTCTTGCCACCCTCCTTTTTAGTTTTTTTTTTTCTTTTCTTTTCTTTTTTTTCTGGTCTTCTTTTATTTAAAAAAAAAAAATCTTACCTTCTTCATTCACCTGAAATTTTATAAGGAATGGTCCTTTTTTAGGATGATGACAGAAAAGGAATAATAACCATGCCTTCTTGATTTCCTCTTAGGAGCTTAGGATCACTTGCTGATTAACTCAGAATATTCTCCCAGAAGAAACAGCAGATGTTAGGGTTGCCATTTGTTGGCTTACGAATATATACTCTCTTCTTGGACTTTAGAATGTAGAAGAAGGAAGTCCAGCATGCCAGGCAGGACTGAAGGCTGGGGATCTGATCACACACATCAATGGAGAACCGGTGCATGGGCTTGTCCACACGGAAGTTATAGAGCTCTTGCTAAAGGTATTATCTTTTTATGTCCATGCTGTACAGATAAAACAGGTCATCAGAAAGAGCTGGTACCAAGAATTCTCTCCTAAAGTTCTACGGTTCTTCTCTGTGGTACACCCATACACACTCAGTCTTATTGCTGAGAAAAGTATTCAGTAGTCTAAGGTTTAATACAAAGGAGAAGAGATTATTAATTCTCTGGTTATTTATATCGTGAAAACCATGTTCCTACATCTGCACAGTCACTTCCTAATTTAACTTCTTATTCTAAATCACAAATAACATGAATTCTTTTCATTTTATGAACCTCACTGGTGAAATCTGTTTGGAAATCACCTAAGGGTGATTTTCTTCAGGAACATTAAGTAAGTTTTATTCTAGTGCAATGGAAGATGAAGTGGTATTAAACTGTGGGGTCAGAAATGAAGGTTCAGTCTGACAGTTGGATTTCCTTCGAAAGGTGGAATTGTGAATACAGAGGCGCCTGGGTGGCTCAATTGGTTAAGCGTCCCACACTTGGTTTCAGCTCAGGTCATGATCTCAGGGTCGTGAGATGGAGCCTCACGTCTGACTCTGCACTCAGCAGGGAGTCTGCTTGAGATTCTCCCTCTCCTACCACCACCATGTGAGCGCTCGCTCACTGTCTCCCAAATAAATCTTTTAAAAAAAGAATTGTGAAAATATACTCATATACTGTAAATGACAGAAATTGGTAATAATGGAGGAAGGGGTGCTAGCAATCATTACACCTTTCCCCCCTCACACAAATGAATTTGAACATAAATCATTTTCTATTTCAAATGTAAGCTGAATAAAGCCTAGAGAGTTAAGGCCACAAGAAGCATGAATGTGAGTGGAGAAAGAAAATCCACACTGATCCTCTCATTTCTGGTGAGTTACTTGCTGTGTCACCTGCTGACTGTAGAATATAAAGTCATAGCTCCAAAAATGGGTCTTGTAAAAACAAAGATGAAGTTGTGTTTGATTTTAAATCTGTTTGGAAAAAGAAGTCTGTAATCAGAAATACAGTCTCTAACTGGAGGATTATTTTACCAATCCACAGATTTATGGATGACCTCTTGCTTTTTGAGCACCAGAGGGGCTGTAACGGATTTCTATACAGAGAGGTGTGAACCACAGCTTCAGATATATTACAGCCTGTTGAGAGACAGAGCATAAACACATAAATGCCATTGAAATAATGTGCATTTAGACTGTTTTCAGAACACTCTGAGTCTGGTGCCGTAGTAGATGCTGATAACACAGGAATGAAGGTATAGTCCTTGCCCTTGAGAAGTATGGGAGATGTCGGGGTTGTATGGAAGCAGATAAAGTTTAACTTAATTAGTCAGGGCTGTAGCAGAGGGAAGAATGTCATACTTTTGGAGAGAATATTCTATGAGTGGGGAGAGACATCACAGAGAAATTTCATTGAATTGAAACATGAAAGAAAATTAGAAATTTAGAAGGCACTACAAAGAAGTGGGTATGCTAAGCCTTCCAAAAATAAGTGCAATTTAATGACTTTTCTACTCTTCTGTCATTCCCACAGCTAGTAGGAATATATTCTTCAAAAAATTAAGGGCCTGGCCTAGGTTCTGAGAGTAGTTAATATAGCATGCATATTCGAAGATCCATTGTGAAGTAGCAGATTGTGGGAAAATTAGTGCCATTGATTAATTCACATCATTGATGAAATTTTGGTCTTGAGCTCAAAACTGAAGTCTGCGGGGTTGGGGCCTGACGTTGCTGTAATTCGTACCTACAGGTTGTTCCCCTAATACTAGCCAACTTTCTCACCAATGCATGTATTGATCACTGGAGGCATAGGACTGAATATTGAGAGAACACTGCAGTGCCATAGGCAGTGTTGGAAATCTGCTTAAGGTCATGCCGAACACGTAGCCAATTGGACAGAGCCCTGCAGGGGACATAGTAACTATCAAAGCTTTCTACATAATCCCAGCATTTACCCCATACCTAGGATATAGATGGGTACCCAATAACTGTTTGTGGTATTGAGGTGAACAATGGGGTTCTCCTTTGCCTGCTGTCCAAAAGTTAACCATGGGAGGAGCCAAATACCACACTACTACTCTTGTTATGTCTTGACTCGTGTCTTGCTCTACATGCCATTCCGTTGGCCATTCAACATTAAATGGCTGGGGTTAGGCTACGCTTTGGAGTATGGCTACTGAACAGAAACAGACAACATGGAGAATAAGACCTGAGTTTTTTAGTTTCATTCACCACCGGTCCCTGATAATATTCTTTGTCCACCTGGTATGCAACAACTCACTCCTGTAAGTGCCCAAGAAATGGGAGGCACAGCAGGGTTGCTGACTCGGAGATCCTTTGGATGTGAAAGTGACCTGAAATGACTTAGGGCTCTACAGGAAAAAATTCTGGAAGGGATATAAAGACTCGTGAGTCTGACCAGCAGCTTTTCTCACAGTACCTGCCCCTGTGGTCCAGGGCTGCCCCGTTGCTGGCTCACAGATCAGCCCTTTGTGAGGAGGAGCCCAGGGAATTTGTTTAGGGTTTTCTCCCTCTGTCTGCACAGCCAGTATATAAACCTTTTCACCGCAGAGGTAGGCAGACAGAGGTAGGCAGACAGACGTGTTATTTATCTCCAAAATGCTCCTTGCTCTTTTCTAGGAGCTCACCCTTTGTTTTAAATAAGTCTGTGTTTTACAGGTGAGGTTCTCTTTAGTCTTTATTCATCCTGCTAGAGCTTTTTCAAATCTTGGCATTAGCATTTGAAAGGAGGTCAGAGGGATTTTAAATGGTAACATGGTTTGGCTTCCTGCCTTCTTTATAACAGTGTTGTGTTACCTGCAGCGTAGCTCCAGCCACAGCGTGTCCTCATATCATTTCGTGTATCTGCTCGTAAAATCACAAGGAGAAATAATAAACTGAAATATGTATCTTTAGAAAATATGCATTTGTTTCCTTGGCTGAGACATTCAGTGATTTTCCTAATTTGTTTCACATTTGATATGATTCAGGATTTTTAAACCTGCTTCTGTAAAATCTGAATATATATTTCTCCTGAAGGTCTCTGGCAAAGCCTCTTGGCAGAATCCAGTCCCATTTATAACATTTGTCCTCCTGTGGTTATGGAGCACCTTCATTCCTGGATCTAGTCAGCGTGTCTCTGAAATTGTGTAAGCACACGCAGAGCGTATCGGGGAGCTCTGGCGCGCTCTGTCGCAGAGCCAAGCAGGGGATCCTGCCTCTGGTTCATAAAGGAAGCACTGGAGGGAGCAGGCAATGTAATGAAACAAAAAGGATACAAGGGATTTAATTATCTTCCCAGTGAACTGTGTAATCATGCAGCTTTCTTCCAAATTTGAACAGTGGTTCTTGCACAAAGTGTAAAGTGAGTGGTATCCACACTGGGCTCCCTCATGCCATTGCTCGTGGAACACCAGGGTAGTAGCTCTATTTTGGTGTTCTTGTAGGCCGTTGCCTTGATGTTTTCTGCTCACGAACTACTCCGTGAAATGTGATGGCACCCTTAGGAAAAGGCGGTGGCTGCTCTGTGTCTGTTGAGACATGCTTGTACGGGACTCATTTATCAGCTGGAATGTGAGCGCAGTAAGCATTTTCCACATTTAACATCTCCAACTTTGGGCTTATTTACCCTCACAACTTCCAAGCGAACCTACTGCGGAAGCACTAACTTCCGTCCACAGTCACTTCCCATCGTAGGTCCGCGGAATTACAGAACCACGTGCTTCCCAGTTCTGTTCCCCATTGGCTCTGTGACTCCCTTGAAGTGTGCTCCTTCACCTTTGCCTCCCCGCTCTCCTGCCGTGAGGAGTTAAATCACCTCCATTCGGCTTTCAGGTAGCTCTCTCAGAGAACTTTGTAAAAGCAAGGACATCTTTCTCCTCCCACTGCCGTGGTGGGTGAAGTCCATATAGATGCACATAGTAAGGTGCCCGGCTTTCCCTCTCTACTCCAGGAAACTCAGTTCAACCAGGTGGCTTTTTCGGGATAGCGTTAGTTTAAAGGGCCAGTGCATAAGAGAAGCCCTTCTTCATCAGCCCCTGCTTTGAAAATGTCTTTCCTATGAACTCTGGGGAACTTTTAGATATTAAAATGAAGTCCATCAATTAGCATCCTTGTTACCAACCTTACCTATTCGCTGAGCCCTGAGAATGCGCAGAGCGTCGTGTTAGGTCCTGAAGGGTCATACAACAGGGGCCACACAAGAATAATAGGTAATAGAGAGTGATTTATACAGACGAACTGCTACAGTCCTTACACACTGTGAAGGGGGTGCTGTAAATAACGGTGTGTCCCCACTTTACAGATGAGGAAATTAAAGCATGAGAAAGTTAGCAGAGCAGCCTGATTTTATCTGCTAAGAAGGCGCAGAAGAGGATTTGCACCGTCTAGCATCGGAGTCTGTACATCACATGAGTCTGCCGTAGTGCTCTATACCCGAAGTCCTCTGATGGCCAATAATGCAGTACCACATTCACATGGAAAAACAGTGGCAGTACCAGTCTGCAGTCAAAGGAACAGACTGTAAACCTGGCCCCAAGTCCGAAGGAGAGATGACTTAAACTAGGGTAGACAGGGAGGAAGAGTTGGGGGTTATGGGTGGAGAGTTAGTGCGTGCAAAGGGAGTGTGGGATGGTCTCAGCAGAACATAGAGGGTGTGTGCAAACAGAAGGGCAGGAAAGCTCAAAATGCTTGAGGTACATGAGTAAACTAGTGTGGCAGGAGCCTGGGTTTGTATATGGGATGGAGTGTGCAAGGTGGTTGGGGCTGGATTGTGGAGGATGTGAATCAGAGCAAAGAGCCAGGCTTACAGAAAGCCCAACGTTCCCCATGTGCAGGATGCAGAGAAAGGAATGTAAGAATAGTCTACCTCAATAAGATATCCAGGGCCAACCGATAAATTAACGTGGAGCCGGACTGAGAGGAAGAGATTGGTTAGCCTGCTTTTGTATTGAGTTCAGCCAGCTTAAAGTAATTTCCCTCCCACCATGCACAATTACGCAAATGGTTTATAGTAAAAGTGAACAAATTGAACATTTAACAGTCTGCTGGCCCCATTTTTTGTTTTTTAAACAAGTACCACAGAATTTCTCTTCGAAGAGTTTACTCGTTCTTCAGAAGAATGTATTGAAGTTGAAAGGACCCAGTAAGACAAATTGCGCTGAGCTCAGACAGCCCTCCATGTAGCCAATGGATCCACCAGGTGGCAGCCTTTATGATTCCTACCTTATTATCGATAGTTATTTTTCCATTCATTTACCATTTTCGTTGTCATTATTGCTCCCATTGAAATATTTGCAGTCTTTATCTTCCGTGTCTGCAGTTCCTCTTTAGGGAAATTATCTCAGTGTATTTACCTAAGTCAAGCAAACTGTCCTCAGGAACAGCCATATAGAGAGACAAAAAAGAAAACCAGGTTTGGTTTTTACAGGGGAAGGAAACATTTGTACAGAGCTCAGTGATGTGCTCTGATTTAAAAACCCTGGCCATGACTATTTTCTACTGAGGTATGTTCATCATTTATGCTTATTTCTTAAAATGTTTATGCTGTTTTTCTATCTCTTCGTTTTCGTCTTGACAGTCTCATACTTGGATCATTCCCCATATTAATCCAGTGCCTGGTTCCCTCACCACCACTCGTCATGTAGAAGCCGTGTACTCTGCTGGGAGCGAGAGAGGTGGTGATCAGGGCATGCCCGTGCCCATGACTAGTGGGCACAGGGGATGAGGGGCAGGGAGCCAGGTGTGGGCTCTTCCACTGGGCTTTGTGACCTGGGGAAGAAGAAAACTCAGTGTCCCTGAATCTGTTTTCCTCCGTTTTAATGCAAGGATAACAATTCTTCCCCACCTTACCGGTTGTAAAAAAAAATAAAACAGCCCTCCTGACTTGGTGGTGAAAATAAAGTAAGAGAATATATGTGAAAAACACTTTAACGCTCAAAATGCTCTTTAAAGTGGCATTGTTAACCGCTTAGAGATAAAGATAGGGAAGGCAGTGGTGAATATGCTAGAAATGGTAGAATTGGAGTCAGGTTCAGTGACTCACGTGGTAGGACAGCCTCAGTGGTCACAATGGCTCTCTGTGTCCCGTCTATATATGATTATGGGAAAGGGTTGAAAGAACCACAATGAAAGATGAACTCCAGCCATCCTGGTTGCTCTTTTCATTTGCCTCAGGCATGCAGGACAAACTCAGATTTTAGCTGACCTCCCTCAATTTGTGAAGAGATGATCCCATTCTAAACAACCTCCACTGATAGGCCTTTCATACTTAGAAGCTGAATGTTCTGTTCAAACAGGAAATAGAATGTCAGTTTTTACCATCAGATAAAGGTTTATTCTAAAAGTTTTGGCATTTGCAATAGAACATATAGTTTATTCTTTCAGAATAATTTTTCCTTTTGTTTCAGTTGAAATCCTATTTCCCTAAAATATTTTTTTACAATTAGGACATTAGGTATGGGAATACATGTCTTAAATATACAAAAAACTCTAAAAGTCAGTCATAAAATACTAAGACTTGCTGATTGTAAAGTGGATATAAGACGTGGACAGATCATCTCCTGAAGAGATAGAAATGACTAAAATAAATGAGACATCATCAAAGAACAAAGATTAAAACTTGATATAATTTATTTGTATAAAATTGGTGATTCGTTTAATGTTAATGCTCAGTTCTGACAAAACTGTGGTAAGAAAGGTATTTATGGGGGCACCTGGATGACCCAGTCAGTTAAGCATCTGAGTCTTGGTTTTGGCTCAGGTCATGGAGTCCTAAGATCAACCCACCTGTTGACTTCCAAGCTCAGCATGGAGTCTGCTTAAGATTCTCTCTCTCTCTCTCTCTCTCCCTCTCCCTCTGCCCTTCCCCCCACTCTCTCACCTTTAATCTGTCTCTCAAATAAATCTTAAAAAAAACTCAAAAACGGTATTTATGTGCTGCCCACAAAAATACATATTGACATAAACTTTCTGGAAAATAGTGTATTAGTATGTACCAAGTTTAGAAAGATCCTTTGATTTGCTGCATTGACTCTAATTATGTAATCTAAGGAAAATGACAGAGATTAGGACAGTGATTTATAGATAAGGGTATTTTTGGCAACTCTTAAAAGAATTGAAAAATAGTAAACAGTAGCAGTATGGAAATTGTTAAGTTTTGATTCACCCATCTCGTGGAATATTATATATACAGCCAATAAAAATTATGTTCCTAATGAACATTCAATGATGCGGGGAAGGTTTTCCAAGTTATATAATATGAAATGGAAAAACAACATAAAGCTAAGTATTAGATTAAGATTAAAATTATTTACGAAGTATGTTCATAAACATTCATAATTTATACGTGCCTAAAAAAAGATCAAGAAATATACTGAAGTATTACCAGTGTTAGCTGAGTGATAGGTTTCTCAGTGATTTTTATTTTTACTTATACTTTACAATTACATCTTAAAATGTCATGTATTATTTCCCAAATTGGAGCAGGGGAGTAGATGTTAACATTAAAGCAGTCAATCCTCCTTGGTTTGGTCCCCTGCCCCACCATACTCAACTCCCTCATCGCTTAGTACCACGTAGAGCCGAATTGCTAGGCGTTTTCTAGGCATAGGCCTTTTAAAAGACCCTTCTTACACTTCTTGTCTTTTCAAGATAATCAGGGCCATCTGTGACTTTGAAAGGACATGTTTCTCCCCCGGTTATTAAGAAATTCAAGAAGAGGTCATTGATGCAGGAATGAAGGGGATTAGTCCTACTATCTGCCCTGGGCACCCCTCAGCCCAACTTCTAACTCCTGTCTACCCTCAGGGCCTGCCCAGCAAGCCCTGTCCCAGCACTGAGTGAAAGGCCCAGAAATCCACCAGGAGTTACCTCACCCTGTGTGACCTGGTTAAAGAGAGGCTGTTTTATACTCGCTAGCGTCAACTTTCCAGTTCTGCAAGCTGACAAGTTTTATGGTGACAGGAAAGGAATCTTTTAAAATAATTAAAAATAAAAGTCTCATTCAGTTTTGCTAGTTTATGATTTCTAGGTCAAAGGAAAAATACAAAAAGGAGAAAAAAGAAAAATGAATCAACCAAGAACAGACAGCCCCTGGGCACATTTATACTTAATACATATGGATGAAGATAACTGTTATTTATAGAGTGCTTTCCACGTGTCACACGCAGTGCTGAAGGCTTTACTAACTCCTTCCCGTGGAATCGTCACATGAGCCCCTGTGAGATAGGTATGATTTCGCTGTTAGATAGTGCAGGTGTTCGAGGCACAGAGAGGAGAAGCAGCCTCTTGCGGTCACAGGACTTGGATTTGAACTCACATCTGTGGAGTCCAGAGCCTGCGTTCTTAAAGCAACCTATCTTTTTGCCTTCCACCCTTTGTGTTCTGTCAGGATGTCACTGCTTCAATTGTTGCTTAGAAATGGAAGGCTTCTGTACGTATATCTTTATGTGTCTTTCTTTGTCTTTGAATCTCCTATCCCAGTTCTGATCTTGTTTCCTCCCAGAATTTCCTTTTAATACCACCCCACTTTTCTTATAGAGTGGAAATAAGGTGTCAATCACTACTACCCCATTTGAAAACACATCAATCAAAACGGGACCAGCCAGGAGAAACAGCTATAAGAGCCGGATGGTGAGGCGGAGCAAGAAATCTAAGAAGAAAGAAAGTCTAGAAAGGTTAGTTAAAGCAGTATTTTTGCGAGTTTGGTATATACCCATGTTGGAGGAAAGTTACTCCTTAATTTAAATACTTACATATGAAAAAGATCCATTGCTCTGTGAGAAATTTCATGCTTTGGTTCAAATATGTATACATTAAAGTTCACATTCTTAATAGCATTATTTTTCACAATGAAAAGATTTACATAGTTGTTACATTATAGAAGAATTCAGATTGCTTTTTTTTTTCCTGTGTGAGTACCATGAAAAGCCCTTTGCTGTTTCTTAAGCCTCTAGACTTCATTTCAAATGAGTTGGATTTCAGGCAGTTTTTAGCATTAAATCTACATTTATTAATGTCCTTTACGTTATCTAAAAACATACAATTGCTATTTTTAAATGGCATATATTCAAAATAACTATATATTTAAAGCATCCAGATAAGCCCCAAAATAAAGGGGTTTTGATTTAGTGACTGAAGACCTAACTGGGTTACACATTTGCAATCTGAGAGGCACTGTGAGTCTTCCTGTGCTCTCTGCACACCCTGGCAAGATGTGTGTTATGTGTTTGCGGTGGGGACATTTCTCGCCAGACAACTGTCTGGATGGGCTCCCTGCATGATGCCTCAGCAGCACCCCTCCTTTGCCCACTTGGATCTAATGTGTCTGATTGTATTAAGAGGATTTTTGATGATAGAAATGTGGGGAAATAAGCAAATGAAAAAGGAATGCTTATTAACTCCAGGAAAGAGAAAAGCGTACAAGAAAGGAAATGGAGTCAGGCTTTGCATAGCCCAGCTGTGAACAATATTTATGATATAAAATAGAGGGGGAAAAGGCCAACCTTTTCTCGAACCGAAAGTTTTGGTTTAGCTCTAGAGGGAGGAATAGAAAAAGGGAAGTGTGTTTGGTCAGGAGGTGGAAGGGGGCTTGTGTAAGAGCTTCATCCTCATCTTCTGTGCTAGGAAATCAATAGATAGTTTCTAAAACTGAAAAACGAAAGCATAGTATAAAGAGATTACTTAGCAATATGCAGACAAACAGGAGAAGAAACAGCTAGAGTAGAAAGTGGTTTCTCAGGCAAGTGGGCCAAGGGCAGTAGCAGAGTTGCTGTTTTTCATTACGAACTGTATAAAATGATGTAATTGTTTAACCGAAGTACATTTATTTGCTTAGATTAGAATGAAACCCATGAGTTCTGAGATGTGTGCTTTATCAGATAAATGAGTGATTTTATATGTATATTTTAACATGTGTGCTTTATATTTGGATTGTGGTTGAAGTCATACAGAGCACACTGTTTCAAAGGGGCAACAGTGTTTAAACTTCTGCTTCAGTTCACTGCGGGTCGAGTGAGGCTTGCATGATGGCAAAGGTGAAAGAACTTTCTACAGCCACTTGCACTTCGAAGCCATCTAAAGCTTTTTTTTTTCTTTTTACTTTAAGATATGCTTGTTGAGCACTAAATACACATTTGCTTCTGCTGCACCATAGTGTCTGGTGCCCCGCTGATAGGATAAGCTTCAGTTCCCCTTTCTCGCTTTTTCTGTTAATGTACAGCCTACATTGTCATTAAGAATTTTCCAGAGCCCACAGTGGAATAAGCACAGCAACAGCCCCTCCTAGATAAAGTCTCTGCCCAACGTATCACCACTGAAGAATTCTATATCCAAGATAATGGTTTTACTTCCAGAGTTTCACTTTGTATTACCTCTTAATTACATTGTGTCATTGTATCTGAGAAGCTTTCAGGTAAAGAACACCCTCCTCGTAAACCTGACAAATAAACAAATGGCTATGTATTTCATGTATTTCATATTTTCCTATTTTCTCAGCCCTTACTAAAGTATTTGGAATTGAGAGAGTGTCCCTTGTGTGCTATCAAAGACTCTTCCTAAGTCATAAGAAAGTTTTTAATTTGAAAGTGGGAACCTACGGTGGTGTGAACTGACTACACGGGTATTGTGGGGAGACAGGGGTGGCCCCAAATGTACAATCTAATCGGTTTTCTCTTGTTGTCACTCTAGGAGAAGATCCCTTTTCAAAAAACTCGCCAAGCAGCCTTCTCCTTTGCTCCACACCAGCCGTAGTTTCTCCTGCTTGAATCGGTCCCTGTCATCAGGGGAGAGCCTCCCGGGTTCCCCCACTCACAGCTTGTCTCCCCGGTCCCCCACGCCCAGCTATCGCTCCACCCCCGACTTCCCATCCGGTGAGTGAGTCTCCTGGCCCACACGGCAAGGGAGAGTTGAGAGGAGGTCAGAATCACTGTCTGAGCTCTGGAGGGATGCGAGGCTTATTCGAGCTTAATGAAAGAAGGTTGAGAATGTAGATGGTAGCGAACAGGATTTATAGGGCTGTCATGAGATGTGGCCATTTAGACTATTAAGGCAGGAAATACTGGGTTGAACCCTGATGTGGGAAAGATTTATCCAAAGAGCGTGTATTAATGAGAGTTAAATGCTAAGACAATTTGCTGACCTTTATCTGATCTGATCTAAAAGAGTTTGGGTTGGAAGCATGGAAAAAGGGAGGGAGGCTGTTGCTCACGGCTTTCTGTTTTCTGCCCACAGGTACTAATTCCTCTCAGAGCAGCTCCCCAAGCTCTAGTGCCCCCAATTCCCCAGCAGGGTCAGGACACATCCGGCCCAGCACCCTCCATGGCCTGGCCCCCAAACTCAGCGGACAGCGCTACCGGTCCGGAAGGCGGAAGTCGGCTGGCAGCATCCCACTCTCCCCACTGGCCCGGACCCCCTCTCCAACGCCACAGCCCACCTCCCCCCAGCGGTCACCATCCCCTCTGTTGGGACATTCACTTGGCAATTCCAAGATCACTCAAGCCTTTCCCAGCAAAATGCACTCACCTCCCACCATTGTCAGACATATCGTGAGGCCCAAGAGTGCAGAGCCCCCGAGGTCCCCGCTGCTCAAGCGTGTGCAGTCAGAGGAGAAGCTCTCCCCCTCCTATGGCAGTGACAAAAAGCACCTGTGTTCCCGCAAGCACAGCCTGGAGGTGACCCAGGAGGAAGTGCAGCGGGAACAGCCTCAACGGGAAGTGACCTTGCAGAGCCTGGAGGAAAATGTGTGTGACGCGCCTTCTCTCAGCCGAGCCAGGCCTGTGGAGCAGGGCTGCTTGAAGCGCCCTGTCTCCCGAAAGTTGGGAAGACAGGAGTCTGTGGACGAGCTGGACCGAGAGAAGCTCAAGGCCAAGGTGGTAGTGAAGAAACCAGATGGCTTCCCAGAGAAACAGGAACCCCACCAGAAATCCCATGGACTTGGTAGTGATTTAGAAAACCTCTCGACTTATAGGCTAGAAGAGAGAGAGAAGAAAATATACCCAAAGGCTTTGGAAAGGTCAAATCATTTTGAAAACAAAGGGGCCTTGCAGGAGACCCAGTCCCTGGGCAGTCTACTGAAAGGGGCTCTTCACAAGCAGGTCAGCATTAGGGCCAGCGAGGGGGTGACCTCAGAGGGGGCAGCGACGGGCCATGTCCTGGCACCCGGGGACCACAGCCAGGGCATCAGTGACTTCAAGCGCACCTCTGTTCCCAGTACCCTCCAGGACACTCTCTGTCACTCCACGGACAGGTCCAGCTCCGTGAAGGGTGAGAACCTGGAGAAGGCCCCCCAGGCCAAGGAGTGTCTCCGATGTGAGAAGTTAGACAGCAAACTGGCCAACATCGATTACCTCCGAAAGAAAATGTCACTTGAAGACAAAGACGACAGCCTGTGCCCTGTGCTCAAACCCAAGATGACCTCTAGTGCCCATGAAAGCTTGCCCGGGAACCCAGTTCGTGCCATCGGTGGACAGCAGGAGGCCCTGCCGGCCTCTGAGAGCCGAGCGTTCGTCAACAGTGCCCACCCAGCTCAGATCAGTTCTGTTTCTTTTGTCCCTCTGAAGGCCCTAGCCAGCCGGGTGGATGCTGGCGTGGAGAAGCCGGGCTTGGTTGCTCCTGAGTCACCTGTCCGGAAAAGCCCCTCTGAGTATAAGCTGGAAGGTAGGTCTGTGTCCTGCCTGAAGCCAATTGAGGGCACTTTGGATATTGCTCTCCTGTCTGGACCTCAGGCCTCCAAGACAGAGCTGCCTTCCCCGGAGCCCACACAGAGCCCCAGCCCAGCCAGTGATGTGGGGCCCTCCGTGCCGCCAGCTCTCCCCAGCAGCGGGGGCATGAGGGGTGACACGGCGGGTCAGAGGGAGCCTTCCCCTGCTGGCTTCAGGATGACTAAGTCCTACCTGCTAGAGTCTCGGTTCCCGCCTTCCAGCCGGGGTCTCCAGAATTCACCAGCCACTCCCTTGCCTGACCCAGAGGTAAAGCGGGACAGGAAAGCTTCCCATGCTGCCAGGAGCCCAATGACAGTCATGGAAAGTGATCCCCAGCAGAGAGAGGGGGGCCCCAGCAAACACCAAGACCACAGCCCCGACACTAAACTCCTCCCGTTCCTGGGGCAGAACCCCCACAGTGCTGACCCATCCAGGTCACGCAGCCTGCTGCCTCCTGAAGGTACCCCCTCAAGAGAGAAGCTGAGTGGGAGGGAATCCTCCGAAAGGGCCCCTTCTGCAGCCAGAAGCGAGCGGTCTGCTATGAGGGCTAACTCCCGCAGAGACCCCTCCGTGGAGTTGTGTCCCCCAGAAGCTGCTAAAACCAGTGATAATTCCAGAAATCTCCCCTGTGGGGGGAGGCCCCGCCCAGATTTCCACACACAGCCCCACCCCATGGAGAAAGCATGGGGGCCTTGTGGGAAAACAAGCCACAGAGATGGCCGAGTGGAGGTGAGGCCGCTGGCAAGAGAGGACTCTTCTTTCCCGTCAGCAGGGACATCTGAGAGGGAGCTGGGCAGAGGAAGAGGCGGCATGGAACCCCAGCCGGAAGCCCCTCCTGCCCGGTGGTCACTGCAGCCACCCAGCACTGAGAATGGGAAAGGAGACCAGCTCTCTGGTTTCCCATCTTTTCAGAAAGACAGTCCCAAGGAGCTGGAAAGGAAAGAACAGCTTCTACAGAAGCATGTCAGCAGTAGCTCTCAGCCCGTACCAGTCACCAAAGAACTGCCCAGCCCGGCCGCTAGGCCGCACTGCAGCTCACCGAGCCATTCCTCAGGCAGAGAGCCAGCAGGCAAGCCCTGTGCTGCAGAGCCCAGCCTGGGCCTTCAGGGCCCTCCCAAGCCGACTGCAGCGCACAGTGAAAGCAGCAGCCACAAGCCCAGGCCTGGCCCTGACCCGAGCCCTCCAAAGTCTAAGCACCCAGACAGGGCCCTTTCCTCCCAGAAGCCGAGCGGTGGGCCTGCAGCCAGCAAAGAGCCTGGTGCTCAGCCCCCTGTGGGCCCCAGCCGAGAGGAGAAGGGTGGCAGCAAGGGTGTGTTAGATGCGTTCCCTGCCCTCCCAGGCTCCCAGAACACGGCCAATGATGCGATGAGCCAGGGAGGAGGTGGACCCTCAGTTCCGCTGCACACCGAAGGGGCTCTTCTAGACACCAAGATGAAACCTGCCAGTGCTGGGCGTCCCCCAGAGGTGCTGGAGAAGCCCACGCATCTGCCATGGCAAGGACACTCAGGAGCTGATGAGTCGGTAGACCAGAAACCCGCCACTGTCAGTGAAAAGCAAAACCTTTCTCCAAAGCACCCCAAACCATCCACTGTGAAGGATTGCCCAGCTCTGTGCAAACAGACAGAGAAGAGTCCAAGTTCGCAGGCCACCGCCACCCCAGACAGGAAGTCTGAGGGCAAGAAATGCACTGAAGCACTTTATGTTGCAGCAGACAGCGGGAAGCTTGAGGCCAGCCTTTCCCTGGCACCGGGCGAGGCCAGGCCGAAAGGCCCAGAGAGGCCGGCAGCTGCCGTGGGGAAGGGCTTGCCAGAGGCCAAAGGGAAAGGGCTGAGTCCCCAGAAGCCACTGACTGAGGCAGGCAAGCCCAGTGGCATGAAACGGTCACCCTCGGCCACTGGGCAGAGCTCTTTGCGATCCGCTGCCCTCCCGGAGAAGTCTCTGAGCTCCTCCTCCAGCTTTCCTGAAGCCAGACCCGGGGCACGAGAGGCCACTGCGAGTGGCAGTGACTCGTCTTCCGCCAAGGCCAGCGGGGCTGCGGCGAAGGCCCTGCCTGGAGGTGATGGCAGAACCCACATGACCAAGAGTGACTCTATGCCATCCTTTCGGAGCCCCACCGTCACTCTGGAATTGCAGCACCCCGGCCCAAGTGTGGCGGGGGGCGCTGGCCACCGGGACAGGGCCATGTCAGTAACTGCTACCATAGGAGAAACCAAAGGGAAAGAGCCTGTCCCAGCCCCGCCCTCTCAGACTAGGAAACAGAATGCGGGCAGAGAAGTCACCAAGGTGTCCCCAGCTCCAAACCCTGACCGGCCCATCGCCCTTTCTTCTGAGAAGGACTTTGTGGTCCGGCAGAGGCGGGGGAAAGAGAGTCTGCGTAGCAGCCCTCACAAAAAGGCCTCATAATGGGGCAGGCCCCAGGCCGGACTGGGGAGACCCGACCTGAATGTGTACCTGAGTCTTGACTACCTTTCGAAACCAGCACTGTGTGGGAACGCCCGCCGGGCAGAGCCTGGAGCCTCACTGCGGACGGGGAGAGGGAGAGAAAGTCGGAAAGAAAGAGGGGACCTTCTTCCAATTGCCTTCCCGATTGTTACCGGTAAAACTGTTACCAGATAGTGTTTGTACAAACAACAACAACAACAACAAAAACCTTTACAGTTGAGGGTTGTTGAGGAAAAAGATTTTCTCTGTAAATACCTAGCAATGTGTTTGGTTTGGGATGTAGAGTCGGTACCTTGCTGCTGATTGCGTTGTTTACCACAGCTTTTTTTTTTTTTTTTTCCAGGTAAGATGTTTGCTTTACCACTTATCATAACGTAGTAACGAAGCAAAATGGTTAAAATTGGGTGTATGGAGAAGTGTAGCTACACTCCTATCTGTGTATATCCACATCCACCCACATGTTTTGGTCTGTGGTTTAAGAGAATATTTCAAGGCTACATTTTTCTAAGTTAAAACATTCTAAGTAGAGTTAAAGAAGAAAGAAAGTCCTAGATACAGTAGATCGTGAGTTTTTGTGTGTATTTTTCAAGAGAGATCTTGGTAGTACTGTATCTGGCTACCTGTGTTTGCAGATCTGAAAGCAAGAACTACTCTAATCACTGCATTTGGAACCTTCCTCCATTAGGAATGGCCGGGACCGAGGGAGCTAACCATTTTCACTTCACAGCCATCCCAGTGGACATTCTGATCCTGGGCCCAACTGTCTGAAAGGCCAGTTGTCCTTGTCTATGGGTGTGTGTGTGTGGGGGGGGGGTCTTCACCCTCGCTGTAGCGGGGGCTATAAACACACGTCAGCTTTATTTCTCTTACCTTCCTTTCCTTTCATGCTCTTAACCTCAGGCCTTTATGCTCTGAGTCACTAGTCCAAGCAGCACACATTTTGTAGTAGTTTTGCACCAGCCCTGCTCTTGAACAAAGAGGAAAATTACTGGCCGCACACAAATCTGATAGTACTTAAATCGAGTAGGAAGGATCAGGCATTGGAAGAGGTTTTAAATTGGCTTTTTTGAGGGAAAAGAGGGGAGGATTTTGGCATCATAGCATATATATTAATGAATAATCAGGACATCAGATACATTTTACTACATAGCTGGGGCCTTATGTTGTAGATGAAGCTTGCTGTTTTTAGCAAGTTCCTGGTTTCACATTCATTTCTGACGCATCGAGTAGCTCCATACATTACAGAACATGATCTCTTTATTTGTATGCAAAAAAAAAAAAATACTGTATTAATAAAGAGCAGCATTTTTTAAACAAAAAGACTCAGTGGAGCTATTTGGTGCTTGAATGTGTCCTTTTTACTTTTGCTAAGCCTTATTTAAATTTTGTATACCATGAAATACGTAGAATTCCTCAAATCATTTTAGTGCTGAGGGGGTTTTTTGTTTGTTTTTGTTGCAGTTGTCCTGGTGGCTCGTTTTGTATTGTAAGACAACACTTGCTGACATAGCACTAAGGGCACTAAGAGAAAATACACACAGATAAGTCTTTATAAGATGTTTGGGATCCGTAGCAGAATTTTTGTTTTGTTTTTTTTAAGAGAAAAAAAAATTACCAGTAAGTACTAATTCAGCACCCAAACCCCCTCAGATGTCTTAGTATCTTCAAGCTATAAAATTGTTCCCCTAAGCACAGCCTGTGGATTGTAAATTATTTAGCGAGGCTGTAAACCCTGTTCCAAAAACAAAGGCATAGTTTCACTGACTGCTTGGTTGTCCTTCATTGTACAATGAGTTGGCAATGGCACAAAAAAAAAAAAAAAAAAAAAAAAAAAAAACTCCTCCTTGCCCCTGATTTTTTTCCCATGTAGTTTTAGCTCTTCCCCATGACTACATTGTGAGATTGTAGAAGAAACAAATATCGTAAAAGAACTCAAATGGGTTTCCAAAGTGGTCTCAACATTTATAATTCATATCTGTGTTTGGCAGTCGTCATCCAGTCCTCTGTACTCAGACACCACGACGGGTCTACCGGGGGGGTAGTTCATGGTTTACAGCCTTTGCTTTTTAACTGTCCAGTTTCCTTTAAAGCACAACTAGCTGCTTGTTTACAAATGATATTTTTATGTATATTTTGTATAGTGTATTATCATTTTTGCCAAATATGTTTTTGCATTTTGGATGAGTAAAGAGTACTTAAGGTTGTATTCATGTGATACCTGTTTGTTGTTGTAAACCTCTCCAATCAGCTGGTAGAAATTCTCCTGTGTTCTGTTTGGTCAGTCTCCTGTGATTGTAAGGTGTGCTCCTCGGTAGTACTCCCAGCTGTAGATTTACCAGCTTCGAAGTTTGTTAGGATCTGTGCAATAAAGTGTTTGCAGTCTTATTTTCTCTAAGAAATTCCCTATGGATGTCATAATTGTTGTATATTGAACAAATATTTATACTTATGCAGTTGCATAACATTGAAATAAAAATTTAGCATGAAAAGATAATGACTAATATGTTCTTTTCTTATATATACACATATATCTCTAAAATGTTACTGAATATAACTGTATATTATGGGAAGTATGAGACTTTGCAGATTGCTTTTTATGTGGAGGAATAGTTTGCTAATTTTTTTTTTTTTTTTAAGATTTTATTTATTTGAGGGAGAGAGAGGGAGAGCACAAGCAGGGAGCATGGCAGAGGCAGAGGGCAAAGCAGGTTCCCCGCTGAGCAAGGAGCCCGACGTGGGACTCGATCCCAAGGACCCTAGGAACGTGACCTGAGTTGAAGGTAGGTGTTTAATCGACTGAGCCACCCAGGTGCCCCTAATTTTTTTTTTTTAACTTAAACAAACGCTCTCTTCTTGAAGATTAATTCTTCCTATAATGCCTTCCTATGTTTTCTCCCAACCTCATTCTTTGCCTGCAGAACTTACCAGCTTCCACACCACAGTCACTGTCTTCATACAGTCTCTTCCTCCAGGACACCATCTCCTTCATTTCTCCTAAAATCTTCCTCCATCAGTTAGCATTGTGCCCTGTCATCTTTGATTTCCTCCCTTCCTGTCTCATTCCTCCTAACTGAAGCCATTGAAACCGCCAGGAATGAGAGAAGCAGCTAACATTTATTGTCTACCTAGTATGTATGGCTGTGTGTGTATGTGTGTGTGTGTGTGTGTGTAGTGCTGGGCAAGATGCTTTTCATCTCCCATGTCATTTGAGCCTCAACCCAGATGGTAGCAGCATCCCCATTTTACAGATGAGAAACAAGGCCCAGACAGGCTCTGTCATTTGTTTAATATACACCCTGTAAAGAGAGTTTGGATTAGAAGCCAGATTGTTTTTTTCTGGCTCTAAAGCTCTTGACCTTTCTAAACATGTCCAGGTGTCATGTGATTGCATTCAGATCTGGGCCCCTCTGTGAATGCTTGAAGACACCCCGTTGTCTCTCTACATGCAGAAAAATCATACGGTGCAAAATTACATGTTTGATGATTGGTGGGAAACCACGGGCCAAGGCAGCTGAGTGTTCTCTGTAATAGGGTTTCTTTATTAATTCTAATTAATCAGTGGGCAACTTCCCATCTAGCATTTTCGGTTCACAACACAAATGTAACATGAAGAAGGGTAGCTTTATTAACTACAGAAATCTGCTTCCTTCAATACAGGCCAGGCATGAAGCAACTCCATGGTAGGGCAGCTCTCTAAATTTGATTTCCCACCTACTGGTATGGTTTTAACTCATTCCTAACAGCAGTGATTTGTGTTAGTCCTCTCTTTTCCTAGCTCTACCCCCATGACTATTCTCCACGTCTTAGGTATCTACAAAAGCTAGAAACGAGCACAGCTTTGTTGAACCTCAGTTTCATTATCTTGCATATTGAAAGTCGGTCAGTCTGGCCCAGATTCAAGTATTCTGGCCATTCAGACTCCTTGGACCGTAGACTGGAATCTTAGCACCAATCCTCACAGAAAAACACGCAATAACATCCCACTGATTTCTGGGACCGTGTGTTCCGAAAGCCAAGGTGGCCATCTCTTGTCACAGGCTGACATGGGGACTGTCAGCCCCAACACGTGGATACAGGCAAGCACTTCAGAAAGGGACTCTGCTCCCTGTACTTGAGTTCCCTGTGTCCTCCCCAACGTGCCAGTCAAGTCGGTTCCGATGTCGAGAAAAGAAAGATCTGGTGTATATGGTTACTAGGCATTGCCGCACACTGCTTTGTAAAAGGTCTATTAATACTGTAAAGCTGAAAGCCTCTAACAAACACTCATCTCCTGTTTCATTAAGCACAGTGTGGAGACGGCTGTCAGTAGCCAGGAGGTGAAGGATGAAGATGTTTGTGAGGCCTGAAGCAAGCATGTTGCGTTTACTAGGTCTTCATATGTCAGGCTGGCATCACCATAACCTCCAGACCTAACCTGTCTAAATAAAAATCCTTTGCCTGAAAATTCTGTCCCTCCAGAATACATACACTGTGTTACACAGTGCTGTGAAGTGACATTCCCAGGCTGGAGACAGACTGACTCTTTCAGGGACTAAGGCAATTCCTGCAGATGCCCACCCACATCCATCACTGGGGTGCCAGCCCGTATCACGAGCGCCAGCTCCTCGGCTTCCTGCTCCATTCACATGGGCATCCTGAGAACAACTATGGCTCCCTGACCTCAAGGAAAAGCTTGGGCTTGACCACTGGCAAAAAGGCTGGCTCCTTTTTCAGTACCTGTAAATTCTCACAACCAGTGACCTCTTTATTCTTCTTGTCATTCTGTAGAAACAAAAAAAGTATTTCTTAAACAACAAAACTCATTTTCGTTGCCTAACATGGTCTTAAGGCAAATTAGAAATACAGAGATGAAGAAAAATGAATCGCTACAATCCCACCAGCCACTCTGTCATTCTTGCCTTTATACAGGTTTTTAATTTTTTCAAAAAACTGAAATAATAGTGGACATGATGTTTGCTGACCTCTTTCGTTGAGTATTAAATCACAAATATATTTCAGTATCTATAAATACGCTTCTGCAATATTGTTCATAATGGCTGCATGGCATTTCATTTTATGGACATGCCATATTGCTTTCATTCATGGCAGGAAGCCCCAGATGCAGACGATTGAGCTCGTCTTGTTCTCCAGTTCCCGGCCAGTTTACGCCAGAGTTCATTTATTCTATCCCCACACTTCCTTTCTTCCCCGCTTCCACACACTGTAGGCAGCCATGTTAATTAAATGGTTTATCTTTTTGTGTTCTTATAAAATACTGGTTTTGTATGCATATATTTTTAATGTATAAAAACAATTGTGTTAATCTGTCATTTGGGTTTTGTTTGTTTTTTCCCATCAAGCTTTCTCTGTTGGTTCACAAACTGACTCCTGTACCCGAAGAGGGAGGAGAGATGGAAGAAAGAGATAGACCGGTCCAGATTGGTAGGTGGCAGGTTTAATAAGCAAGAAAACTTATGTATGAGGCTTGTCTTGGGTGCCCACAGACGAGTAGATCTCTGCCCCCACGTGCCAGAATCTTAAAAGTTTATATACAGGTCTTAACGGGATTCCGTTACGTGTCCTATCCAGATCAACAGAACGTGGCTCTCTCAAGACTTTCCTTGAAACCAGCTCCCATTGTGGGAATCGTGGGTGGAGCGTACATTCTAAGAACAGGGGAGAGGGTGAGGAGCCTCTGGTGGCGCAGATCCAGCTCATGGGTCAACCAGTAGTCATGTCCTCTTGGTGACCTCCTCCAACACCATATGTTTAAGATTCAAATACATTGCTATAGCTATATCTAACCCACTGCTTCTGATGACCGTATAATACCCATGGTGGGTGTCTTTCCATTTTCCTAGTGGGGAACACTCAAACTGCTTTGAACGTCCCCCTCCATAAATAATGCCGCACTAAATATTGTTGTGGAAATGTGAGATTTTCTTGGGAAATACACCCTCACGGAATTTGTGGGTCACATATTTAACTTAACTAATTGCTGTCACAGGTTCTTGAATTGGCTTCACCCGTCTACATCCATAAGCCATGCACACAGTTCCTATAACCCCATACCCCACCTATGCTATTATTCAGATCTTTCTTTTTGCCAGACTAATAGATACAAACCTTTATCTCATTTTAAGTTGTATTTCTCTAATTCCTAGTAATGCCAACAGGTTTCCAATGTTCCTATCCCACCCAAGAATATAGAACATCTCCCAATTTGTTCACATCATCTAATTTATTAAGTCATTTATCTATTATTGAATATTTAGGTTGTTTCCAAAGATAAGAGAAAGCAAAAAAGGGAGACCCAAGCTGTTGAGGAAGCCCACGAATGAACATGCAGGGAGAAGGAAGAGATGGATGGATACTCTGGTGGCCACCTGTCCTCTGCTTACCTTTGTGGGATCTAACACCTTGTCTTGAACAGTCAGATGCTTAGAGAATATCTCGGTTTGGGGGGATGAGAGTTCGATGAAGGTCAGTATTTAATTTTTCATGAACAATAATGGCTTTTTTAAAAAAAATCTGTAGAATAGTTCTTTCCTTTCTGAAGACCAGCATTATTCAACAAATGATTTCATATAAGTAGATGGGATGGAATGAGTGTGTGGGTGGAGGGTAGGAGGGGGAGCATGGGAGTTTAGCAGCAGAGTCTTGTGGCCTGGCAGTTGTAGCAAGAGACGAAGAGGCTTTACACCCCAGGATGTCTCACCCTTGGATTTGAAGGCTCCTTAGCCCCTTATTCTCATTTTGCTACAAAATTTCCTTTTAGAGAATATGGAGCAGCTTTCAAGTCATTTGACTCATGGAGACTAACATATGACTCAGCTATTGATTGATAAGATTAGGGAAAGATATTTTGCATGAAATCATTTGGCTTAGAGTCTAGAGCCAAACCCAGTCTAACAGAATTCCAATATCCAGGGGTGGGGCAGAGGAATCTGTTTGGTAATGAATCCCCCAGATGATTCTGGTGATAAACCGGTATCTGGGAGCCATACATGGCTGGCCCATTCTTCTGCAGCCTTCAAGCTAGCCTCCCCCTCCCCCTAGTAAACGTTCTAACTCTTAATGTTCTAGGCAACTGGTTCTAGTTAAACACCCAGGATCCCCAGTTGTGACTTGCTTAAAACTAATCACATTCTTTCTTGCTGTAACTCAAGTTAACTTTTTCTTTAGCATTCAGGGCAGAAAATAGTGTCAGCTGCCCCTCTTGCAACTTATACAGAAACATTTAAAAGCCATTTATCTCATACATTTGTAAACTTCAAAATTGCAAATGACACTTATTGGGGAATTGGACGAGTAGGAATGATATGACAGCTTCCTCTCTGGAAATTTTACAGGTAATGCCTGTGTTTGGGTCTGTGCTGTGTTGGGTTAGCAATGATGGCTGCTGGCTCCGGGGAAAGGTATAATTTGCCACCCGATTGCGGGATTCGCAGCTCACGCAGAGTCCTCCGTGATGGCGGCCAGTCAGCTTTTATGGACTTCAATGCGATTTGCTTCAGTACCCTGTGAAATGCAGGGTCAGCTCACTGAGCTATAACATGCAATAATAACACATTTTTATAGGGGTAGCTTGTCAGAGCAGTAACAACATGCGATACATAAAACCAATAAACACACCATGTCTACAGATTCTATCCTAGTAACCAGGATAAAGCAATAAAATTGACAGCAGCTATCAAAAAAGCTCCCTTTCTGACTTTCCAGGGTGAATTTACTGTTGCTTAAAACAGAGGAGCTGTCACAAAGCCTTAGATCAGCGCGCAGTTACAGAATTGCAAGTTGCATGACATGGAAGGGGCGCGTGCCTGATAAATGAAAGCAAGATGGGCAATTACGTCTTGCTGGGCCTTAGGACCCCACCATCTTTCATGTGATGTAATCTGCCTTGTGGATCTCCTAAAGAGAATACTTGTGTTTTTGTTTTTACACATGAACTACTGCGGAGGACAGTGTGGCTATGGAGTGGTAAGTCAGCAGTTAGCATTTCCTATCCACAGCTTAAATCCTGAAGTCAGGTAAGAGCCTGAATTTGCTAGAATGCACAGGGAACTCAGTGGCTCGGATATGTCTCAGACTGGATTCATAGAGTGTGGACTTCCATACTTTATGATATGGATGAAGGGAGAAAGGAAAGCATGAAACCAGCAAGGAAGGAAGGAAGTGCAGAGAGGGAAGGAGAAGAGGAAGGAAGGGAATAAACAGCAAAGAAAGAAAAAGCAAAGAGAAAGAGAGAGGGGAGGGAGAGAGGAAACAGTGAGCATGGTGTTTGCATCTTCATGGTCACTACCAGGAATATCTCCCAGACTTTCCAGAGCTGATCATCTAATTTACTTCAAGCAGATGAACACAATCAATGAAACACATTAACTGTGTGTCCTGCTCCCATCCCCCCTGACTTCTCAAAGGTGAATGGCTCTGGTACAAGAGTGGGCCACATGGGGTGCTGTATTTGGCAGGGGTGCTCTCTTGGCTTGGGAGGGTCTGCTAACGTTGCCTCCAGGTGCCTAGAACGAGGGGACTTTCCTGTAGCAGCAGTGAGGAAGTTGCGTGGAAGAGCCCCTGCTCTGCACACCGACAGAGCCTGGGCAGGGCAGCCAGGCCTGCTTCTGCGTCAGGTCTGTCCTGAGCCCAGGACTCTGTGAGAAAAGGCCTTGGTCACTGCCATTGACTCAAGGCCAATACCAGCCCAGCAGTGGCTCGACCTAGCCTTCTCAGAATGGTGCCCCACCATCCTAGGCCCAGGGAAGGAAGAAAGGTAGATGAGATGAGGAGGCTCAATCTCCTCATATTTCTAGCCCTTACTTTCTCCTTCCACACACATGTTTAAACAACTGCATCTCCAATGCTCCCTCAGGAAAGCTGAGGAAAACTTCCCTTTCAGGCACCTGTTTTCCCAAACACTGATATTCAAGGTAATTAAAGCCGCTAATTATGTGTTCTTTCATTTCATTAGCAGAGCGGGGCTCAGCCTGCCCTCGCTCCCGAGGTCCAGGCCGTCTAGCGCTCAGGGGGATAAGTTACCCATTCATCTGTGCCACCTCTCTTGGCTTTGATGGAAGGAGGCCTTCGAGCCCAGGAGTTGGAAGTTACCTGAGGGTGAGGAGCAAGGTGTAAGTTCTTGCACACTTTGACCTGCTTCCAGAAAGTAAGGGGAAAGGGATAGACACTTCCGAGTAAAACTGAGATCACATGCCTGCTAAGAGGCCCTGGGTGAACTGTGGCCTAGGAGTTAGCTGGGAATCCCTACTTCTTAGCATTCCTCAGGGTGGGAAAGGGTGAGGCCAGTGAGACACCCACCCTGGGTGCTAAATTTAAGGGGGCACCAAAGAACTCAGTAATGAAGATATTTTAATGCAACATTAAACAAACAAACAAAAAAACTGATGCAAAATATCAACCATGAATAAAATATCAAAATTTTAAACAAAGGCAGGCTCAGTATTACTGATTCTCCCTTTGCCTCAGGCTCTAATATGGTTCAGCATGGGACTATTATTATGGATCCTATTTTTTTAAATGTTGATATTTTATTTACCATGTATTTCTTTGATTAGTTTTTAAAATACTGCATTAAATAGTTTTGTCTTGCTTACTGAATTTTTTGGCTTCTGCTTAAATTTTGCACCCAAGGCAAGTAACTCTCTCTCTTTACCTTAGCCCCCACCTTGTGTTCTTTACCAAGAACTTCTGAGAAAATTTGGCCTCCCATCCAGTACTACACAAAACAATCCCCCTAAGGCTAGCAGAGCGTTTGAGGGAGAGGTTTATGGCATTTCTTCACTATTTCCTGTCTTTCTTGCTGTTCTCGGGGATGCAGAGGTAAAGAGAGCTTGGTCCCCAAGTTTCCATTCTGTTCATATGTCCCACTCTTATGCCCTCATCTGAAGGGCTAATAAATTCTGATTGGTTATGAAAATTAATTTTATTTTGATAGCCAATCAGATTTTCATAACTCTAAGTTACCACCTCTAGCCTAAAATTAGGTATAGAACTCAAGGCCATATAAACACAACACCTGAGTCCAAGAGGTCCCAGCTCTTGTCTGCCAGTGAGACTGCAGGAGACCAAGCCCTAAATGAGTCTGACCCTTTGCGCCTTGTAAGGCCTAAGTCGTAACACTTTCCCCTTGCCTGTCCTCTCTCTCTCTCTCCATCCAATGGTCTTGTCCTCTCTTTTGCACTGGCATGCCCACTGCTGATGCCCCTGGCCACACTGGAAATGCAGGAAGCCCACTGATTGTGTTCTGGCTAGCTAGCATACTGCTGCGCTTTCCTCCACTGTCAATGTAAATGTGCCGTCTCGATTGCTGTCCCAGGTGAACAGACTATTGAGAGCTAGCCTGGGAACCAAGCCACCGTTTATTTCATAGTTCCTGTGGGAAAGAAGCTTCTAAGGACCAGACATCCAAATGAGAAGAGCATTTGGACCACAGCCCATGCATAAGGTAGGATTTGTAACGTAAGAGCAAGCACACCAGATACGTAGAAGTCGCTTCCAGGGTTCTGAAGAGAGGGTGGCCAATGTAGCAAAACTCCTAGACCTTGGGGGTGGGGAGCTGGTGGGGTTGCTTGCTTTTTTTTTTTTTTTTTTTTTTTTTTTTTTTTTGGTAGCTATTTACACCTTAGCATCTTTGTAGAGGCCTTAGAGACCTAAGGATTAAGGAGATTAGCAAAGTCGATTTGATGTCAAGATTCATTTCTCATTTCTCAGCCTCTTCTTTTAAATTCACTGTGTGTTCCCTTTTTCATTTAAAATAAGCTTTGAGACTTTATCCTCAACAAGTTTTTCAAATGACTACCTTACTGAGGACTCAGAGCCAAGCACAATGTCCAAGCTGTGGGAGATGGAGCTTGGGCTGGGGCTGTCAGCGCTGCCTAGTTGGAGGAGTTGATTTCCTTTTAGGGTCAGGCTAGGAGCTGCTTCCAGGGGTGTCCACAAGCGGAAGGGAGATGGCCTCCTAGTGCATTCTTCTCCTGGCCTTTCCCTGCCACTGGTCCTCCAGCGACCTTCCATGTGAAGAAATGGCTTTGGGTCTCTCACAGCTGTTGTTGGGCCCTTAGTCAGTTTAAGTTCCAGGAAGGTTCCTTAGCTCTAGGACTCAGAAAAGCACAGCAAATCCCTGCACAGCTGTAGGGGCCAATCTGAAAAGTCTGACAGACCAAAAAGGAACAGACAACAGTTCCTTTACTTGGGGCATTTTCGCTAAACACATTTACTCGCCATCTCTAGAAACCTTCAGCATTAAATGTGCTGGTATTTCCACCTCAGAAGGAATTTAACTGAAAAAATGAGCAGGATGGCAACCAAAAATAAAAATACTACAAGAAAGAAAATGCCCATGGCCGTAATCCCACAAGATAGTTTGACATCGGACAGCTTAACTCCCTTTAAAGATGGGGGGTTTGCACACTCAGTGTTCTCCGAGCCCTCAAATTTCTGCAGGTTTTCTTGGTACCATGTTATAAAATGAATATTCGAACAAGTGCAGTCCAGCGGATTGTGACTTAAATTAATGGTGCTCTGCTGGGACAAGGTGGGGAGGAGATGAGATGGGACGATGCGGATGTTATTGGCGGCCATATTGAGGTAGATTCCCTGAAGATGACTAAGAGCATCCATGCTATTGCCTGTCAGGCTGTTGTAGCTTAAGTCAACATGACTCATTTTCCTAAGGTTCTGGAATGCTTGCTTGTCTATAGAGAGGAGACCACAGGAGGATAAAATAAGAATCTCCAAGCTGCTCAAGGTCTGAAGTAGGTTGGTCTTTGAGATACTCCCATCTTGAAAGTGATTCCCCTGTAAATTGAGATGGCGGAGATCCACCAGGCCTGTTAGAAAGTGCTGATTCTCAGTGTCCAGGAGACAGTGAGAGAGATTCAGAACCTGTAGGAGATGGAGGTTTTGGAAAGGACTTTGTGAACCCTTAACTTGCAAGTGGGTAAATGCCAAATCTAGACCTTCTAGCTGAGGACATTCTTTGAATGCCTGGCTCTGGAGACCAAGAGGCTCGTTGTAGCTCAGGTTTAGGTATCGTAAGTGGGACAGGTTTTTGAGCTGAAGATTGCAGCAGTCAGAAGCCTCTATATCACTGTGGCTTAAATCAAGTTTCTGAAGATTTTCTAGTTTTTCCAAACACCCAGCACCGAGATCAAGTTTCCTCATGTTGCCTTTGATAGAGAGGTCTGTAAGGGATGGAAAACTGGCAGCATTGACTTGACACAATTGGTCAAAACTATTTACATTGAGAACTAATTTCTTGAGAGTCTTCATCCCCTCAATCCCAGAGGGTAACTCATTTAAGTGATTTGCTGTCAGATCCAATTCCTGGAGTTGAGTGAAGCACCGGAATGTGGCAGGGGAGATATCAGAGATGGAGTGCTTCTGTAGATTGATGCTTTCAACAGATATTTCACAAAGTCCGTCAAACATGGCTGAAGTCAGGTCTTGGTCATTGGTGTCGTCATATGACCCCAGCCAGAGAGACTGAGTAGTAGAGTTCTGTAGACCTTTTAATACAACAGACAAGTTAAGAGTCCCTCCAAATTTCAAACTCTGGAAGATTTTTGAACGGAAAGCTCCAGGCTCAATGCCTTTGATGTCATTGCCATTGAAATTAAGGCTCAGGTTGGTGGTCTGCTCCAGAGCTTGTATGTCTTCACTAGACAGGTAGTGGATAGCATTGTTCTGGAAATCCAGAACTTTCAGATTCTGGATTGGGAAGTTTTCTGGGAACTTAATGGAGGAAATATGATTGCTTCCAAGGTGCAAGCTTTCCAAGTTTTCCAGATTGTGCACTGGGATAAACTCGAGATTGGATATTCCTGTTTGGGTTAAGAAAAGATGCTTCAGCGACTTGGGCCCATTAAGAGATGTTTCTGCCATGAATATCAGGGGATTTCCAGTCAACACAATTGTGTTCAATTGATGATGGTTTTGAAAACTGTCTTCATGTACCCAGTTGATCTGGCACCTTGGAAAGGTAATAGATTTAATAGTAATTAACTGAAAAAAAGAAAAACTCTGTCACAACCTATATTAACAAGGCCATCTTCTGTGTTTCGTAAAAACAGTATACGTTGTTACTTGAAATAAAACGTAAAAAACTGTCTTCAGTACCAACAGATGATCTGTTGAATTAATGGCTAGCCTCAGTTCTGAAAATTCTGATGTAGACTTTTTTCCAGATATCTTGCCCCTTTGAACTCTCAGAGGTTTGTGTTTAGAATCTAGGGAACAGTGATTTGATTGTAGGCAAAATCCAACTATTTACTATTTTAAGTAAAATGCGGTATTTTATATATAATGTATAGTATAGAACATATAATACGTAATATATGTATCTGTTATTCTGGGAAATTAACAACTTATCTCAACCTCTTTTGTTGTATCTATAAAGTATAGAAATGATGAGGACTTTGTGGAACGGCTGTTAGTCAAATGATACATATGAAAATGCTCCATAGATATATGGAACACTAGAGTTTTCATCCTGGTGTTGCACCTGAAAATACTGGGTTATGCATGCACGCACACACACACACAAACACACATAACTCCCCTGGAGATCAATAAGGGAATTCCTTAGAATTCCAATTCCCTTAGAAAAAGAAGCTGAACTCCCTGGGAGCAAGTGAGCCCTGGAGCTAGCTTTGTTCTATCTGCCAGTGTCTGCCAGTCCTTGGTGGCCTAGAGCTCGAGGTGTAATAAGCCACATGCACAAAGGCAGAAGACAAAGGTTGGGGTCCAAGCAGGGTAGGAGGTCCTATCAAAACCTGCAAACCACCAAGACCCTCAAAAGCGATCCATCCGTTCAGTGGAAGACCTTAAAAAAAAAGTTTGTAGAGGGTGACCTTGAGGGTATGTGTTTTTCTTGGCCATAGCTCTAGATGGAACACAGCAATAATGAGAGATGTCTCCTCTGAGATTCTCTAACCATAAGCTTACACTCATGAGGACTGTGGCCTAAACTGATGCTGGAAAATTGAGTTCCAAGTGGCTCCAGAATGATAGTGACTTAGGTAATTGGCAGAAGTCAATGGAAATTTCTTCAGGAATAATGTACCTACTTAATTAATTTTTAATATGGAAAACTTTGAAATTTACATAAACGTAAAGGTTATAGTACAATGAGCTGTCATATATCTATCACACAGTTGCAACAGTTCTCAAGAATTTGCCATATATACTTCTTTGCTTCTTCTGTTTCCACCTCTCCCTCCTGAATTATTTTAAATCAGCTCCTAGATATCCTGTACGTATTTCATTATGCATCTCCAAGAAAATAGAAGCTTATTTTCTATAGCCATAATGCCATTGTCTAGTTCCAGGAAAGTATTTTTTAAACAAATATTTACATCAAGTTTCAAACTCTGAATGATCTAAAAGTAACATTTTGCTGAACACATAAGGGAATTAATTAGTCAAAGTCAGTTAAAAAAATGTTCTACAGGGGCACCTGGGGGGCGCAGTCAGTTAAGGGTCAGACTCTTGGTTACAACTCAGGTTGTAATCTCAGGGTCATGGCATAGAGCCCCGCATTGGGCTCTGCGCTCAGCATGAGTCTGCTTGAGGTTCTCTCTCTCTTGCTCTCTGCCCCTCCCGCTCATACTCTCTCTCTTAAGTAAATAAATAAACCTTTAAAAAAAGTTTTATAGAATCAGGTTAAAACAAACAGCAGATGCCAGAATTATGAGGTATATCTGGTAATATATATGATTTATAAAAGAATATGTGATATACCTGATATATATTATCAGAATATATAATAAATATATTCCTATCAAACATGTGTTTGATATGTTTAAAGGAAACAGTGTGAACCAATAATATGATGAAGGAAAAATGTATTAAAACTCATGTGATATATTTGTAAAATGAAGTCATTGAAATTTACTGAAATAGGAAGTTAATGAAATCGAAAAACCAAGGACAGTTTATACAAGAGATTAGACACAGCGGAAAAGGATACTAATGGACTAAAAGTAGATGTGAGAAAATTACCTAGAATATAGTCCAAAACACCAAATGGTAGAAAACAAGAAGTACATACTGACATCTTTGAAGGATGGATGGGAAGCTGCGATATAAATTGAATCAGAGATCCAGAGGAGATGAAAGAGTGAATGGGAGCAAGCCAAGTTTCAAACAAATAATGGCTAGAATATTTTAGAATTGATGAAAGACACCGTTTGAGGATTCCAGGAGCCCAGCGATCTACACAGTGCAGTACTGTGATATTACAGAGAGCCAAAGACAAAGAGAAGCCACCGGAAACACCCAGAGAGGAAAGATTTCCTGTGTGTGAGCAGTGATTACGTAGACAGGTGATTATCTAGCAGCAACAAGGGAAGAATGGAACAGCAGCATCAGAGGGCTGAGAAAGATAAATAACCAGCAACTTGGAATCATGTCAGGAAACACCGTCTTTCGAGAATCAGATCGAAATAAAGACGTTTTTGGAAAAACAAAATCCGAGGGAGTTTACTGCTAACAGACTTTCACTAAAGAAATTGTTAAGTACGTACTTCAGAAAAAAAAGAAAATTATTCCAAGAGAAAGTCTGAAAAACGAGGTGGAAGAATGAGCAAAGAAAACGGAAAACATGTTGGTAAAGCTAAAGAAACTGTGACTCTTTAAAGTAATAAAAATACTGTCTGACTGGTGGCCAGGTAAGAGGCAGGGGCTGGGGGAGCTAAGGAGAGGGAGTTTAGAAAGTATGAAGTGTTTCCCAGAGGGCAGGGGGTGGGGGCCTGGGATAGGCCGGTGATGGGTAGTAAGGAGGGCACGTATTGCATGGGGCACTGGGTGTTATACGCAAATAATGAATGGAACGTTACATCAAAAACTAAGGATGTACTGTATGGTGACTAACATAATAAAAAATTATTTAAAAAAGAAATTATGAAGTGATATTTGTGTCACCGTTTGAAAATAACAGAAAAGGAAACCTAGACTCCTCTAGCTGGAAAAGCTATCCTGGCCCCATGCTTTCCTTAAAAATGTGGTCAAGCTCATTTCATCTAAAAATGAGAAATGGTAAAGCAGAGGGAAAGTAAATGTCCTGGGGGCACCATGAGTAGATAGTAGAATGATCTCCGTCCCTGTCTGAAAGGGCAAGACTTTGTCTCAGTGAAGTGTTGGCAGGCAGCCCGTGGAATCTTGGCCGTGGAGGTGGCCTGGGGTCATCTGGGGGGCTCTGGACTGGGAGTCAGGAGAGCAGAGTCCCAGTTTCCTTACTCTGTGACCCTGAGCAAAGTCACAAAATCTCCTTGAGCCTGCATTTCCTCATTGAACATGAGCTGGACGAAAATATTCAGCATGCCTACCTCCCAGGGGTGATTATAAAGATGAAGTGGTCTTACAGATGCGAATGCTCTGCCACTCCGCAGACACTCAAGCTGAACCACCAGAGAAATAGAGCTGCTGCAAGGGATGCAGACCCATCCACATGCAAAGCCCTTTCCCGTCTTGCACACACAAGCACACGCACACACACACACACACACACATGCACGCACAGGCACACACACTGCCTTTCCCTTCTGGTTTATTCCATTATTTCCTTGTGATACTTCTGCCCACTGGTTCACAGACACTGGTTCAGCATTTGGAATCCTGATTCTGCTTCTAAAGTTAAATAATGGAGCTCTTTTTCCCAACTTATAGGGGGGAAAAAAGTTAGTAGCTTCTGTGTTTCTCCTGTAAATTTTTCTTAAAATGTTGTCACCCAAGAATGAACTATGGCATCTGATTTAATACAAGATTTGTTTTCAGTTTTTTTTTTTTTTTTATCAGTATTCCTTAGAACTTCTTAACACTGCTGATGCAATCTAGTTTGAAAATAATCCACTTTTCTCTCCACTGACTGGGTTTTTTAAATATTACATTTCACCTGCATAAAAACATTTCATGGGAAAGATAAGCATGCAGGATACACAGAGTGTCCCTGTGCTCCCAAAAGAAGATTCTGGAAACAATTTGAATGCAAGTTGTGTTATTACATAAGTAAAACATCAACTACAGATAAGGAACTCAGATACATACCTGGTTAAATCCAGAAAGATAAGATCTACGAGTCTGCTAAAAGTTGTATTTTCAATTGTAGGCAAGAAATTAAAGCCAAATTCCAAAAATTCTGTTGTGTTTGGTAGAGTGTCAGGAACTTCCGTGAGACCTAAATTTTCACAGTTATATGTGTTGTTGGCTTCTTTCTGATGAGAAAAACAATGTAAACTCATATCAGAGTTGGTAATTTGATTGACTAGCAAAATTACAGGTATTTTATCCTTTGAGCAGCAATCCCACTTCTAGCAATCTTTACCAAGTATACACCTGCAAAGACATAAGGTGACTCCTGCGGAAGATTATTTACTTTAGTAATTTTTGTAATACCAAAAAGATGGGCAATAACCAGATTATTCATCAATATAGGACTTGTTGAAAGAAATACAGCGCATTCACAAGACGGAACCTTCTGCAGACGAAAACAGAATGAATACGATCTCCACATGCTGATATGGAGTGATAGCCAGGTACACTGTATGGTGTAAAAAGCCAGGTGCAGAATGTACATAGAGCATGTGCAGTATATGGTACGTAGTACATTGCATATTGTATGCTACCTTTTCTGTAAGAAAGGTTTGTGTATTTCTTATATTTGCAAAAAGAAACAATGGAAAAAAGCCCAAAGCTCATTGCCTTGAAGGGGAAGAAAGGAACCAGATAGAGGAGCAGGGGAGGAAAGAAGACTTCTCTGGTGATACTTTGTTTCATAGTTTTGATTTTGGATGCATGGAAATGTTTTATTTCAGTTTGAAAACAAACAACTCTGCATTAGGATCACTAAAACAAGACAATCCTACATTACATACTTTCTGATGTGAGACAGTACCACTTATGAGGTATTCGTGCCTCTCCCCATCCTGCTCTCCCGCCCCCGAGAATTAAATTTGCATTTAAGACTTCAGACTTAACTTATAGTCTACAGATGATATGAGGGATTAAAGCTAAACAGCGCCACAAGGTAGCACTCAGCCAGATGCAGAAGGTGGGGCATTCTATAGAATTACTGTTGTTTTTTTTTTTTAATTAACATATAATGTATTATTTGTTTTAGGGGTACAGGTCTGTGATTCATCAGTCTTACACAATTCACAGCGCTCACCATAGCACATACCCTCCCCAGTGTCCATCACCCAGCCTCCCCATCCCTCCCACTCCCCTCCACTCCAGCAACCCTCAGTTTATTTCCTGAGATCAAGAGTCTCTTATGGTGTGTCTCCCTCTCTGGTTTAGTCCCGTTTCATTTTTTCTTCTCTTTCCCTATGATCCTCTGCCTTGTTTCTCAAATTTCACATATCAGTGAGATCATATGATAATTATCTTTCTCTGATTGACTTATTTCGCTTAGCATAATACCCTCTAGTTCTATCCATATCGTTGCAAATGGCAAGATTTCATTTTTGATGACTGCACAATATTCCATTGTATGTATACGTGTGTGTGTGTGTGTGTGTGTGTGTGTGTGTGTGTGTGTGTGTGTATACACCACATCTTTGTTTTATAGGCTTGTGAATGGTGTTAGGGAAGTAGAGAGAGAGGGGTATGGGACAAGAGGAGATTGCTCCTGTCAAAAGAGACAAAGTTCTTTAAGAGATAAAACCAAATAATAATAGAGTAAACTTTGTTTTGATTCGGATTCAAAAAAAGCATTAGGAAAAGACATGTTATAGACTATCAGGAAACTGACGATGGGTTATTAAAAGATGTTAAGGAATTGTGAATTTTATTAATTATAAGAGCAATGCTCTTACTCTTTTGAGAAGCCTTTGGGAGTATTTCTGGATAAAATGACTTCTTGGGGATTTCCTTTAAAATGCCCAGGGCAGAAAGGAGGGGAGGAGTGGTGAGGTGAAATCAGTAGGCAAAATATTGATGATCGTTGAATGTAGATATATATTCATGGAGGTTCCCTGTAACTAAGTACTTCTGTTAGAAATTTTCTTAATATTTAAGGAGGGCAGGTGATGTGATGAGCACTAGGTTTTATATGCAACTAATGAATCATTGAACACTACACCCAAAAAAAGAAAAGAAATTTTCGTAATACAGCATTTGAACAAACCAGCAGTGTGGCACAGACTGTAGGTCGTGAGGCCTTGCAACTTTGAAGCACGACTCAGTTTGGATCTCTGGAACCACAGGCTGCTGGTAGACGCAGCCGTGCACGTAAGCTCAGAGGATGGCCTCATCCTCTGCCCCACGGGAGGCGAGTATTTAGAAGTCTGCTACTTGCTGCTTGTTAGATGCCTTGCCTCGCAAATCTTGGACCAACTGGGTAAAAATGGGAAGGCGTTGGCCATGATTTATCTGGATGATGCCTTAGGATGAAGGGGTGTGGGGTAGGATGAAGGTCTGATGGGGTATATCTTGCATGAGGAGGCTCCCAGGAAAGAAAGAAATGATTTGCAGCAAAGTGCACCTGGGGGCCATATCTCACATGACGTCAGACTGCGCGTGATTTCATCCACCCTTTCAGCTGCCTTTGCTGTCCCCACACAGTGGCCCTACCAGAGGCCCCATCAAGACTGTCCTGGTCTGGGCAAGACCTGCCCCAGCAGATTCTAGCTCAGCAGCTGTCCTCAAACTGAGTTGCAAATAGTTCCTGCTTAGCTGGAAACAGAAACTGAGCACACCCTCCTTCACTGTGAAGCATGGCCATCACTGCCGTTGAAGTGCTTTTTGCTTGATTCTGGCTTCTGCGTAGCGGTGCTCGTTTCTGTAGGTGCAGTAAGCAGGCTCATCTACAGGAAATCACCAGTTTTCTTCCGCACTGTGATAGTATTATGAGTGTCACTGATGAAAATGCTGTTATTTTTATTTCCTTGCAATTCATTCTTCAGACCCGTTTGAGAGACCTAGAGTCCTCTAGGCACTGCCACAGAGCCACCTAATGTCCTTGAAATGCACACTTTGCATTTAAATTGAGATTAGGTGACTAGTGGGAAAAACACATGTTGCTAGACCCACTAGCTGCCCCAGTAGCTGCTAAGGTTTGGAGTAGCTTTGAGAAGACATTTCCCTTTTCTGTTCTCCACTGGCGCAGCTGATGTCACATACACTTGGAGAAAGGGACGTTTCCTCGATTCATCTGCTCTAATTCTGTTCCTTCAGCAAAAGGCGCCATGCTGGCAATTCCCTCCTTCTCTTGAATATATTAGTGCCCGTGACACCTAAATTAGTCCTCTTCTGTGCTTTACTAAGCACTTTACTGCATTAATGTAATTCAGAAAGTTGAAGATCCAGCAGGAGCTCTACCGAGCCAGTGGCCTGAGGGAGCTTCTACCAATTCAAAGGCAGATAAATGAAAAAGCTCAGTTTCAACCCAGTGAAAAACAGAGAACCAGTGGGTAACACTACCACAGAGTATTGGGAAACCCCATGAGCCTGTGTCATACATTAATCTCTAGTTTGGTATAAACTGCAATGAACTCTCTGCCCTTGATTCCTGGAAGAAAGAGGCAAATGACAAGAATTGTGCTTATAAGAGAATTTAAAAATAAGCACATTTCGGAGAATGTCCTAAGCTACACAGACACACACACACATGGCTTTCACAGTCACACTCCTGTACAATCACAATTACTATTATGGATGGTGACACAAAACTCCCCGTGCTCTGGAATCACTCAAACAGCATTAAATTGTTTGCAGTCTATTGTATTTTTTTTTAAGATTTTATTTTTAAGTAATCTCTGTACCCAGTGTGGGTCTCAAACTCACAACCCCGAGATCAAGAGTCGCATGCTCTACCAACTGAGCCAGCCAGGTGCCCCAGTCTATTGTATTTTTAAGGCAAGGAGTACACACACACACACACACACACACACACACACACACACACACAATGCTCATTCTCTTTTTTGTTGATAGTAAATTGCAGACATCGTGTCCCTTTACCCCTAAATTTCCTGAGAACAAGGACATCTCTTCTATAACTACAGTGCCATTACCAAATTCAGAATATTGAACATTGATATTACTGTCCAATATACAATTCATATTCACATTTTGGCAGTTGTTCTGATACTGTCCTCTATAGTAATTTTTTCTTTTTTTTTTTTTTTTTTTAAGTTTTTATTTATTTGAGAGAGAGAGACAGAGATAGCAAAAGAACATGAGCGGGAAGGAGAATGAGAAACAGACTCCCAGAGGAGCAAGGCACCTGATGTGGGGCTCGATCCCAGGACACTAGGATCATGACTTGAGGTGCCCCAGTAATTTTGTTTTTCTAATCCAAGTTCACACGTTGCATTTAGTTTTCATGACTCAGACTCCTTTGGTCTGAGAAAATTCCTTAGCCTTTCATTGTCTCTCATGGCATTGAGATATCTATAGATATAGATATAGATACAGATAATAGATTTTTTTTAAAACCAAATGCGGCCTCATGTTTTACAGAATGTCCCTCACTTGGGGTCCTATCTTTCCTCATGATTTGATTCAGGTTACACATTTTTGGTAGAAATACTACATGAATGAAGTTGTGTCTTTCTCACTGTGAGGATCCATCTCAAAAGTTTGTGAGAGTGTGATTAGCAGAGCGCAGGATTCTGGGACCGTGGAACGACAATGCAAGAGACAAGGAAGGGACAGGAGGCAGAAGGGAATAGAGCGTGGCCACTGCCCTTTTGCCCAGGGTGGGGCTGGCTGCCGGGGCTCGTGCTCACTTGCTTCTGCAGGCAGACACCCACCCCTGCTCATGCAGCCCCTGCGGTTCCTCTGCATTCTACATGGCCACTTCCTATGGAACCAGCTTTCCTTCTCTAGCCTTCAGTGTGAGGTCACTCTCTGAAATGACCTTCTCACTCTCCTACTTTGGCCAGTTCCATGGCAGACGGGTCCCTTGTTGCTGTGAACTCATGCAGCTGGCAAGCCTACCCTCTTCCCAGTCATGGGGCATTTACTCAGAACCCCATGTGCACTGGGACCTGCACCAACCACTTCGTCTCTAGCGTCCTGTCAGAGCTGTGCCTTTTACACCAAGCAGGACTCTGAGTGTTCCATCTGTGTTTGAGATCCCTTTTTCTCCCAGGTATTCATTTGCATTTTTTCAATCAGGATCGTATTTTGCTTCCTTCTACTGTATCTCAAACTTCCTGCTATCCCACTGTATTTTCTCTTCTCAAGTGTTGAAATCATTTTCTAATTTTGAACCCTTTGAATTTCACCAGGTGCTGATTCCCACTTTTCCAAAGTCTCATCTGCATTTGGCACACACAGCAGCCAGTTCCCCCATGCATGTGGAGTATGAGATGCTGAACACCGACCCCCACTCCATTTTTCACTCCTCTATCCAGAGATAGTAGTGTGACTGCATCAAATCCCAGAGTCACAGTTCTCTGAAAATAAAATGTTCCCAGGAGGACACACTCTTAAAACTTAGTGGTCTACCTGACACCTCCAGGCAAAGGGCACTCCAATTATATGCAGTTCATTTTCTCTTTGTCTTGAGTCAGACTGCTTGGGGGCAAATGCCAGCTCTCAACCAGCAAACTGTTCTCTGAGCCTTCTTTTTCCCCAGTTATAGATGGGGGATGACCTTGTTTGCAGGCCAGCTCGGAGGATTCATGAGATAATATATGTTGAACACTCACAGGAGGAATTCCTTCACTGGATCATCACAACACCATGTCATTGTTCTCAGCTCTTCAGAAGCCTTTGTATCTGTGAACTTGTCAACTTGGAGTTCTCCTAAAAAGAAGCTCTACTAAGCACTCCCCACCCCTACCCAGAAATGAAGGACTGCCTCCTACCATAGTTTTGAGGGGACAGGATAGCCAAGATGAGCCCATCTGAAATGAAGAGGCATGTCTACACTCCAAAGTAATTATTCAAGAGGGCATCTAAAGTGTTACCAGAATTCAAATCACAGAACACTTATGCAGCTATGCTTTGCACATTTGTCAGCCTCCAAACACCTGGTCATGGCTCTAATATTTTGTTACATATGATACACACACACACACACACACACACACACACACAGAACATGTAGAATATAACAATGGAAGATTCCACATGGAGTGTTTATGGATGGTCATTATATTTTTAGAAATTGTCTAGGTTTGAAATATTTTTCAAATAAAAAGTTTACTAAAAAATTCATCTTGACTCCCACCTCACATCATATCCAAAAAGGAAAAAAAAGAAATCAAGGTGGACTGTAGATGTAAATATGAAACCTAGCAACAGAAATAAATACAAATCATACTTCCAGAAAACATAGGATATATCTTTATGGCCTTGGGGGAGGCAAAAATTTCTTAAACAGGACAGAAATACACTGAAAATAAAGTAACAATAACAAATTAATCTACATTAAAATTAATAACTTTTTTCTTTTTTCTTTTTCTTTTTTTTTTCTTTTTCTTTTTTATTTTTTTAGATTTTATTTATTTATTTGAGAGAGAGAGAGAGACAGCCAGCGAGAGAAGGAACACAAGCAGGGGGAGTGGGAGAGGAAGAAGCAGGCTCCCAGCGGAAGAACCTGACGTGGGGCTCGATCCCAGAACCCCAGGATCACACCCTGAGCCGAAAGCAGATGCTTAATGACTGAGCCACACAGGCGCCCCTAAAATTAATAACTTCTGTTCATCAGAAGTTAAAAGTGGAAAGGCACGCCATACAGTGGGAGAGGATATGTGCAATCAGATGAAGGACTTGTATCCACAATACATAAATAGCCCTTACAAATTAGTTTTAAAAAGACCAATAACCCAAGGGAAAATGGGCAAAAGAGTTGAGAAAGCACCTCTCTCTCTCTCTCTCTCTCTCTCTCACACACACACACACACACATAAGGATATGTAAATGGCCAATGAAGTTGAAAATGTATTCACTTTAGTCATCAGGAAAATAAAAATTAAATCCTAGTTAGTTCCACTACTCATCCGTCAGAACGGTTAACATTCTTAAACAATGGTGAGGCTCTCAGTGAGTTCACAGAGCCATCAGAACTCATACACATTGCCAATGAGTATAAATGAGTACCAACCCTTTGGAAAACGTTTTGGCAATACCTACTGAAATTAAATATCTGTATACCGTACATGACCAACTACACCCCCACCCTGGCATACACCTAATCAAGACTTGCACATCTGTTTTCTAGAGACATAGATATGAATGTCCAAAGCAGCAGCATTTATAATAGCCAAGAAATTGAAAACAATGCAAATGGCCATTAACAGTAGAATGAATAAATAAATAGTGGTTCACTAATACAGGAGGACACCACAATACACTAGTAAACAATATATAGTATGAGATAAACAAATGATTGCTCTATGCAGCATTTTTGGTAAATGTCATATATTTAATGCTGGACAAAAGAACCCAGACACAAAAGAACACATACCATGTAGTGCCCTGTATATAAAATTCACAAAGAGGCAAAATCATTCTTTGGTCACAGAAATTAGAGTACTGCATGCCCCTGGGGGCTAGTGACTGGAAAGAGGCCCGAGGGGGCTTCAGAGAATGGAGAACATTTCTTGATCTGTGTGCCGGTCACACAGATGTGCTCCCTTTGGTGAAAACTGTCCACTTAGGATTGGGAAACCTTCTGTATGTATGTTTTATTTCAATAAAAGGTTTATTAAACTCAAAACAAAGCAAAACAAAAGCCTTATCTTCAGGATAGGGCCTGATGAGCTAATGGGGGCCAACAGGAGCACACATTCAGTGTGTGGTTAATTCTGCTTAAACTAAAGAGGAGAAGAAAAGAGGAAAGGAAGGTGAGGGAGAGGGCTGGGCAAGTTGGGGTGATCTGCACTTCAAAAAAGGCCAAACCCTTCAGCCCAAAGCTTCCTCTCTCACCACTCCCACTTTTATTCCACTTGCCAGCAGCCCAGAAGTTCCTTACCTTGGGACCAAACTCTCATTCATCTTTGTATCCCGTAGCAACTTCCCAGTAGTCACGCAGAGTGACAGCTCAGGAAACAGCCTGCGAATCCTGTTACCAAGAACTCATACACAGTAGAGGATGTAAATGAAAGTATAGATCTAACATTAATTGCATTGGTTGCAAAGCATTGAAAACCGGTCCTTTTGGAGGGAGAGTTGCCGGTAGGTTGTTGAATTGAAAGGTTTCAGTTTCACCTGACTTACCCAAAAGAGAAAGCTCTTGCTGCAGCATAGGGCCAGGACTGGAGATCCTGGGACCCTCAGCATCACTTCTGCCACCTGAGGAGGCAGGGAGGCTGTGGAATAGGCAGCACAAGGCCTAGGGTGCTTGCCCTGGTGCTTTCCTCTCTTCTGCCAATGGTGGGGCCAAATGCAAAAAAAAAAAAAAAAAAACTGGTAACTCTGGAACCTAGTGTCCTCAATAGAATGCGAGAGTGTCCAGTATTTCCACGGGCTTTCCAGAATCTCCCAGGATTCCCTTGTGGGCTTCTGGAGGGCTTTGTAGCAATGCAGGGATTTAAGAATTGAACTGGTAGGCTTAAGAGAGGGGCATTTAAAATAGCTTGCTTCCCAGTGAACTGGAATTTAATTGTGATACTATCCGACCTGAGGATGTTGGCATACCTGATCACTGAGGAGGTGGTGTCCCCACTCTGACCCTCTTATCATGCCCCCTACATGTCTGTGTATAATTGACCTTCCAGCCTGAATGATGAGGAGGTAACCTTCTGGGGTTGATGAAAACCTCTTCCTTGACCCTTTCTGTTGGGGGCTGATTTGTGTTGCCCCCAAATTCATATGTCTTAACCCAAGTACCCCAGAATGTGATTTTATTTGGAGAGAGAGTCTTTAAAGAGGTAATTTAGTTAAAAATGTAATCATTAAGATAGGTCCTAATACACTATGACTGGTGTCCTTAAGAGAAGACTAAATCGGGACACAGACATGTCAGAGGGAAGACGATGTGGAGACACAGGGAGAAGATGACTGTCCACAAGCCCATGAGAGAGGTCTCAGAAGAAACTGACCCTGCCAACACCTTGATCTTAGACTTCTGGTCTCCAGAATTGTGAGAGGAACAGTGGAGCATTTTAGAAGTTGGCAAGAGACTGCGGCCCTTCTCCTTTCTCTCTCTCACCACCCTCTCCAAGAACTTCCCACAAGTTGGTAAATATTGTTATGGGCCAAAACAGAAGATGCAATCTGGCTCTATTCTCCAATGTTACTCCTGTGGGTTAATAAAACAGATGGAGGGCTGTCCAATGCGAGGAGAGAGCCAGACTCATTCAGAGTGATCTTTATATGCTATAAAACCTGGCACAGGCCATCTTCACTAATCTCCAGAAAACCAAACAACTGTTTGGGGTAGTGGCCGTATGCTAGGATATTGGGCAAACAGCACCTCCATGCCGGAAGCCCATTTGGAGGGCTGCCCTTTGCCCTGAGACCCTGTTGGTACATTATGTCCCAATTAGGATCATTTTGAGGGACTTATTTGCAGAGGAGGAAAACACTCACTTCTTCCAGTGAAGAATCTCCCTGATCACCCCCTGGCTGAGCTCTATGGCTCCTTCTTCACTCTAAAGAAAAACTGCTACACACCGTGTCACCCTTTTAAAGACTGCGGATGTTGGGAGGGCAAGGCTCAGATAGGACTGCATGCTGAATCGCAAAATTTCCAGGCAGTTTAATCTGGATAAAGACAAACAGTTCAGACTCACCTCAGTGCACATCTGATCCAAGGAGGTGATGGCTTTACAGCTGGCAGAAAACATCATTGCCAACAGGAAGCAGCTGGCACGGGGAGCCATCGCCAGAATGAGGCCACCAGCTTGGTGGGCTTATCCTGTGCCTGGAGCGGAGAAATGGAATCCAGCTCTAGTGGCTTCAGTAATTCGGCAGGCAGAGAGGTGCTCAGAAGGGTGAGATGGGAACAAGAAATGCAGTTGATTGCTCAGTTCTTGCTGGGCCTGTGCTTAAAAAAAAAAGGGGGGAAGTTCCTTTTGCATACCACCAATCCTTGCCAAAAATAGCTGAGAACCCAGCCCCAGAATGGCCCAGTGCATTTCCTGGCAAGCATGAATCAGTTGAGCACCCCTCTGCGGTGGGTCACCCGGCCTCTCAGTGTGACGGTTTTCATTGACTTAGGCCAGCTTCAAGGGTTTGGCCAGCTCCAACAGCTTCTAGTCCCTTTCCACGAGAGAGGCTGTTGAAGCAGGAAGCTGTTCTCACAAAGGAAGCCACTCCGTTAGTTGTCATAGGGGAGCCATGTGGAGAGGTGCCACGGCATGCCCTGGGGGCAGATGGAAGGGCCAGTTTCTGTGGCGGGGCCTGCTGGAAGTGGGAACTGGGAACACCCGCCTCTGGTCTTGGTATGGGAGGACGACACCTCCATCCTCTGACCTTGTGATTAAGGCCTAATAAAGCAGGTGAGGTGGAACGGAATCCCCCCCTTTTTTTCCTTCCAGCCCAGGCAAGTAGGGAACACTGCTGTATATAGGGCAGTCCGGTGGGGAGAGCTGGGTTAAGGATATCAGCCTTGGCTCTATTTCTTCTCAGAAATAGCTTCAAGCAGGATTGTAATTACCCTTATCATAGTGCAAGATGGGGTAGTGATTAAAGAAAGTCCAAGTTCAGGCCTTCCTCACTGGGCTGACTTTAGCTACCTCAGACATTGTTTTCCAGCCTTCTGGAAAGAGGGGCTGCTTGGCATTACCGTTCTCCCATTCCATTTCCCAGAGCCCGGCTCTCGACAGCAGAGTTCCGAATGACTTGAGGTGCTGCTCCCACTACTGTTACGACTGCTAATCAAGAATTACAGGAGCTGCTGTTTATCGAGCACCTATTAGATGTCAGACACCACGCAGGGGTTTTTTGTTTGTGTTTATATCCCTAACACATGTTCTACCATAGAGGTGCTGTTATTTCCCCCTCTTTATAGATGTAAAAGCTGATGCTTAGAGCAATTAAATGACCTCTCCAAGGCCACACAACTAGGAAATGGTGGACGACGGCTTCGGATCCATGGTCTTGCAGTGGAGACTGTACTATTACCCTCTGTAATTTCAGGAAGAGTTTTGCTTTCTGCAAGAGTGAAGAATGGGTGGGATGAAGACAGTTCTTCATCTGCAGATGTCAGAGCAGACGCTAAAAAGGGGAGGGGGTGGGAGAAACTATGGCCTATGCACTGCGCTAGGGTTGCTACCAATATTTAGGCTTTTCTAGTCTCACCCCTCAAATGCCATCCTCATCGATGGAAGCGGTTCGAGGATGCTTTTGGTAAAACGCAGTGCAAGCAAACTCCATGACAGCCTACCTTGCTTTAAAGGCAGGTATCTCGGTGCATGGCAAGAGCTCTGGTCTTGAAGGAGCGTAGTTTTGGGCCTCAAGTCCACTGATGACCAACCAAGTGAACTTGGGCAAGTCATGTCACTTGTCTGAGTCTATTTCCCATCTGAAAAATAGAACAGGAGTTCCAATTCCTGTCCTGCTAACCTCCCAGGGTAATTATGAGGATCAAATGGGATCATACATGTGAAAATGCTTTCTTAACCTTTAAGTCCTACGTAAACATGAAGAATGTTAGTTACTCCTCTGATTAACCAATTCCGATGTCATGTAAATATCACTATCAGGAAATTGTCTCCTGCCCCAGAGACGCTGAAGAGGTGTATTACTTTTCTTTTTAAAGAAAGGTTTGATGGCTCAGTTAAGGCCGTAGGATTTTGTTATTTTCTGAGGCCACACTATTTGCATACGATTTGCATGTGTTTGCATAATGGATTCAAAAGACTCACTGCAAGTGAATAAGAGTAAAAGAAAATAAATGAATATGAGTGACCTTCTGCCACAGCATTCAAATCAAATATTCAGGGCATAATACCCTGAAATATGAAATAGATTAAAATTTAAACTATTGCAAACAGATGGGAAGATAGGTTTTAGAGTTCAAAGGCAAGAATGAAACCTTTATTTGGTGCCAGGTTGTAAAGAATCACATGCTCTTAAAGGTCACACCACCCAAATGATTTCATGCCTGAATTCTTTCCTCTACACCCCTTACCCCACCCCTTCCCATAGACAAAACCTATACACTACATTACCTCCCAATCTATTTTGAAATGCTTCAGGTGACAGAAAATTTACTGTCCCCCAAGAAATTGTTTTGGCAAATTTTGACTGTTTAAAACTTAAACCATCAAAGCACTGAAGTCTTCCCTCTGACTTCCCTCCAATGATCCTCCTTTCCTCCAGCCAACAGAACAAGTTCAAGTCCTTACCTTTATCTATTGCTGGTCCTTTAGCTTTTTGATAGGAGTTAAGATGTCTCTGAATCATCCCCTTCCCAGGTTAAAAATCTCTAGTTCCTCTAATCATGACATACCTATATGCATCCTAATCCCTTATGGTCTATCAGACTCTTTTCCACATCTCCCAAGGAAAGCAGTGACTTGAATTCTAGTTCTAGCTTTGCCATTAACTCATGTGTCACTGGGAAGATCCTTCTGTGTCTTAATGTCCTCATCTGTCAAATGATGGAGTTGGGCTAGCTTATCTGTAAGGCACTTCTTCATCTAAAAATCCAGTTTGTCTGTTTCAAAAGAGTGATTTCCATTTTACTTACGTAACTGATTAGCTTGAGTCAATGAAATGGACTTCTACTTGCTATTTGTTGACAAAGATTCTTTCTTACTCCAGGTGGGCTTGCCCCTTCTTGGCAAACATAAAACAGAGAGAGGTTTGGCTGGAGCGGTGGACATCACGATTACTGTGATCCCAACCGATTCACGGTGCCATTAAAGGATGGGACTGCCATCACCTATTTTAAGAGCCAGTTCTTGGAGAGAGATGGAAAGAGAAAGGAGAAGGTGAGAAAAGGCACTAGAAACTCATTTATCTCTATGGACCAGTAATCAGGGTAGTTATTGTTCTTATATTCCCCCACGTTCCCATGCATTCATCCATTGGGTCAATTGCCACCACATGGGTGACTTCCCACAACTGCCCACTTCCATGTCTGGGAGGCCCATGCCCTCACTTTCTCATGTTTCTATTGATTATAGTCTGGAAAGTGCCTTGGGATCCTAGGATACCTTGTTGGCCTCTTCAAGCCCTTTCTTAGCTACCACCCAAAGGCTAATAATATGCCTTCTTTCAAGGGTTTGCAAACCAAAATATGCTTCTGTCTTCCAACTTTAGCAAAGAACTAGATGTTTAATTTCCATGTACAGGTTATGGGCACCAGGTGGTGTACAACTGTCTTATCTTTTTTTTCCTCTTGTACATTTAGTTTTTGTTCTGCTTTTGGGTCATGCCTGCCCTTCCACCTGGTTCCTCCCCCACCCCCAGATGGCTAAATCTACATGCATCTAAACTTCTACTTAAACTTGAATATTCTAATGCATTTTATGATCAATTTTATGCCTTATCATTGTATTTCTCTGTATTTGTTTATTTTACTAAACCACTAAGGTTTAGAGCGATGAAGTCCAGAATCTTTAAATCCTCCCCCTACTCTCCCTGGGTTTTCTGGTGTGCTGCCTGTGGGCACATTAGAACAGAGCCATCAAGGCTTATTGTCATGCTCTACACCTTTGCCTTTCCGTTGGTGGCTCTTGTGATGTCACCCGGCTAGACAGAGCACCTCCCCCACCTGGAGAGGAAACATGGCTCTTCTTACCTTGGGCTTGAGTTCAAGCTCATTCACGTTGATGGCTTCACCACGCCGCCCTTGATCCTCTTGCTTCAGAACCGCTTGTTTCTCTGTGCTGTGGTTGAGGGCTCTGTCGTCACCACCACCACCACCACCACCACCATTAACCAAGCAGGCGCAGTATCTTCACGTGGCCTGTGAACCCGAGTTCCCGGGACATCCCTTCTCCTCCACAAAAATACCCCAGGCCTTTTCACATCTCAGAGCCCGGGCCTCCCTGGCCTTTCTACTCAGAGAAGGGGGGGAGTTCTTCTTGCCCAGTCCAGGGACAGTTTGCATTTCCTGCCCCAGGATTCACACCTTTCTGAAACGAATGATATCAGAAATAGCCACTCCCTGGAATTATAACTACTTAAACTGGATTTAAAGGTTATAGTATTTTAAGTTTAAAAGCGGATGTTTTAAACTCACATTTCCCCAAATGTAGGTTTCATTATTATCTGTGGTCATCTGGTTACATATGTATGGTTCTGGAAATACGTGTACTATATAAGAATATTTATCAAGTTTTAACTTCCAGCTAACCATAAAGTCAGTGCCATTTAGTAACTTTTCTTTCATCTGGTATATTTTATAAAGGCATAAATGTTAAAGGCATCCTTGGGGTTTTTCTCTCAAGCTTTAAATGAATACTAACAGGCACTGGGATACAGGGACTAGAGAATAGGACTGGGAATTGGGATTCCAAGATAAACCCTTAAGTCTGAAATAAAGTGGTCCTAATAGTGGTACATTAATATTGGAAATTTTAAAACTAAAAATAAGCTTTAAAATAATCTAATCCAACCCTGTCATTTTTTTTAAATTTAAGAATGTAAAAGAACAACATGAGCCTGACATTCCCAAGAGCCGAGACTATTCGTATTATTAAACCATTTACTTTGAGCCCTTCTGGAACATTTTTCACATCCTGTCTCTTGTCGGGCTTTTTACTGTGAGCGCCATATTAGATTAAATTCCCATAGCCCTTTATGGTGAAGCATAGGAGGAAAGCATTTGCTGAAGTAGCAGAGAGGCAAGAGACAAGTTCTGTAAATGGAAGGATGGCATCCTTTCTTCATTCTAGTGAACCCCAGAAAAGTCCCATTGGTATGAGGGGAAGCATTTGTAGGGGGCCGGATGGTGGTGGTTTGAGGGGAGCTTGGAGCTTTTGTTCAATTTCTCTGCCCCATGTGCAACACCGACTTCCTCATGGGAGAAGGATTAGCAGCAGATTGGAGTCCAGCAGCCTTTATGGGTTTCCATCTTCAGACTCAGCTGCCTGTGTGACCTTGGACAAGTCATTAACCTCCCAGAGTCTCTCCTTCTATAAAAGAGAAATAACATCTGTCCTGCTTACCTCTCAAGGGTGCTAATGATAGAAGGGTAACCTGTAAAGGACTATGGAGAATAATTTATTATTTGTTTTTTTTTTAAGACTGTATTTATTTATTTGAGAGAGAGAGAGAGAATAAGTAGGGAGAGGGGCAGACGGAAAGGGAGAAACAGGCTCCTGCTGAGCATGGAGCCCAACATGGGGCTCAGTCCCGGGACCCTGAGATCATGACCTGAGCCGAAGGTAGACCCTTAACCGACTGAGCCACGCAGGCGCCCGTAATTTATTATTTCTAACATAAAGCGTGAGTGGGTGCCCAGGCTGCTTCATCGCCCCCATTCAGGTCTCTGTTTCTAAGAAGCAGGTCCTTCGAAGGCAAATTAAAGCTAGGAGCAAAACTAAAGAAGACTCCTTAGAAAATATATGCAAGGAACCCTTACCAGGAAGGAGCCAGGTACTCTTGTAAGCACTTGACATGCATTATCTCAAAAAAATCTTCACAACAACTTGTCAAGGAAGATCCTGATGTTATCGTAAATTTATAGGCGAGTAAACTGAGGCCAGAGTGGTTTAGGGATATCCTCAAGGTCAAGGTTGGAATTGGGAGGATCTATGACTCCTGACTGGCTCCATCTGATCCCAGAGTCACGATCTTGCACCTCACCACGCTGCCTTTCCAGAAATTCCCTTGCTTGTAACAGAAAGAATTCCAGAACTGCAGCCATGTGGCAGGAGATGTGCACAGTATGTATGTCCCAGACGCTCAGGTTCCAATGTGAGCCCTCCCAGTTTGCTGTTGTGTGCAGGGATTCTCCTGGCACTTATTCGACAACCACATTTTCATAGGATGGAGAGTGTATTTGGAAGAGATGTCAGCCCTAGAAATTTAATCAGCTGGGCTGAAAGCAATCAAGATGCCATCTGGACAGACTCTGACTTCCTGCCCAGAAGATAAAGACATCTGGACCTAGTAAATGCCAAGGACATGCTGACTTGGTCCGCAGATCTGTGGGCTGCTCCTTGCTTCACGCAGATGCATTTTCTTAATTGTGCATAATCTACAGCTCTGAGCCACTGCCGGGGCCGCTGAAGGCCCAAAGCTGTTGACCACTAAGGGCTTCCTTGCTCATAACCAGTGACTACTGTGAGCTGCAGTGACTTTCACTGGTAAGGAGATGGATTGACTGCAAAGACCACTGTAAATAGCCCTCTTTAATGATGGAACAGGAGGTGGCTGCCCCAGACCCAAATTATTGTTGTGATTGGGGCACACGATGGTTGCCGATTGGTAAGTAGGGCCAAGCGGAAATATTTATACAGACAAAGAAGCTAATTAAGGGGGCTCACCAGGTTTGCCTGCCTGATCTATGCTTACCGCTGCTGCCTTACCGTGAAGGGGGCTATGTCCAATCACATTAGCTCTTGACCAGTTGGCCTGCAGGTGGGCGCTCTGGGTGGAGGACGAAGGGCTTTAAGGAAGAGGTGAGGGACTAGAAATAGAAGGTTACGATTCTGCCCAGAGAGCTTTTCTTGTGGCAACAGCTGAACACTTGCACGTGTCTCGTAAAGACGTTTCTAGAGATGGCTTGAATCTCACACACCAGCTTCTGTTTTAAAGCATGGCTTGCATCTCCAAAAAGTGCCCAAAGCTACTGAACATGGCAGGGCTGGAACCAACCTCTCTCCCCTTTTACTTCCCCAGAGAGTCACTATCTGTCCCAAATAGACAGGCTAATTACACTCCAAATAGGTCTCTCTTAGGTTCTGCATGGTTGGAACATATTGAAGGTTTTTGGTTTGGGGGGAAGATTTGCTACTCTGGGACAGTTTGTATCTGGGATTGCTCTATTTCAAAATAATGAAAAATATTGTGTTTGTAAGTGTATACCGAGTTACTAGGGGCTGTGACCCCCAAAACAAGGCAAAACCAACCCCAACTGCGGGAATTCATCAGTTCAGAGATAGAGTGGGTCAAAGCCCTGCAGTCCCCGGGCCTCTGTGCTCAGGGAAAGGCCTTTTGGTCCTGTTCCTTAGTGTCTCTTACACGTGTGGCTCCCCCTCCCCTTCTCTTGTACTTCCTTTCTGAAAACCTTTTTCTTGTAAAGTTTATCTGTTTTGTTGGCGTTCAGTTCTTGCTTCAATTATCTTTATCTCTAACTTGGCTTCCTCTTGGATTTTTATATTCGTTTCTACTGTTGAGTCTCATCTTTAGTTATGGCTTTTCATCATCGTAGCACCCCATTTATCCCTTACTCTTCAGAACGTTTTTTCTGTAGGATCATCATGTGTCTTGGTCTCTGGAAGGCCCAGGCAGCATCCATGTGTTTTTTCTCCATAGGCCCCCATTCTTCCAAGACCCTGTGTGGTTGCCCAGATGCCTGATCGGGTCAGCAGCCAGCAGGGTGGCAAAGGAAAACTGCCTCACATCTCAGCTCGAGTTTCCTCCACTTCCAGGGCTGGGACGCAGTGGTCAGCTGAGCCTGGCCAGTGGGTTGTGCCTGGCTGGAGGGAAGTCAGGGAGTAGAGGGCCCCAAACACCTGAGATGCATCATGCCCCCAGCCCTGACATTTACCAACACAGTAGGCAGTTCACCTCCAAGATGGTACACATTTAGCTTTGGCTTTTTCTTTTTCAAATGAGATGCAAGCATGTGGAACTTGTGGGGAAGAAAATAGGAAGCCAAGAACTGGTCTCGGGATTTTCAACAGGAGAGAGAAAATCCATTTTGTATTCCTACATAAACATAGATTGTGATAAGATCAGCCATAAATTAATATCAAGGTTAGAGAAAAAACATCTTTACATGGAGATGCAATCAAAAGTGGCCAAGAATGGGAAAACTGTGATTATAGCTTCAGTTGTAGCATAACCTTCCTCTTTGGAACACAGTTCCTTCCCATTGCAGGTCTATTAAGAAACAAACAAACAACAACAAAAAAAAAAAAAAAAAAAAAAAAAAAAAAAAAAGGAAGAAGAAAAAAGAGGAAATTCTAAAACTTCCTTTCACTTTCTAAATATAATTTAATTCATTTTAAACAAACCTACCATAAAAATTGAAATTTGTTACACTGATGAAATAGAAAGATTTATTATAACAAAGGACTCAGTTTATCCATGACTGCACCGCACACTCCTTTAAACTGTAACCAAATCTAGTGCATTTTTGGATGACCTGATTTTTCAAAATTTAACTACGCCCGTATCCGCCGTGTAAAGTGAGGCTGACTTGTAGCTTTGAGACATATGCACGGTAAGTATTCAAGAGCCAAAAATCAACCAAACAAATGACAAACAATGTTTGCTTCGTATGAGCCAATAATGTCAGAGCCACTGTTGGAATTGTCTTAGAGCTATCCCAAGCTGTGGTTTTCTGAAAAAAGATGTAGAGCCCGAGCAGGGGCTGTGCAGTCTGTAGTGTCTGGAGAAGTCAGTTGTCATGTCAGAATGTGCTACTATGAATGGCTGAGCCACCACCACCATTAAGACCTATGACAGGTTGCTCTGCACATGCTGATGGAGCCTCAGGCTGTTTTTCTACAGGAGATGGAGCCTGGATACCTGAGGGTTTGGGTACTTCCCAGGGCAGGAGGTGGTCCATTCCCAACCTAGAAATCTACAAGCAAAACAGCCCCACCATGGTTCACAGTTGCAGAAGAGATATACCTTTTGCTGGCTTGTCACTTTTCTTTATACTTTCTACTGCAAAATTGGGATTGGAAGTATTTTTGCTTTTTAGTTTTTTTTTTTTTTAATTATGACTTAGAATGCCAACTCTTTATCACCTTCATAAGGAAGTTGGAAAAAAGTTATGAGAAAATTATAATAATATCTAGCACGTAGTGTTTATTATTGCCAGGTACTGTTTTAAGTACTTCACAGATATTTTTTCATTTAATCTTTATGACTACAGTCTGAGTAGTCATTTCTGGGTAAAGAAACACAAGGAAGCTAAATAAATTGTTCAAGGTCATTCAGGGACATGTAGGGCTTGAACCTAAGGAGTCTGGCACCAGAGATAAAACAGGAGAAGGAAGGTGACAGGGAAATCTGAAGAAGAGGAAAAGCCATCAGAACAACCAGCTTTTCTCAATGCCTTGAAGAAACCTTTGAACTCTGTTCTCTGCCCCACACCCCCAACCCCCTTTGAAAAACCTCTCTTAGGACAGGATCTGAACTGAGACCAGTGTACCTGAGAACACTTAGCTTTAGAAGTGGGGGATTGTATACAGAAAAGGCTCTGGGTGAAATCTGAAAGACCCTTCCCAGCCACCCTGTCTCCCCAGGACTTAGATCTATTGTTCCTTTGGGCTAGAAATGAAAAATGCCCGTTTGGTCAGGGTGTCATGCTTAAGAGCAAGGCAAGGTGGGGGAATGCCAGCCCACTGCTCTGTGACATGTGGCTACCCCACCCCTTCTGTCCAGCTCAGCCTCATTCCCTAGCCACTTTCTTGTCCTATGTTCTCCCAGTCCCCCATGTTATCTCATTAAACAAAAGCCCCATTGCTTAGGCGAACTTGACACAACCTTCTGAACAGCAGTGCCCAAGAGAAACGATGGGAATCACCTAAGTAATTTTAGATTTTCCATAGCTCACTGTTAGGGACTGCATGTCTGCGTCTCTTCAAAATTTATATGTTAAAGACTGAATTTCCAAATTTTTAGTACTTGTAGGTGGGGCTTTTGAGAAGTCATTAGTTCATGAGGGTGGAGCCCTTGTGATGTGATTTGTGCCCTTTTAAGAGACACAAGAGAGATGATCTCTCTTTGCACCAAGTGAAAATAGAGTAAGAAAGTAGCTATCTCCAAATCAGAAAGAGGGCCCTCACCAGACACTGAATCTGTCCACACCTTGATTTTAGATTTCCTAGCCTCCAGAGCTGTGCGAAGTAAATGTTTGTTGTTTAAACAAACCAGTTAGTTGATGGTATTGTTACAGCAGGCTAAGACACCTACATTAAAAATATTTAAAAACTAGGTGAAATTAATTTTAGTAATGTATTTTAGTCTAATATATCAAAATATTATATATAATTCCATGCAATGTAAAAATCATTATAGTCAATGTAAAATATTAATGAGATATTTACCTTTTATTTTTCATAATATGTATTTTACACTTATACCACATCTCAATTTCACCGTACATTTTCATTGGAAATTCTTGGTTTGTATTTAGATTTCAGAAAATTTATAGTTGAAAGGGTTCAACTTGGTATTGACATACCCAAGTTGTTTCAAGCATAATTGAAAGTTTTTCAATAGTTGAAATAGAAAATCAGCTTTTATATTTACATGAATTAAAGAAAATAGAATTAAATATTAGTTTCTCATTGGCACTAGCCACACTTAAAGTGCTCAAGAGGTCCATGTGACTGGTGTCTACTTTATTGGACAACATAGTTCTAGAGGCTAGAGATATACGAAACTAAATAACCATCAGTTAATCAGGTCACATTAAACATGACCTAAAACCATCATTATTTACCATTCTTCTCCTTGCTGGTCATGTTGGCACAGGAAACTCCCTGGGCAGGCCTGGAAGTTTGGTTTGGGGCACCAGCTAGTGTCTGAGAGTTCCTACATAGTATCCAGCAATTGGCAGTTATTTTGCAAATGTTAATCCTGCCACCTAGTGACCACTTTCTGAATGTCACATGGAGATTACCATGTAGAAAATTCCAAGTCGACCTCTGCATTGGCACCCCTTCTGAGAGCTCTGAGACTTTCTCCTGCTTGGAGAGGCCATGTGACACTGTGCTGCTCATAGGTCATTATGTTTTGCAGCTGCTTTAGTCATGCCTGGAGAATAAAAGCCGAATTGTCATTTCATGTCAATTTCTTGTCCTCCCTTTCCCACAACAGTCAAGTTCTTGGAGTACAATGAACACGGCTTAGGGCATCCTGTGTGCCATGTATTGTGATGGGAGGAGATGCCTCCTGTCCCCATAAGGGTTAGGGTCCCCACTATCCCTTTGATTGGGTTAAGTTCCTGAATCTTCTCTTTACATATATGTCTTCTTTCTCATTGAATTATAAAATCTGTGAGGACAGTGTCTTGCTTATGGTTTATCCTTACTGCCTAGTTTGGTGTCTTTCCGACAAATGACAGTTGACTGGATGGATGGATGGTACAGCTGTAAGTTCACAGCCCTTTCCAGTACTCTTGCCACATTTCCTCAGTTGGGGCATCTTCCCTTTTCCACTCTCAATATGAACTATGTCATCTTTTTTCCTTTTCTTCAGCTCTCAGTCTTCCCCTTATTCCATTATATGCTCAGGACATACTTAGCACATGATCTTCTCTTGAATTTTGAAACTACAAATATGAAGTTGGCAACTCCCTAACTTACACCACCAAACCTCCAACCCTACCTGCACCTGTGCCTCATCCTCCTTGGACTCAAGGCCATGACTTCCGGGTGTGCTCTGAAGCCCCTGGCACACTTCTTTGCAATCACCTGGGAAGCATTCATAGTGACTGATGTCTGGGTCCTAACTCAGGAAATCTAACTCAGGATTTGTCTTGGGTGCAGGCTGGGCATCGAGATTTTAAAATTATCCCCAGGAAATCCTAAATAACAGCCCAGATTGAGACCTGCTCTCTGCACGCTTCCCCTTTCAGCCTTCTCAGGCTTCAGCTGGCAACCTCACCCTCGCTTGCATTTCCGATTGTTTCTATTCTCTTGGGTCAGTTTCCAAGACACACCCAATGCCCCGATGCCCTAAACTCTCCTGTTTAAAATAAGGACCAAAAAATCCTCCCCAGGCCCACTATTCCCGGCAACTATCTGCTCTCTTTATTTACTTTCCAAACCAGGCATACTTCAAGAATAAGTTGCCCACACAGGCTGTTTCTGCATCAACCACTCACTCTTAAATCTCCTCCACACTGGGTTCTGCTCCAGAGTTGATGACCCTGTAATTCAAAAACACTCTCCTCCATTGGCCTCCAAGACCCTGCTCTCCTGTTTCTTTCTCAGGCTATCCTTCTTCCTGACCTCTCACTGTTGAGACTGTCTCAGGATGTGGTGCTCAGCCATCTTTCCTTTTTATTCCACTTCTTATGCTTTCCAGTCCCTGGGCCCTGGGGTTTATGCGTCTGCTCAGACTGTTACATCAGTTCCATACCTACATGTCCAAATCCTGATTTGGACTTCCTCTCCCTTAGGGGTGTGATAGGCATCCCAGATTCCATGTTTCAAACCGAATCTTGATGCCCCCCATCTCCTCTTATAGTGGTTCCCATCGTGTCAGTGTCCTGTGGCTTTTGTAACAAATTACTGCAGTCAGATTGGCGTAAAGCAGTACACATTATAGTCTCACAATCCTGGAGGCCAGAAATCTAAAATCCGTTTCACTGGGCTGAAATCAGGACGTCAGCAGGACCACAGCTCCTCGGGAGGTTTTTGAGGTGAGTCTCTTTCTTGACCCTTCCAGTTTCTGATGGCTTCCAGCATTCCTTGGTATTTTAGGGTCTTTTCAGAGAAACAGAATCAATGGTGTGTGTGTGTGGTTTTATTATAAGAAGCTGGCGTATGAAACTATGGAGGGTGAGAAGTTACAAGATCCGCAAGCTAGAGTCTCAGGAGGACCAGTGGTGTGAGCTCTAGTTGAGGGCAGGAGAAGACAAATGTCTTAGTTCAATCAGGGTGGAGGAATTCCCTCTTAGGAAACCTTGTTCTACTCAAGTCTTCAGTTGATTGGCTGAGGCTCACCCACATTAGTGAAGCAATCTGTTTTACTCAGTCTTGCAATTGAAAAGTTAATGTCACCCGGAAACACCATCATAGACACACCCACAATGAGGTGTGACCAAATGTCTGGGTACCCTGTGGCCGAGTTAAGTTGACACAAAGAATTAACCATCCCAGTTGGTTTGTGATTCCATCACTCTGATCTTCAAAGCCAGCATCTTCAAATCTCTCTTGGTTCCATCCATATTGCCTTCTTTGCATGTGTGTTTGTGTATCTTTCGATCTTCCTCTTATAAGGATACATGTGATTACATGGGATCGTACTTAGGGCCCACCCAGATAATCCAGAATAATCTCCTTTTCTTAAGATTCTTAAATTAATCGTATCTGTAAATGTCCTTTTTCCAGATAAGATAGCATTTACAAATTCCAGAGATTAGAACATGGATATCTTTGGTGGACCGTTATTCAGTTTACTACACTACTCTAGCAAAGGGCACATTCATCCCCTCAGTTAAACCAGAGCTTTGGGACTGACCTTGTCATATATTCTCCCCAACCCCATCTAATACATTGACATCTCCCATTATGTTCTCTTTACTAGATAATCTTTAATCTGCTCAGCTTTCTGTCTCCTCTACCACCAATCCAATACAAAACATGAAGTTTTTCCTGGACTATTTTAATGGCACACTACGTCAGTTGTAATGATCTCATTTGTGCAGTTACTTGCTGAGTATCTGTCTCTAGGCACTCATTTGTAAGTTCCATGAAGGCAGGAACATGTACATGTTTTGTTCACCATTGTATTTTAGACTCCAGCTTAGTGCTTGTATAGATGAGGTGCTCGGTAAATACTTATCACATGTGTGAATGGATGAATGCCACATTTCCTTTCATGGAGGAGCTCCTGGTCTGGCAAAGGGGCCATTCAATGACTTTTGATCTGAATGACTCTCTTTGTTTATTTCGACTATTTGTGTTGAGAGCCATCTATATGCCCAACGATCTAGTAGGCTTAAAGAATTCATGAGTTAACAAATTACATAAACTTCCTTGTGCTCGTGGAACTTTGCATTTTAGTATGGGGAAAGACAGGAAGTGTAATAAATGTATAATAAATACATTCAATAAATGTAAATGTGCCTATATACAACATTAGGAAGTGATAAATGATGTGAAAAGAAATAGAGCAGTTTAGAGGGAATTTGTATGCTCTTGTAATTTTAAATGGGGTAGAGCTTTATGAAGAGTCGATATTTGAAAAAAAGCCTGAAGGAGCTGAGGGGGTGAATCATGAATATATCTGGGGAAGAGATTCCCAGGCAGAGGGAACTGCGTTTGAGGAGGTCCCTGAGGCAGGAGTGGTCTTGGTCAGTGCCAGGTGGATGAGGAGGCCAGTGTGGCTGCACTGAGCGAGGCTGAGAGGAGGAGGAGGAGGTGAGGGCCTCGCAGCCATGGAGGCCACATTCTAGAGGACGTTGTAAAGCAGTGGAAGGACTTCAGCTTTTCCTCCAAGTGAGAAGTGGAGCTATCACAGGGAAGAAAGGACACTTACATTTGACTTACATTTTATTTATTTTATTTTAATTATTTATTTTTGCCACTCAAATACTTATTTTTCTTCAAGTTTTTATGTTTATTTTTATTTGAATTCAGTTAGCCAACATATAGTACATCATTAGTTTTTGATGTAGCGTTCAACGATTCATTAGTTGTGTGTAACACCCAGTGCTTATCACATCACGTGCCCTCCTTAATTCCAAGTTTTTATTTAAATTCCAGTTAGTCAGCACACAGTGTAATATTAGTTTCAGATAGAATTTAATGATTCCTCACTTACAAAACTATCACTCTGGATGCTGTGTGGACTGTAGGTGAACAAGGATGGAAACAAAAACCCTGGGAAGTTATTTCAGTAATCAAGGTGAGAGATAATGATGACTTGGATCAGGGTGATAGCACAGGTGGTGGGAAATGGGCAGAAATGGATATATTGAGAAAATAAGGCTGATAGAATTTCCTGATAGACTGGATGTTGGCGGGAGGGTGTGGGGGTGGAGGAGATGTGTGTCAAGAATGACACCAAGGCTTTGGGCTGAGCAACTGGAAGCTAGACTAAATTCAGAGTTTTGTCTGGGACTCCTACCCCAAACATCTTAATTCCCTAAAGTCACTGGAACAGCTCAACAGCCCTGAACCTTTCAGACAGCTGCGAGGAGGAGTTGTCATCTATCCGTCCCTGGAGAGTGTCTGATCCCTTCCCTAAACTTACATCCCATTCCTCTTTCTCTCACATCTGTGCATGGGGGACTAGGTCAGTTTGCCTTCAGCACAATGCTCAGCCCACATTCCAGCCTTGACACAGTCACAGTGTATCCTGGGCCTTCCTCTTGACATTGGTCTGACGCTATCCTGGTCTTTTGACCCTCGGCTTTGTGTTCACACCCAAGGTTCTAGGAGGTTGGCCTGATTATTATTTTGCTCAGAAAAGATTCTCCTTGTTCTGGTCCAGAACAGTTTAGGTCATTCAAGTAGCCCCCAAACCTCTGTTGGCCCAGGTAGCCTGGCCAAGTGCCACTTTAGGTAAACTATGCCCTGTTTACTCAACTTCTTCCTGGATTTTTAATATTCTCGTTGACAGGGGCTGTGGGCTAGTTTATATGACAGGCTCAGTGGAAAGTCCATTTTGTTAAGAAGCTGCAGCTGTTAAGAAAGAAGGCTCGTTTTCCCTGTGTATGTGCGTACGTGTATCGGGTGCTATGGGGCTTTGGGAAACGTTTGCGAGAGTCGGTGGCAGGAACAGGTGTCTAAGACCCCGTTTTGACCCAGTCCCTCACCCCACATAAGCCTCTCAGTAAAGTAACATGAAGGGGTCAAGCCTCTCATGTTTCCTTCCCCGTGAGACGCAGGAGCACCGTTTCTCCCACTTTTCAGTTGCTGAGTGGATCCTGTTTGTGTGTGCGCCTGTGTCCGCGGGCCCAGAGGTACGCGTACTCGGAAAGAAGTCTCTGCGGGGCTTAATTTTAACCGACCCTCAACTAATTGTTCAGGAGCAGTGTTTGAGTAGCCAGCTTGCCCTGCCCCAAACGTCAGTATTCACGGAGCTCTTGCCACCTGCTCCCAGGGCCCTTGCCCCTCCCCCACCCGGTGCCGAGGCCGAACAGGGTGCATTCTGGGTAGGCTGCGGAAAGATCCTTGAGGGGGGGGCGTGTGTGAAAGGCTCATCAGGTATGCAAATGAGCCGGAAGTGCTGCGGGCCTGCGGGTGAGGGAGCTGAAAATGGCGGAAACAGCGCTGCGTTCGTCAGAATTTTCGAAGTTCTCTGACCTGAAAACTGCTCGTGAGGGGTGACAGAGACGTCTGCGGACATCTCCCAAAGCCGCTGGAACACGTGGCCTTGCCCTCGCCTGAGTTAACATCTGAATTCACACCGCCTGTGAGTTCTGCTCTTTTTAGGGGGTGCAGGAAGGGTTGGGACCGGAGCCAAATGCAAGGGACTTCACCTTACCTTCTAGAAACACCCATGACCTAGTGTGGAGCTGAGCCAGCTCGGGCAGAATTTTCAGGGTGCTGATTCCACACAGCTAACCGTATCTGGCAGATTTCAGCCTTCCTTACCATGTAATCAAATTAAAGTGCAGAAAGGTGTTTTTCTTCTGTATTTTTAAAGTGATTGCAGCAAAACCCTTTAGGAGGCCTTTACTCCTCTGTGTATTGTTGAGACTGGGTGGGTTCAGTGGGAGGTAGGTGTGATTTTATTTAGGAACTGTGAGCCCTGGGGCCACCATTTCCTCCAAATGCCACACAAAAGGGAGAGGTAATAGCCAAGCCTGCAGGGAGCCCGTCTTTGGGAATGTGAGTGGGAAGAAGCACCTCTGAGCTCCTGTCCAGTGGAACCCTGGCAGTTATTTGTGTGCTTCTGGGATCTAATTGGTAGAAACTCTTGAGTGCAGGAATATCCTCTGATGTACTCCACCTGAACAGTTATTTTTGCACTTACTGTGGCCAGGAGCCATTCTAAGGGCTTTGCATGTATTTGGTTTTTTTAAAAGATTTTATTTATTTATTTGGCAGAGAGAGAGACAGCCAGCGAGAGAGGGAACACAAGCAGCGGGAGTGGGAGAGGAAGAAGCAGGCTCCCAGTAGAGCAGGGAGCCCAATGCGGGGCTGGATTCCAGGATCCCGGGATCATGCCCTGGGCCAAAGGCAAACGCTTAACGACTGAGCCACCCAGGCGCCCCACTGGCTTGCATGTATTAACTTAGATTTTCAAGTTACTGAATATGCTAAGAACAAAAATCTAGTTGCACAAGAGCATGCATTATGTTCTTTTGTTCCTATAAAAAAATTATATTTTATATATGTTTTTAGGGGAGGGAAAACTTCTGGAAGCGTATTCCAAACAATGGTATAGTGGCTCCCTTAAGGAGACTGAGAGACTCTTCAGCAGAGGAACTATGGTTTTGGGAAGGAGACTTTTCATTCAGTACTTCAGAACTCTTGTTTGCTTGAATTATTTTTAACCGTGTGTGATGTATTCCTATTTCCATTAAAAACATACCACATTTATTTTGAAGGAGAATGAAATAAAACTTTGTAGTCTAGATAGCATTGTGGATCAGATGCTAGGGCTGAATCTTGGTGGAGGACAAGTCCAAAGTAATACAATGGATGGAGTACCACAGGCAGGATGCAGGAGGGATTTTTTGAGGGGGGTGGTTTTGATGCAAAGGAGCTTGCTGTCCTGGTGACTCAGTGGTAGCTGTAATATCAGATTGGAAGGAAAATTGGAAATAGCAGTGAAAGTTCACTTGACATGAATCATTGTCAAGCTTAAATGTGCAAATTTTCACCTGTAACTCTCTTGCAATGTGTATATCACTCTAATTCCAAGATTGTCAAAGCCTGCCAGACAAGTCTGCCTCACTTTCTCCTATGACTAGACTCAACCCCAGGTGATGAAAACCTATGATGGGATAGTTATCACTAGTCGAGACAGAAGATTGGCTCAGTCATTTGGTCCTCAAATACATAGACGGACATTACTGTGCTAGTGTGGTGAGGGGTCCAAGGCAAATGAGACCCAAGCCTGCCACGCTGAGGAACTGACAGTCTTAGAGATAACTCATGCACCCTGAGCTCTAATGGAGGCTCTAGTGTGATAAGTCCTGCCAGAGGAATAGATACAGGATTATAAGGTTTTAGAGAAGAGAAGGGTTACGTTAGTCGGGAGGCATTTGGGACATTTAAAAAGTGCTTTGCTTGCCATTTATGATTTTGATAGAGGGAAGGGAGGACAATGAGTGGCTTAAGCAAAGAGAGTGAAGTGTGTTTAGGAAACATAAGGCAGTTTGGTTGAAATGCTTGCTGTTTGAAAGGAAGTGGAAGGCAGATAGGCTGACAAGATTCAGGGGAGGGTCAGCTGGCAGAGGGTCTTGAGTTCCATTTCTGTCAGTAGTGGGGAGCCATTTAGTTGGTGTGAGCCCAGGAGCGTCAGGACTTGAGGCTTTCAGGAACATGAATCTGGCACACAGTGTAAGTGAAGCAGTGAAGGAGCTGGACCTGGGAGATGGGTTTTCAGGCTCCGGCATTAGTCATCCAGCTGAGAGCTAATGAGAGTCCAGGAGGAAGAAAGGAGAAGAAGAGATATTCATGATAAATTTTGCAAAGGGCACAGAAGAGAAGTGATGATGGCTGATTGGGTGTCAGAAGAGAGGAAGCAGTTGATGAAGTTTTGAGGCTGGTTGGCTAAGAGGGAAGAGGTGGAAAGAGTGGATTTGGTGGCAGCGGCATTGATGAAGAGGTTGAGTCAGTATAGGGTGTTTTGGGGGTTCTTGAATCCAATACATAGAAGTTTGAGACTGGAGTTAATGACAGAAGCTGACGATTTTAGGGGCGCCTGAGTGGTGCAGTCGTTAAGCGTCAGGCTTCGGCTCAGGGCGTGATCCCGGCGTTCTGGGATCGAGCCCCACATCAGGCTCCTCCACTGGGAGCCTGCTTCTTCCTCTCGCACTCCCCCTGCTTGTGTTCCCTCTCTCGCTGGCTGTCTCTGTCAAATAAATAAATAAAATCTTAAAAAAAAAAAAAAAAAAAAAGAAGCTGACGATTTTAGGGGGGAGCTCTGTAGTGGGAATAGTTGAAGCCCAGAGGCTAGATGATCTTTGTAGTTAGAGATTTTTGAAAAAGCCAAAAAGAGAATGATCAAACAAGATGAGCCTAAGAAGAGACAAGACAGAACAATGAGGAGAGGGTGGAGGTACAGAATCTTAGCTATGGCAGTTTAACACAGGGCTTTGTGATAAAACATCCCCCTCACCCCACAGGAAAGGGAGTGAAAAAGGCCATTGTTCATGGTAGCTGAGTGGTTGCTGATGACTTTTAAGAAAACTGGTTTTGCAAAGTTGGGTGAAGGAAGCCGAAGGTCTCAAAGAATAGTTTGCAAATTTCAGGGCCATAGGCCGAATGCAACCCAAAGAGGTATTTTACTTGTTACTCAATATTTAAACAATCAAATAAATTGCTACTATTTCAACATTATTAGCTTTCACATGAAAATTCCAAATTCCAAACCTAAGCGATGTGGCCACCCAGGGCCCTCATTCCTCTTGGGCTGGATGTTGTCTGCAGTCCTTGTGTCAGGCAGGGCTTTGGCGGGAGGTGGGGGGCTACCTGTATCAGTTTGCTTCAGATGCACTCAGCCTCATGCTCCCATACTTGCTTCTTGGTTGCATTTTTTGTTTAAAGCGTGTGGAAGTGGCAAGGAAATCTAGACTGTTCTTGTGACAGTTTGGCGATGACATGCAGAACAGAAAGAGGCTACTAAAGCTTGGTGCTCCAGAGGAAAAAATGGGTGTGTTAGGGTAATGGAGACTCAAGCACCGTTTGGTGATACTCAGAAGGGAGTACTTAAGTACAGAATGGTAGACCAAAGAGTCAAGGGATTGATACAACCAAAATTATGTGTGGGAGCTAAGGAAGAAGCAGTTTGGAAAGGAAAGAGACATTTCTGCTTTTGAAAAAGGAGAAGCAAGAGACTGAAATGGCAAGCAGGGGGTGGGGCAACTTGCAATGGAGAGGAGGGAGCAGCAGACTAGCTGGGATTGATGTTTTGTGAGGTCGTGCTCATAAAATGGGTCTGAGTTCAGGGTGAGACCCAACACATGGGGAGGATTCTGAGAGGAGGGCCATAATTTGGCAACCTTCAAGTGGCTATTTTTTTTTAAAGATTTTTTTATTTTTGGGGGTTCCTGGGTAGCCCAGTTGGTTAGGCGTCTGCCTTTGGCTCAGGTTATGATCTCGGGGTCCTGGGATCAACCCCTACGTTGGACTCCCTGCTCAGCGGGGAGCCTATTTCTCCCTCTGCCTCTGCCCCTTCTCCTTGTGCTCTCTCTCTGAAATAAACAGAATCCTTTAAAAAATAGTTTTTTTTAAAAAAAATTTAAAGTAATTTCTACATCCAGCCTGGGACTTGAACTCACAACCCTGAGATCAAGAGTCACATGCTCTACCAACTGAGCCAGCCAGGTGCCCCTCAAGTGGATATTTTTCAAGTATTTGTTTAATAGTCATTTTGTGGTGGCAAGGAGAAGCTGATTTTCTTTTTTAAAAATTGCAGACCTATGTTTATATTTAAAAATTAGAGTTTATTGCATATCCTGTACATAGTATAACATTTAGACTTAGTTGAAATTGCCTTTCACTTCACATATTTTTTTGTAGTGGTAGGTACTCTCATTTACTAAGTATAGGAAAAACTACATGAATAGTAGTAAATTTTTCTTCAAAATATACTTAAAAGTTTTTTCCTGACTTCCGTGATAACAAAACATTTCTCATTTTTCTATAGTTCCTACTCTCTCTCACTTTTTTTTTTTTGAGATTTTTTTCCCCAAACCAGACAACTTCATAGAATTCTTAGGTGAGTGCTTCGAATTGAGATAATAATGTGACTCACTTGTTACTGATAAATAATACTATACCCTGCATCCTATAGTTTCTGCATTTTGTTGGCCCCTCAGTGGTTACTGTTGCTAATCTGTCAGCTGATCTCAAGATCATACAGTCTGTGGGTGAAATCATCCAACTCGCTGAGGTGCATTGTACGGAAAAAGTGGTACTATGTGGGATGATTTTAAATATACACGTTGGTGGGAGCCAGGAGTGGGCTTACATTTGGTTAGTGTGTGAAGAATTTTATATGGAAAACTGAGTTCACTGGCAGCACACTGGCCGACTTATTCCCATGTTGGTTTGGTGCACCCATTTAATAAATTGATACTTGTAGGTGCTTGGATGGCCCCCTCCTTCGTATGGATTTGGGTAGGGTTTAGGTTGCAATGTGGAATCCATTTGCTGTTGGCATATAGAGGATGTGAAAGTAGGTCTTTTCAAGGAAAACAAAAAGACCAGTAAGCATCAGAGAGGGACTTGCCGGTTTGTGGCAGGGGGACATAAGGACAGACAAGAATGATTTTGTCCAGGGGCCAACAGGGTGAGCATTGAAACGGTGGATTTTGCAGGCTCATAGGGGGCCAGTAGAGCCAGAGTGAGTGTGGACTGACGGTGGTGGCTTGGAGTGGGAGGGGGAGGAGAGGAAATAGAGGAAGCTCTAGTCAGGTTTCAGACTTCTAGACATTTTGTGAAATAATCATTTTGGTGAAATATTTTTAAAGTTACTTTAAAAATACAGCCCTGTAAAAATGATCATTTAAAAAAAATGCTTCTCCATGGATTACATGGAGGGCTATCACTATAAGCTTCATGTAACTGGACACACTTTCTGTTTCTAAATTATCCCTGGTCTGATAGGAATATCTACATTGTACGTTTTTGGTAACCTTCCACAGAAAAGATTTCTCATGTGGGGAGCATGACCCATCGCTTAACTTTTATATGTGCTGGGAGGGGTGATCTGTGTGGATATTGTTAAGTCTCATTAAAATGATTCGGACAGCATTCACAGAGGGAAGGTCAACACTGGAATCATTTTGATCTTGAACATCCCTCAGACTCCCAGAGTCTTGGTTCCCTTCTTTTAAATGGTCACAGACGGGGTGAGAGTGGGGTGAGGTGGGCCAGGTGATCTCTAAAACATTTCCCTTTTTAAATGTCAGAGGACATGTCTGTAAGGTAGGATGTTATTCAGGACTGGGTTTGAATGCGCTAAAAGATAAACTGAGGCATATTAAAGTGTTTACTTGAGTAAACAGGGGTTGTAATTGGGCAGAGATACACTAGAGTAGTTAGGAGCCGGAGGAAAGACTTTCAGAAAGAAGACTGGGAAGCAAGCAAAGGAATGCTTCAGTTTGGCTGTAGCTTAAGGGGTTGCCTTGCTTGGGAAGCCTAGTTGGCTGTTTGTGATTGCTTGTCCTTAGGTTTCAGTTTCTTAACCTTGAGGCATTTACGGGCTTAGGTTTTGGTTTGCTCACTAGGCTACTAAGGCATTAAAGCCACCTCAGTCTAATGGCTTCCTTGTTTAATTTAACATTTGCGACCAGAATCAGAAGGCAGCTGCATAAAGTTCTTGGGTTAGGGTTCATGTTTGTTTGGTTGTTGTTAGGAGAGCTAGGCCATTTGTACCACTGCCTCAAAAAATTCTACTGAATTCCAGGAAGATAATTATTGTCAGTTACATGTTTAAAACTCCTTATAGCTAGAATACACATTTGTAGGCTGAATACAGTAGAGCTGTTCAGAGAACAAAAGGAGGCCTTGTATTATCAGTGTATACGATATATTTGTTTTTATTTTGCAGGATTTAGGACATGGTGTTAGTGCTTTAAATGATTCCAGAGCTCATGGTTTCCACTCTGTTGTTTTCCTGTGTGTTGTAGGATGATGTTGCTGTCCAGGATCTGGCATCCAAGACCCAGGACTGCGGTGTCTTTCTTGAAATGATCCCACTCTTTAGCCCCTGCAGGAAGTGAGACTTTTGCAGAGAAATTCTTAAGGAATGTTGTGGGTCCCAGTTGTTGCAGTTTCACCTCTTTTTCTGGTCAGTCAGTCTTTAACCACCATCCTTCTGCTCTTGACCACTATTGTACCATGGGCCGTCATGGGGGAACTCTGGGAGAAGGAGAACCTCCGCTGGCTCCACCTGGATGCCCCTTTGCAGTGGCCAGAATCCCACTCTCAAGTCAGCATATTAATCTGCTCCACAAAAAGGGTGTCATCTGCTGTTATATCCAGTACATAATGAATTTCTTCATTAGATGTCTGTAATTTTAATTTGGTAGCCCGGCTTTCTTTCTCTGTGGTTCCTCTGGGCACTTCTGCTTTGGAACATGGCTGCACTTACCAAGGGTCATAAGATGTAGCTGGTGAACTCTGGTTTCCTGATACTTAGCCACCAAGTCCCCCAAAACTTATTCCTTGTGGGTATATCAAAACATTTTCCCATAATGTTCCAATATTATCAATATTATCCTTTTTTTTTTTTTCCCCCTTGGTTGATCTTGCTATGGCTACAAAAAGATTTTTTTTCTTGTCAAGTGTCTGTTTTCTAGCTCAGTATCTGCTCCTATTTTGGCTGGACGGTTGGCTAGTTTTAATTTTTTAGGGATCTGCTTCACACTGGTACCAAGGGATTACAATGGCTAATGATAACTAAGAGGTAATAATAGGGCATTTATTAAACATCCCTGTGGACAAGGTATTGTGTCATGTGCACTTTACACAGATCATCTCTAATCTTTCATGCTAGATAGGTATTATTCAAGGATTTTGCTGTGAAGACATAGAAGTTCAGAAGGGTCATGTGCCTTGCCTAGGGCCACACAACTAAGAGAGGCTGACCTGGAATTTGGAAGCAGCTGATTGCCAAGCCTGTGAGCTTTCTACTATACCATGCTGTCGCTTCACAGGGACTTGAGGGTTTCTGTTTGAGTTGATGGATTTGATTTCCCTTGTCTCCAGCTCCTGTCCTTCTGATCTGACTCATTTACTCCTCGTGTCCTCTCCATTTTCTGTCAGAACATAATCCTCCTAATTTAAACCTCCATCAAACACAAATTCCTCTTCAAAGCTATTACTCATACACAACTTCAAGCCATACCCAACTTTGATGATCCTGTTCCATTGCAGGTGTTCTGGTTATCACAAGTCTCTGGGAGAGGCCTGAGAGCACAATTTCATCCTTAAAGATAGCACACTTATTAATAAACACTTAATTACTTTAAAAATGTTAATTCCAGTATAGTTGGCATACAGTGTTATATTAGTTTCAGATGTACAACCTAGTGATTCAGCAATTCTGTACGTTACTCAGTGCTCATCAGGGTAAGTGTGCTCTTAATCCTCTTCACCTATTTCCCCCATCCCCCCACCCATCTCCCCTCTGGTAACCACCAGTTTGTTCTCTATAGTTAAGAGTCTGGTTTTTGGTTTCTCTCTCTCTTTTTCTTTGTTTATTTTGTTCCTCAAATTCCACATTTGAGTGAAATCATATGGTATTTGTCTTTTTCTGACTAATTTCACTTAGTATTTTGCCCTCTAGATTTATTCTTGTTGCAAATCATAAGATTTCATATTTTTATGGCTGAGTACTATTCCGTTGTGTATATATACCACATCTTCTTTATCCATTCATCTCTCAGTGAATTACTGTTTTTTCATTCTTTTGATTAATACCTAGTAGTGGAATTACTGGATCATATGATAATTCGATTTTTCATTTTTTGAGGAACCTCCATACTGTTTTCCACAGTCACTGCACCAGTTTGCATTCCCACCAACGGTGCAACAGGGTTTTTTTTTTTTTTTTTTTTCTCTTCATCTTCACCAACACTTGTTGTTTCTTGTGTTTTTGAAAACACTAACTGTTAAAAACAGGAGTTATATGGTTTTTAATGATTTCTATCTAATTCTCCAAATATACAAGGCAGCTTAAAATACATATGTAACACTGTGCTAGATCTTTTATGTACATTAATATTTTTCCTATTAAAAAACTTATGAGATAAATGGAAAAAACCTATGAAATAAGGATTATTATTCTTTTCCAAGTTTACATAATGAGAAAGAGGCACGTTCAAATTAAAGCCTCCTTTCTCTGATACCGAAGCTCTTTCTACTGTGCCTACCTGCCTCTTTACTGAGTTGTTTATACTATTAATTACCATATACCCATGTTATATTAGTGTTTGGAGATAAGCTTTAGCATTAGAATTTGCTCTGCATTTCCTGGTAGAAGAGAAATACAGGTAGATAGATGGATGGGCAGATTTAGGGAGATTAGCACAGATTGAGAGGAGATAAGCTTATGTTAATAGAATATACATATTCTTAAACATTTAAACAAAAATCTTAAATGGTAAATTTGACAAGGAGTTTTTCACTAAATTAAAAAATCACATTGTAATTCAATGAAAAATATTTGAAGTCACTGTAGATGAATTCCAAAATGTTAAATGTTTTGAAAGTGGATTATTTCAGGCACTGAATCCAATCCCCCCGCCTTTGCCCCCTTGATGGACCGGTCTTACATGCCATTCTTTTTTTTTTTTTTTTTCCTAAGGTTGTCAGTCATCATACACTTCAGTACGTTTTATTTATTTATTTTTATTTTTTTTTTTAATGATTTTTTATTATATTATGTTAGTCACCATACAGTACATCCCCGGTTTCCGATGCAAGGCTCGATGATTCATTAGTTGTGTATAACACCCAGTGCACCATGCAATACGTGCCCTCCTTACCACCCATCACCGGTCTATCCCATTCCCCCACCCCCCTCCCCTCTGAAGTCCTCAGTTTGTTTCTCATAGTCCATAGTCTCTCATGTTTCATTCCCCCTTCTGATTACCCCCCCTTTCTTTATCCCTTTCTTCCCCTACCGATCATCCTAGTTCTTATGTTCCATAGATGAGAGAAATCATATGATAGTTGTTTCTCTCTGCTTGACTTATTTCACTTAGCATTATCTCCTCCAGTGCTGTCCATGTTGTAGCAAATGTTGAGAACTCGTTCTTTCTGATAGCTGAGTAATATTCCATTATATATATGGACCACAACTTCTTAATCCAGTCATCTGTTGAAGGGCATCTCGGCTCCTTCCACAATTTAGCTATTGTGGACATTGCTGCTATAAACATTGGGGTGCATATGGCCCTTCTCTTCACTACGTCTGTATCTTTGGGGTAAATACCCAGTAGTGCAATGGCTGGATCATAGGGTAGCTCAATTTTTAACTTTTTAAGGGACCTCCACACTGTTTTCCAGAGTGGCTGTACCAACTTGCATTCCCACCAACAATGTAGGAGGGATCCCCTTTCTCCACATCCTCCCCAACAATTGTTGTTTCTTGCCTTGTCTATTTTTGCCATTCTAACTGGCCTTACATGCCATTCTGAGGATGATCTCACTCATTGCAGAAAAACCTAGTGAGCAAAAGGCCCTTTCTTTGTGTACACAATACAATAATCCCATATCTCTATTCCATTTTTCGTGTCAGTGTATTTTTTGTCTCCACCTCTGTATTATAAACTCCTTGGGAGTGAAGACTCCCCTCTTGTTCTCTCCTGTCTTTTCAGGAAACTGATCAGGGGCAGGCCCACTGTACGCTCACTGATCAGTGCAGACAATTAGACGTGCTTGGAGGCCATGAAAGGAGACATTCATGAGTAAATGGGAAAGGAGAAGACAACATGGGTGCCTGGTGGCAGAGACTGGTTGTGTAAGAGCGTAATTGGCTCTGTAGCCTCAGTGTCTGTTTGCAGGACCTCTTGTTTGTACTTTGGTAACCTCAGCTGTGGAGATCTCGCACTTAATGTCCTTACCCCTCCCTCCCACAAATGAGGACACAGGAGGGGTCGCAAGGCATCAGTGATTTGCAGTGATATCAGGTTGGGGTGGATGTGCAGGCAGATATTTGTTTTTAAACAACTAGACACGCTGTCTCCTGAGATCTGACCAAAGCTGGAACTTGGAGAAGATTCAGCTGGCTTTGGTTCAGACCAGACAAAGTAAAACAATGCTAACAGCCAGGGGAAAGAGTCTCAAGACCCTGCCGGAAGTGCTTACTCACCTTCAGCCTGAAGTCCATAAAGTCTAAGCATGAGTATGTGAGCAGCGTTTGAGTCTTTGTGCACTCCCTCATTGCACAGAACCGTGGATACCCATTCTTCTATGGGGTAGGATAATGGTTGCAAATTTATAAATAATAACATTAAGTGATACTGTAGCCATGTGAATATGTTGTAGATAGAAATGACAGAAGCATATTCACTGTATAGAAGATTCTTAGGTTGTGGAAAATTAGTCTCAACTCCTTAGAGAAATCCTAATACTGCCATTTATTGAGTATGAACCATGACTAGAATGTTAGGCACATATAATTGCATGGACTCAGGTGGGTAAAGACGGTAATGACTCTAAGAGGGAAATAAAATGGAGTGGAGAACTGGTGAGGATGTGGTCCGTATTTGTTAATACTGTGGAAGCAGGTGGTCTGTTAAGTCTAGTGACAACCCACCATGGCAATTTTGGACTTGATGCCTCATCCCATGTGCTTTCTATAGTCCTTTTGGGTCAGGGCATAAGAGTTAGCTTGAAGCATAGCTGCCACACTAATTTCATGGCATTCAGTCTCTGTCTCTCGCTCTCTTTCACACACACACACACACACACACACACACACACTCACATTTTTATGAGGGAGAGCAAGAAGAATGTGGTTTAACTTTCAGAACTTTAAATGAGAGCCTCTTTGTTGGTGAAAAGCAAACAAAACAAACTGGCCACAGGGTCAGCATGCTCTGGAATGCAGAATTGTTTGTCGCCAGTCAAACAGCCTCCTGGTGCTGGGTTTACATAATGTTTCAGTAAACCAAAACAATGAGGACATTTACCATTAACTCTAGGCCTGAGCCATAACATCGGAATAGGAAGATCAGGGTCACTAACTCTGATCCTTAAGACCCTAAACGCACAGCTCTGCCCAGGGCAAAATAGCTCCTTAGACCAAATTGTACAAATTTATTAAATGCCTGGTATTTTGCCAAAGAGTCTTTGGATAGGAAGATGCAAAGTCCACGCCCCTTCATAGGGCACGTGTTCCAGGCCTGCAGTGAGATCTGGCTGGCAGGCAGAGATACTAGTAATGGTAAAGTGCCACTGTTAAAGTGATTTTCTTTTTAGCCAAAATGCCCTGTGTGAGTATAAACAGAAGAGAGTGTTCAAGTTCACCTATGGAGTCAGAATATGTTCCAAGAGGAGGTAGCATTTGAATTGAAACTTCAAGGAAGAGTAGTTTGCCAGGACAAAAACTGGAGGTGAGGGGGTAGGCATGCTGGGCACAAAGATAAATAAGTACGTGGTGTGAGGAACATAGTTCCAGAAACTACTAAAAATAACTTAGTGGTGTCAAACATGAGGTGGGAGGTGGCAGGAGATGGAGGTGGGGGAGGTGGTAGTTGGGTGTTGTGTGTACATCAGGCTAGGTGCTTACATTTAATCCTGGGCAAGGAGGAATGCCAGTGAAGTGTTTTGAGCTGAGGTAATGATTTGGCCATGTTTGTGCCTTAGAAAGGTCATTGCAGTGGCCTCAAGGAGGACAGGTAGGAGGGTGTGTGACTGGAACCGGTGAAGTGGTCCTTTGGGGGCAGGTACAGGCAAGTTCGCTGTGGATGCTCTGACTGGAACATGCTGAGGAGTTGTTAGGCCCAGGTGAATTGTGAGAGACCTGCGCAGGCAGCCATGGGACTCATGAGGGGAACAGTGGGACAACAGGAGTGAGATGTATGGTCAGTCCTACCTCCAAGCAAATGCTGGGGCTCAGGATTTGATGTGTGTGGCCCCAAGGCCTCACCTGACTTCTGAGAGCCATTCTGAATACTGGGCAGTGGGTTCACCACTGTTCTGGGGCATTGGGGACTGGAGAGCCAGGCTGGGTAAACTTTGAGGAAGTCCTGCTGCTCTGCCAGTGTCTGGAGCACAGCAGTGGGTCCTAATAAATACTTGTTGATTGAGTAGAGCCCAGCCCTCCTATAGGAGCTGGGATAGAGCAATGAGCATATCACACAAAGACCCTGTCTTGAAGGAGGATATATTCCAGGTGGTGAGATAAGCGATCAGCAAAAGAAACACAATGCCTAGAAAGTTAGATGGTGAAATACGCTGTGAAGAAAAAATAAGGTGGGGAAGGTGGTTTACAGTGTAATTAAGATGTTCAGGATAGGTTTTATTGAGCAAAGACCTGCAGGAGGTTGGAGGGCACCCATTGGGATGTAGGGGAGAAGAGCATTCCAAGAAGGGAAGAATCAGGAGCCAGATGTCGAGCTGGGCATGTTGTTAGCATGTTGGCAGCAGCATGGAGGCCAGCGTGGCCTCAGTGAAGTGACTAAGGGTGAAGCGCAGCAGGGGAATGGAGCTGGGAGTTCTGTCCTCCAGTCTGAGTAGGATGGAAAATTCAGTTTGCTGCCCCTGCTAGACATAGGCTGGACACATGCAAAAGCCATTGTCATTGAAATAAGAGGTAGGAGGACTGCTCTGTATTAAGAGAGCCTAAAGAGCCATAGCTATCAAACACAGTGCTTTAATTCTTAGGAAATGGGCTAATATTAAATATTATGGTATTACTCTTTATTTGCTTGGGTGTTATTATTCTATCAATAGGAAAATATATAGGAGCATGTCAATCTTAGAAGAGGCATGATGAAATATTTAGGGGTGAATTATGATACCAGGAACTTACTTTCAAATAATTCAAAACACACACAGATGCACACACCCCCATACACAGTGGATACATTCATACATAGATAATGCCAAAATAGAAACAGGTGTTGCATCTGTGTGGTGGGTACATAGATAACTGGTTGTACTAATCTGTCAATTTTCATTTTAGAGAATTATCATATTGAAAAGTTGGGAAAAACCCTTTCTGCTATTGTCCATTTTTCTTGGCTCTGCTTTTGGTTGCAGTTACTTATTCTCATGAGATTCTGCCTAGCCCCATAGGCAATTTATTTACTTTGGATCAGAAATGTTTACCTCTGGATACTTACAGGAGACATAGAACATAGGGGTTTGGATGGGATGTTGCGTGGGTGGTGTTTCAAACCCTTTTTGGCTGGCGAGCCTGAAAAGAACAGGATTGTGAGTGGAAGCATGGTGTGTGCCTCAATTTTAAAACATACTTCTAGGCAAGGGGAGGGCAAAGAAGAAATGGAGCCTTGGAGAGGCTAATTCCTCTCTGGAGTGCAAGCTTTCCCCGGATGTCTGATGTTCTGAATTATTCCACCATTTACCTGCTCTGTGGTTTGACAAAAGGGTGAAGTGATTTAAAAACTTGGCGGTCATCTAGAAAGTCTGTTTCGGGTCAGGTTCTTAACCAGGCTCTGTCGGGTTTGGTCTCTGGTATATTAAGTCCCAAATTTAATCCAGGGCCAATATATCTGTGAATATTAGAGAAGCTCAGCTGCCCTTTGCATGGGTCACATGAATTCCATATGGTATTTTCCATGTGAAAGCAAGAAGTAGTGCATCCACAAAGCTAGGATTAGCACCTTGGGTCTCCTGACAAAATTTCAGCATATGGTTAGGAATGTGAACATTTATACACACACCCCCTCTGTCAGTCACACAAGACAAAAATAAAAAATAACTCTGGAAAAATAACTTAGATCTCAGAGAAAAGAAGACCGTAGGTAGTAATATATAAAGGACCTCCTAAAAATGAAGTTGTTCACAGCCTTTTATTTGGTTTAAAAAAGTCTTTTGTTTGCTGTAGGAGTAACAACAAAAGATAAAAATCATTTCAAGCTAAGGGGGTGGGAGTAGAAAAATGGTTGCAAATTGTAGTTTTGTCTGTTCTCAGTCCTGTAATAATACTAGTATCTATAATGACCCCTAACATTCACTGAGTGCTTACTATGTGCCATGTAAGCACTTTTTACGTTTAACTGATTGAATCCTCATGACAACCCTATGAGATTACTACTACTATTATCCTAATTTTTAGAAAGCCGAGGTCCAGAGAAGTTAAATAACTTGTGTGAGGTCACATAATTAGTTATTAGCAAAGAAGGTGCTCCAATGATCTTTTGAAGTAAACTAAATAAAATTCTATCCTGTTTTTGTAGAGTCCCATTTTTATTTTCTCCTCTCTCCTTGGCAAGGCTTGTCTGATCCCGCAGCAGGATTAGAGTATGTTGGAAATGTTGGTCTCACACATTCCTAGCAAGCCAGGTCTTTAAGTAGCCTCTTGAGAGGAGTGGTTCCCAATTTGTGACTCTGGACCTTGGGGCGTCAGTGGTTTACTATTATCACTAGCAGTAGTTTGCTGTGTGCCGTGCCTTCCACTATATGCTTTGTATGTTTTATTTCAATATTAAAAAAAATACTTTTATGATTCACTATTGAAAAAGTGATGTGGTACAGCAGGACCAAGTTAGAGCTATATATTTGGAATAAAAGTTTCATAAAACACTTACTTTTACCATATGTGATATGCTTTGTTATTTCCCATTTTATTCTGTTTCATTTAAAAAATGCTGATTGTGACATGCTAATGGATTTTATGTCTTGCTTAATGATTTATAACCCATTGTGTAGAAAACACTTCTTTAGCTCATTTCACTTTTCACAGTAATCTTATGAAGTTAGTATAATTCTTTTTTTTAAATGTTTTTTTATTATATTATGTTAGTCACCATACAGTACATCCCTGGTTTTTGATGCAAGGTTCGATGATTCATTAGTTGCGTATAACACCCAGTGCACCATGCAATACGTGCCCTCCTTACTACCCATCACCAGCGTATCCCATTCCCCCACCCCCTCCCCTCTGAAGCCCTCAGTTTGTTTCTCAGAGTCCATAGTCTCTCATGCTTCATTCCCCCTTCTGATTACCCCCCCTTTCTTTATCCCTTTCTTCCCCTACCGATCTTCCTAGTTCTTATGTTCCATAGATGAGAGAAATCATATGATAGTTGTCTTTCTCTGCTTGACTTATTTCACTTAGCATTATCTCCTCCAGTGCCGTCCATGTTGCAGCAAATGTTGAGAATTCGTTCTTTCTGATAGCTGAATAATATTCCATTGTATATATGGACCACAACTTCTTAATCCAGTCATCTGTTGAAGGGCATCTCGGTTCCTTCCACGCTTTGGCTATTGTGGACAATGCTGCTATGAACATTGGGGTGCATATGGCCCTTCTCTTCACTACGTCTGTATCTTTGGGGTAAATACCCAGTAGTGCAATGGCTGGGTCATAGGGTAGCTCAATTTTTAACTTTTTAAGGGACCTCCACACTGTTTTCCAGAGTGGCTGTACCACCTTGCATTCCCACCAACAATGTAGGAGGGATCCCCTTTCTCCACATCCTCTCGAGCAATTGTTGTTTCTTGCCTTGTCAATTTTTGCCATTCTAACTGGCGTAAGGTGGTATCTTAGTGTGGTTTTGATTTGAATGTCCCTGATGGCTAATGATTTTGAACATTTTTTCATGTGTCTGTTAGCCATTTGTATGTCATCATTGGAAAAGTGTCTGTTCATATCTTCTGCCCATTTTATAATTTGTTTATTTGTTTCTCAAGTTAGTATAATTCTAACACCCATCTTACAGATGAGAAAACTGAGTTCATTTATTCACAGTTATAGAAAGAAGCCAAAGTCTATACCTTATACTTGTGATTATATGTTTTTTCGAAGCAGATGTCAGCTGTGTTAAAACACAGCTCTCTGAATTTTTATGTGCCTAATGCATTGTCTGTGGCCTGAATACAGTCTTGTACATATGGGTATGTGGGTGCTGTTCTAGATCTTATATGTGAAGCTGGGGTTGCGATTTATCAAATCCAAGTATTTCTAAGTAACTAAAGTTGTGGTAGCTTGTAGTTATTATACCTGTTTTCAATCATTTGTTTGAAAAATTACAACTTCTATCACATGGAGGTCTGAGGACTTTGAAATTGAAGTTGCTTTTTTCCAGCAAAAGGATTGAAACACAGAGGCCACACCTTCAGAAGTGTGGCTAGTAGACTTAACTGGGGATTAGTGAATTACATCTTCTGTTTTATCAGCCCCGCAAGGTAACTTTAGCATATGCATCAGTTATTACTAGGCAATTGACCAAAACTGTATTAGCAGCACATACGAGTTTGTCACTAGTAGAAATTACTGATACTTCATATTGCCTCACAGAGTTGCAGATATTTCAAAATATAGTTCATGCTCATCACTACTTTGAAATTATGCTAGTTATCAGAGTCGCCATTAGGTCTTGATATTTAATGCACATGTATTAGTCTATCACAAAATTTGTTCTTAATATTTTGGTAATCGCATTTCGATATAATTTTATGTTTTCAAATACATTAGAAAATAGAAATAGGAAAGGGTCTGTAAGTCTTACTGGACTGCTGGCTTGGGCCGTGGCTCCAAAATGAGTGAAGGTCTTGGCTAAAGGAGGGGTAGGGTCTTCAAGCTGATGGTCTTTGGATGCCTCTTTAGAATTGTCCTATTTCTAGCCAGTCAACATCAACATCACTTATTGTCACAGTTTGGTGAAGGGAGAAATGGGTTACTTGCTCATTCTAGGCAGTGTGGAAGCTGAGGCACAGCAAGTTCTTTGGTCTTTTTATGTTTTTTTCTCTCGTCTCTGAGTCTGTCCCTTCATGTTCAGTTTCTGTCTTTGCCTTCTTCTTCATTGATATGACTCTGCCTCTTCTATTTGGCACACAGACTCATAGCAGGAGCATTAGAACTACTCTGCTGTTTTGCTGAATTGAAGTTGAGGAAGTCAACTTTGTTTATCAGATGCCCATTGTTTATGGTGACTGATTTTCTTGTCAGCAGGGTGAGAAAAACCTACATTTCTGGACTGAGTCTTGGCATTAGTCTTCCTGAATATTCATGTTGCTTTGCAGAAGCTAAGAGCCAGGGAAATGACCAGTGGTTTAAATTATTTCTAGGCCTGTGTTACAGTGAACATTAAATAATAAATAACAGACCTACACTCTTACAGACATCTCTGTTTTGATGAAGGCTTGCAGTGGTTTTCATTCAGTCTTGTGTTAAATTTAGCCATAATGTTCTGTATATTTACAGAAAAATAAGTTATTGTGTGTTCTATGAATTGACATGTTTGACAGAGCTGAATTATTTTAATCTTGGGATCGTCAAGATACACAGAGTTTAATTTACTGCTGAGATTCCTTTGAGATGATATAAACTCCCTTCTGTGATGTTATCGAAGTTACCTTTTGCCTTAAAAACAAATTGAATAACTCCATTCCTTTTTCACAGTGTTAACATGTTCCCTCTCTTGTCAGTAGAATGGAATTCAAGGTGCGTAAGATGGAACCCGGGGTTTCATGGTCTGGGCCCTGCTGCCTCTTTATGACTGACCATTTCCCCACATTACCTAGATGGCATACTTTCTAAAGTCCTCATATTTTCCTGCCCTCATTCTGACTTTAACTACCATGACTCTGCATAGATGATTCATTCTCTCATTCTGTTCTACTTCCTGAAAAACTCCTGTTGGTCCTTTGAAATATCTTGGGTATCACCCTCTTTCTGAAGACTTCCCTTTTTTTTGTTTTAAATTTGTTTTAATTCTAGTATAGTGTTATATCAGTTTCAGGTGTACAATATAGTGATTCAACAATTCCATACCTCACCCGGTGCTCATCATGACAAGTGCACTCCTTAAACCCCAAGAAGACTTCCCTCATATTGACATCCATTCATTGCTCCCCATCCAGCAGAGGTTGGAGGATCTGTGTTTGCATATTAACTGGTGATATTGATCTGAATGCATTAATATAACTTATTTTCAGAGTTGTATCCTCCTTTAAAATGGAATTCTCTTTGGCCACAAGGACAGTCTCCTCATCTCTTTTATTTCAGGTGTCTAGCATGAGGCAGATGCTCTTCTGATTTTGCATGAAGGAGTATTGTGATCATGCTAACTTAATTGATGGTGTGTTAAGAGGATGAGGAGTAAAATTTAAGCCTTACATACTGTATAGTCACTTTTTGTGCTCTTATATCGTCTTAGCCTACCTTTTATAATTTTAATTTTTTAATTTTTATTTTCTTACTTAAACTCAATTAGTCAACATATAGTACAACATTAATTTCAGATGTAGAGTTCAGTAATTCATCAGTTGCATATAACACTCAGTGCTTATTACATCATGTGCCCTCCTTAATGCCTATCACCCAGTTACCCCATCCCCCAACCCACCTCCCCTCCAGCAACCTTCAGTTTGTTTCCTATAGTTAAGAGTCTCTTGTGGTTTGTCTCCCTTTCTGATTTCTTCCCATTCAGTTTTCCCTCCCTTCCCCTATGCTTTTCCATGCTATTCCTTATGTTCCATATATGAGTGAAACCATATGGTAATTGTCTTTTTCTGATTTATTTTGCTCAGCATAATACCCTCTAGTTCAAACCATCCATGTCAATGTAAATGGTAAGTATTCGTCCTTCTGATGGCTGAGTAATATTCCATTGTGTGTGTGTGTGTGTGTGTGTGTGTGTGTATATATCTCACATCTTCTTTATCCATTCATCTGTTCAAAGGACATCTCAGCTCTTCCATAGTTAGGCTATTGTGGACATTGCTGCTATGAACATTGGGTGCAGGTGCCCCTTCTTTTCACTACATCTGTGTCTTTGGGGTATATACCTAGTAGTGCAGTTGCCGGGTTATAGGGTAGCCCTATTTTTAACTTCTTGAGTTAAAAATAGTTTTCCAGAGTGACTATACCAGCTTGCATTCCCACCAACTGTGTAAGAGGGTTCCCTTTTCTCCACATCCTCACTAGCATCTGTTGTTTCCTCACTTATTAGTTTTAGCCATTCTGACTGTTATGAAGTGGTATCTCATTGTGGTTTTGATTTGTATTTCCCTGATGCTGAGCGATGTTTAGCATTTTTTCATGTGTCTCTTGGCCATTTGTATGTCTTCTTCGGAGAAATGTCTGTTCATGTCTTCTGCCCATTTCTTTACTGGATTATTTGTTTTTTGGGAGTTGAGCTTGATAAGTTCTTTATAGATTTTGGATACTAGCCCTTTATCTGATAAGACATTTGCAAATATCTTCCCCCATTCCATAGTTTGCCTTTTAGTTTTGTTGACTGTTTCCTTTGCTTTGCAAAAGCTTTTATCTTGATGAAGTCCCAGTAGTTCATTTTTGCTTTTGTTCCCCTTGCCTTTGAAGACGTGTCTAGCAAGAAGTTGCTGAGGCGGAGGTCACAGCGGTTGCTTCCTGTGCCTTCTCTAGTATTTGGATGGATTCCTGTCTCGTTGAGGTCTTTCATCCATTTTGAGTCTATTTTCATGAATGGTGTAAGGAAATGGTCCAGTTTCATTCTTCTGTGTGTGGTTGTCCAATTTTCCCAACACCACTTGTTGAAGAGACTGTCTTTTTTCTATTGGATATTCTTTCCTGCTTTGTCGAAGATTAGTTGACCATAGAGTTGAGGGTCCATTTCTGGTTTCTCTATTCTGTTCCATTGGTGTATGTGTCTGTATTTATGCCAGTACCATACTGTCTGATGATTACAGCTTTGTAATAGATCTTGAAGTCTGGAATTGTGATGCTGCCAGCTTCGGTTTTCTTTTTCAACATTCCTTTGGTTATTTGGGGTCTTTTCTGGTTCCATACACATTTTAGAATTATTTGTTCCAGCTCTGTGAAACAAGTTGATGGTATTTTGGTAGGGATTGCATTGAATGTGTAGATTGCTCTAGGTAGCATAGACATTTTAACAATATCGGTTCTTCCAGTCCACGAGCATGGAATGTTTTCCATTTCTTTGTGTCTTCCTCAATTTCTTTCATGAGTGTTCTATAGTTTTCTGAGTACAAATCCTTTTCCTCTTTGGTTAGGTGTATTCCTAGGTGTCTTATGGTTTTGGGTGCAATTGTAAATGGGATAAATTCCTTAATATTTCTCTTTCTTTTGTCTCATTGTTAGTGTATAGGAATGCAACTGATTTCTGTGCATTGATTTGATATCCTGCCACTTTGCTGAATTCCTGTATGAGTTCTAACAATTTTGGGGTGGAGTCTTTTGGGTTTTCCACAGAGAGTATCATGTCATCTGCAAAGAGTGAGAGTTAGACTTCTTCTTTGCCAGTTTGAATGCCATTTATTTCTTTTTGTTGTCTGATTGCTGAGGGTAGGACTTCTATAACTGAATTGAACAACCGTGGTGAGAGTGGGCATCCCTGTTGTGTTCCCGATCTTGGAGGAAAAGCTCTCAGTTTTTCCCCATTGAAAATGATATTCACTGTGGGCTTTTCATATATGGCTTTTATGATATTGAGGTATGGTCCCTCTATCCCTACACTGTGGAGAGTTTGAATCAAGAAAGGATGCTCTACTTTGTCAAATGCTTTTTCTGCATCAATTGAAAGGATACTATGGTTCTTGTCCTTTCTTTTGTTAATGTGATGTATGATGTTGATTGATTTGTGGATGTTGAACCAACCTTGTAGCCCAGGAATAAATCCCACCTGGCTGTGGTGAATAATCCTTTTAATGTACCATTGGATCCTGTTGGCTAGTATCTTGGTAAGAGTTTTGGCATTCATGTTCATCAAGGATATTGGTCTGTAATTCTCCTTTTTGGTGGGATCTTTGTCTAGTTTTGGGATCAAGATAATGTTGGCCTCATAGAATGAGTTTGGAAGTTTTCCTTCCATTTCTATTTTTTGAAACAGCTTCAGAAGAATAGGTATTAGCACTTCTTTAAATGTTTGGTGGAATTTCCATGGGAAGCTATCCAGCCCTGACTCTTATTTGTTGGGAGATTTTTGATTGTTGCTTCAGTTTCCTTGCTGGTTATGTGTCTGTTCAGGTTTTCTGTTTCTTCCTGTTTCAGTTTGATAGTTTATAAGTCTCTAGGAATACATCCATTTCTTCCACATTGCTTAATTTGTTGGCATATAATTGCTCCCTCCTGGGGGAGGGAGGAAGGTCGCCACGTTTCTGCCCTGTGAAGGGTCCCTACAGGGAGAGTGGTTGCCCAGTCATGCCGTGGTTTGAGGTTTCTGGCAACACCAAGCTGAAAGCCCACTCTTGGACTTTCTATTTGTAACTGGCTTCCCTGCTCTGATGCTTGGGAACTCTGCTGGCTCAGGCATCCCCCATTCTTTTTGTGACCCCAGGGATCGTGAGACCACAATGTTCCACCTAGGATTCTGCCCTACTTTACCACCTGAGCACCTTTGAGGCAGGGACATTTCTCACTGGAGCAGACTTCTTTTTTTTTTTTTTTTTTTTTAAAGATTTTATTTATTTATTTGACAGAGAGAGAGACAGCTAGCGAGAGAGGGAACACAAGCAGGGGGAGCGGGAGAGGAAGAAGCAGGCTCATAGCGGAGGAGCCTGATGTGGGCTCGATCCCATAACGCCGGGATCACGCCCTGAGCTGAAGGCAGACGCTTAACCGCTGTGTCACCCAGGCGCCCCTGGAGCAGACTTTTAAAAGTTCTGGGGCTCTGTCACTTTCTGGTAGCTGACTTCCAGAGGCTCCCTCCCCCTGCTGTTTATCTTCTGATACACCCCATCAGATAAACTTCTGCACACCTCCTACCTTACAAAAAGTGGTCGCTTCTCTATTTGTAGAATTCCAGCAATTCTTTTCTTATATCTTGGGTTGAATTCACAGGTGTTCAGAATGATTTGATAGATATCTAGCTGAATTCAAGGGATGAAATGAGGTCCCCTGCTCTTCCACCATCTTGCCTCTCTCCCCTTAGCCTCCTTTTTTTTTTTTTTTTTTTTTTTTTTTTTTTTTTTGAGAGAGAGTGTGTGAGTGCAGGGTGGGGAGGGGTAGAGGGAGAAGGAGAGAGAGTCTTCAGCAGACTTCACACTGAGTGTGAAGTCTGACGTGGGTTTTGATTTCATGACCCTGAGATCATGACCTGAGCTGAAACCAAGAGTCTGATGCTTAACCAACTTCGCCACCTAGGTATCCCAGCCTACCTTTTGACTCCAGCTGTTGCTATGACAACTGTGTGCACTTGTGACCCATTAGCTCCTTGCCTCACCTGCACCACATAACTCTTGCTTCCTGACTGGGACTTCTCTGATGCTTCTGCTTACAGAGGCCAGGCCACTCATTCTGCCCCGTGCTCACACTGGAAGTGGGAGTGAACTAAACCCTATGTGGCAATGGTAGTAATTACTGGATGAATACCGCCAAGTTCCCATATTCCACGGGAAGACATCAGAGGCTCATGCTATAAGGCAATTCAAAGCATCCCAGGAGGGTGGAGCCACAAATTGCCCATTGCAGTGACTATTTCAATAAAGGGTCCTTGGATTGGCTTCCCCTCCCCTCCCTGTTTTAGTCTGCCTAGTCCTTTACTCCTGTACCTTGGAATCAGTTCCCAAAATAAATGGTCTTAGGCTCTGCTTTTGAAGAAAGCCCAGACTAAGTCAGAGCCCTGATTTAAAACCAGCTTCACTATGTTATGTTTCTCTTAGCTTGAGAGATGTTTGGAAACTATTTGCAAGTTTCATAAAGTAGCCAGATGGTATGGAATACAAATAAATAGGATAGCATCAACTGAATTTTATATAAATGTGCTATAAAGTATGAAATATTTTGTGAATTAGGGATTCTTATTCCTTTAGTCAGGAGACAGACTCAGACAGTTGTTCAGTTTTGTAAAAACACTTCTCCGTAATTCTACAGCTGTGCCTTAGGTGGTAACTGATAGTGATGTTTTGATCACAGCTTTACAGATGGTGAGGCCCTAGACACAGAAGCTTTCTCTGAGCAAGTGGTGAGGCCCTGAAAGACACATGCCTTTCCCATAGAAGGTCAGTGTAAGGAGCTTGGATGTGAAACCCTGTTCTTATATCCATGGACTGGGTGGCTTGCTCTGGTGTGTGTTTATGTGTGTGCCTCTGTGTGATTATATTTCCTTTTTAAGCACAAGGTATGGATTCCAACATAATGATTTTAAATATCACAGTCCTTGGATTACAAGTAGAAAAATAACATTTTTTGGAAAATGTACAGTAAAATTGGCATCTGAAATCCTGTACATCACCAAATGGATAAATTACAGAATTGTTGTATCTTTTGCAGCTTAGCAGAGGCATTCAGGGTTACTCAGAGCTGGAGACTCAGGTAGTTTGAACAGAGCCAGGACTATAATCTAGCCTTTGGAGTCCCCTTCTCCTGGTCTCTGTGGTATACCACACTGCCTTCTTTTGAGGATCTTTCTTTTAAAGCAGAGGTTGGCAGAGTTTCCCCATAAAGGCCTAATAGTGTAATGTAGGCTTTGCCGGCCAGTGGTGGTTGTTGCAGCTGTTTAGTTCTGCCATTTTTGTGTGGAAGCAGCCATAGAGAATACTGAAATGAATGAGCATGGCTGTGTTCCAATAAATCTTTATTTATAAAGACAGCGGGAGATCTCATTTGGCCTGGGGGGCTATAATTTGCTGACCCCTGTTTTATACCATTGGAGTTACAGTGACTTCTACTTTTTGGTCACTAAAAGGCTACTGGGTCATAGAGAGTTAAAACCACCACCCAGCCTGGTGGTGAGCTGGGCTGTTGCATCACAGCCCACACATGATTGGGCTTCCTTCCAGGTCTGTGTATGGTCTGACTCTGAGCCAGCAGCCAAGACAGTGAGCCTGGCACCCACAGTGCTCCGGTTTCCAGAAGGAATCACAAATACCCTTCCTGTACAGATAAAGGAACAATTGTATTGTGGGAGAACTTACTGGAAAGTAATGTGGGGTCACCAGGAAGGAAAAGGAATTCATTCCTCAGTCACAGTCTTCAGTCTGGTTGGGAGTCACTGAGACCTGGAAAGGTCAGCTAGGATGCATGTCTGATTTTGGCAGGCCTCCAGGGCTCTGCACTCACGGAATAATACATTGGGTTTGGTGATTACAATGGCCCACTCCGAGCTTCCTTTGGCTGCCCTAGTCTTCTCTCCCTCCTCACAGTCAGGTCCGTAATTCCTCCTAGTATTTCACCCTAGCTTAGCGTCTGCTGATGCTAAGATTTCTTTCTTTTTATTTTTTTAAATTTTTAAAAAAGATGTTATTTATTTGTTAGAGAGTGAGAGAGAACATAAGAGGGGAGAGGGTTAGAGGGAGAAGCAGACTCCCCACTGAGCAGGGAGTCCGATGCGGGGCTCAATCCCAGGATCCTGGGATCATGATCTGAGCCGAAGGCAGACGCTTAACCAACTGAGCCACCTAGGCTCCCGCTAAGATTTCTTTCTTTTTGTTAACCAAAATCTCCAGTAGACAAAATTTGTCTTCTCTCAGTTTTATCTTCCACAAACTTGACAACTTGACATTTAAGTCCCCTGTCCCGTGCTTCCATCCCTGGGATCTGGTCCCAGTTCTGAGTCCCTAGAAGACAAATGTCTTTCCTTAGAAGGTCAGTGCAGGGAACTGGGATTGAACCCTATTATGCCAATGGACGGGATGATTGTCCCTGTGTGTGAGTAGTCACATGTGTTCATGGGTGGCCTGTGTGTGTGCATGTGTGCCTATATCTGACTTTTACATTTAAATTAGAAGGTCACCTTCTCCTTGAGCCTCTCTGCTCAGGGAAGCTCCTTCTGCAGCCTGGGTGCCCTTAGACTCATGAATGGGTATTCTCCGGTGGTCATTCTCTAGTCTTCTCTCTATTTCTTTTCATCAGGTGGATCCACATCACGATCTGTTTCAGGGTTGAAAGAGTCAAGGGCTTTCAGAGGCTGGATGAAGTTTTCAATGGATTTAATGATCCAGCACTAAAAAAGTACATGTATTATGACTAGCTGGCCACCTGGCCACACCTCCTACTGGGAATGAAAGCTCTTTAATGAAGGTCTGAATTTTTAGTGCTGAAGTGTTTTTTTGTGAAAAAAAAAATCATACATTATTATTATTTTCCCCAAGTAACACTCTGGCCCTTGGGAAAAGGGATGCTGGTAGTTATGTGAGAGGAAGCAGAAATGAGGAGGAAGGAAGGAAGGAAGGCAGGAATATTTGATTATTTCTTCATAAACTACTGATTCCTTTAGCACCTGGCTTTGGCTCCCGCTGCTGTGAGAAGAATATCAATGGCTTTAATATTCCATTGTTTGTGGCTGGGAAGCTTTGCTTGCTGTTCTAAGCTGCTTGGCTCTCAGACTGGCACTGGGCAGAAAATGTAGTGGATATAAGGAGAAAAGTAGACGAAATGCTTTAAATCAGGTTAGCTTTCCTTTTAAAGCCCATTTGGGATTCCTCTCTCTCTCTCCCTTCTTCTTCATAAATGTCTTGATTTGTAGCTACGTTTCTTGCCCCGAAGAGTGGCATATTCTTAAGTGTACAGATTCTTCTGTTCTGCTCACATTATTGCTTTTTTGTTACTATTTTTAATGGCCTACTTTGTTTTGATGAAATCCTATCTTCTTCAGTAACACTACCGCTGACGAATGATTAATGAATACAAATGAATAAAACCACTCACAAAACAGAAAAGGGGGGGAAGAGACAGTGGGTAGATGAATTTGAAATGGCTTATTACCACAAGGTGGCACTCTTAAAACACCTCATTTTACAGTCCTAAAAACAGGTTGCAAATAAAGAAGGAAAACACAAAATTAAAGAGCCTTTCACAAGAAAATACTTTGTATTGCAGGAGTGGAGTGCGCGTGTGTGATGATTATTTGTGTGTGCATATGTATTAAAGATGTAATTATTTCAGGAAAAGTAAATGTTATGGGGAGTATTGATAGAATTGTGTTTGTTTTTTGAGGGAGGTGTTCAATGATGGATACTCTTGTAATTCAAATATTAAATATTTTTATTGGATTTAAATATGTTTAGTTCCAACCAGATTCCTCCTGGAATCTTCTGAAGCATGACATTGTAGACATCAGAATGATGGGTTAAGTTTACCATTACTTAATCTACTTGCATTCTACATAGAGAGCTTGCACACTGGGGGCATTTATTTGAAAACAGTTAGTGCCCCATTAGGGGAAACTGGAGGCTAGCAGAGTCTCAGATGTTCTTGACTGCTGTGGGAACTTGGTGTGTGGGAAGTTGGTAAGTTAAAAATTGGAAAATAACTCCTTACTTTAAAACATAATGTCTTTTATGTGACTTCCTTGATGCCACTACCACTGTTATGAAAAGTGAACATTTTCATGTTTGTGCATTCTGTGTGTGTCTAGAGTATCCTTTACTGAGGGACAGAGAGATGAAAAGCTGATTTTTTTTCAAACTTGTGCTTTGGAGGGAGGGTGTTCATATAATGGTCCAAATAATCCTACTTCTGAAGAATCGCAGGAGTGGAAAGTTATCTAACACAAGTGAGTAGAAGCACCCAGAACTTTACATGAATGTTCCCTTATTTCGTCCCCATAGCAACTCTCTGAATCAGATGATGTTAATGTCTCCATTCTCAAGAGGGGTTCTGAGAAGTTAAGTAACCTGTCAGCTGTCACAGAGCCACTGCGTGGCAGATCAAGAGTTGAGCTCAGAAATTATTCAAGGGAGGAAATGCAAGGAAATGAAAAGGTCTGTGTTGTCTTACAATTTGTATTTAGATAAAGCCTGGTAACGTAATGTGAATCTCTTTGAAAGAAAAAGAAACCTGCTTCCCCTACAACCAGATGAGGGCTATAGATACATTAATAAACACATGTATTTATATACATACATACATATATTTTTCTACTTCTCATACGATTTTCACCAACTTCTGTCTAAGCATAACTGTAACATTTCCCACTATCCACAAAGCAGGAGGCCTGCGAAAACCAGAATTTTTTTTTTTTCTAAAGATTTTATTTATTTATTTGACAGAGAGAGACAGCCAGCGAGAGGGGGAATACAAGCAGGGGGAGTGGGAGAGGAAGAAGCAGGCTCCCAGCGGAGGAGCCTGATGTGGGGCTCGATCCCAGGACTCCGGGACCACGCCCTGAGCCGAAGGCAGACGCTTAATGACTGTGCCACCCAGGCGCCCCGAAAACCAGATTTTTACCATAACCGGGGAAAGCAGTATAAGTTGATATGAAAACTGTAGCTATGATAGCTCCCAGCTAATTCATGCTACAGAGGCATTGACTCAGCTGGAAATACAATTTGTGATCGAGAAATCAACTGGTTCCTGCTTAGGGAAAAATTATGTTAAGGAGAGTATGTGACTCTAAGGACAGTGCTACTCAGCATGCTGGCAGAATCTGAGCCTACAGCAATATAAACAATCGTTCTTATTGTTTTGAAGTATCTGAAAGAATTGTATATCTACAATTAGACTTTGTAACTGAATTATATCTAGGGTAGTACTTTCTAGCCTGTATTTTGCAGAGATACCTGTGTGTCCATCTGGGATGTTGCGTGGAGGAAAATACTTTGTATGGAGTGGGAGTGCTGGTGTGTGTGAAGGGAGAGTGATGGGGGCGGCAGGCTGTGGCCATCTACCTGAGCTTATTTTGGAGCAGGTGGGCTATTTCTAATACATATGGTACTTTTGTATATGTGGAATATTCGATTTTGGTGTCAAGTCCCATAGCACATCGGGAATCTAAGTGGTTTATTTAGAACAGTTCACATAGTCATACTTAAAATATTCAGGTATTTTGATGATTTTTTTAAAAAAGATTTTATTTATTTATTTGACAGAGATAGAGACAGCCAGCGAGAGAGGGAACACAAGCAGGGGGAGTGGGAGAGGAAGAAGCAGGCTCATAGCGGAGGAGTCTGATGTGGGGCTTGATCCCATAACGCCGGGATCACGCCCTGAGCCGAAGGCAGACGCGTAACTGCTGTGCCACCCAGGCGCCCCTGATGATTTTTTTTTTTTTTAATGAGAAAAGATCCCCTGTATCCTATAGCTGTCAGAATTGAATGTGATATAGTATTTGAGAAGAAAAAAAAATCATTATAGATCTCAGAGAGGGGCATCACAAAGGATTTGAATTCTTAATTTGGTATTAAAAAAAAACAAAGGAAAGAATCTCATTCTGTGATGACAAATCTTGAATCAGCCTCACTGATTAATATAGAAGTAAAAGCAACTGAGAAGCATTTTGACAAGCAGAAGACCTGGGGTTTATGCTACAGTTTCTAATTGTGTCCTCTAGTGGTTCTGAAACAGTGACAGGAGTGTCATTTATTTGGCCATTTCTTTGCTCATATGTGCATGCATATATACTACGAAGGGGGTCTCTTATGCCCACTGTAGAGAAGGGGATCAAAAGACCTGGATGAACTGACAGCTTCAAGTCTTCTTTGCCTGTGAGAAAGGTGTGTTATCTGTCTTCTGGCCTAATAACTGTGTTTTCTGGATAACCTTTTTGATGTCAGAGAAGTGCCACCTGCTTGTTGTTGGAATTGTACCGTTGCTATTTATTTCTTTTGCTGCAGCTGAAACATGGTTGACTTCGTCTAGTTCCCAGCTCTTGGAGACCACAGGAAACCCAGACAGGTACCTGCTTGGTTCGCCAAGGCTGCAGATGTTCCTCAGTGCACATCGGGTAGTACACACTGCCCTTCCTGCGTCGTGCCCACGTCCAGCTGGCAGGCCCTCCCCTGGGGGGCTTGGGAAATACTTGGGAGAATTTTGTTGATTTGGGCTCACATTTAAGCAGTCTGTTTCAGACCTTAGGAAACTTACCGTAAGGAATATTAAAAGGTCTCATAAAAGAGGTTGGAACGGTTGGCTAGAAGTTGGTTTGTTAATGAGACTTGAGTCATACTTATCTCGGTACTTAATCAGTTAATAAATTATTTCAGCATGATATTTCCTTTTCTCTGAACATAACTTTTTCCTTGACCATGAAGGGTTACCAAGAATATAGCAGAGTCTTTGGTGATTTCCTGTGGTGCGCACCTTTTGCATTTCTTTTCTTATGACACCCCACTTCTCCCCGGTTATGGAGAAACAAAAGAGGAAAGAGGAGACTTAGGGGAAAAAACCAAATGCAGGATCAGGAATAAAACTGGGATTTTTGGGTTCCACGTTCATTACATTGTTTTGGCATTGTTAATAGCAAACCAAGTATTTAATAGCTAATCAAATAAGAACTTGAGACTGGAGCTCCATTTTTGAGATTCATGCACACCAAAAACTATTAGGAAGCAATACCTAAAGTGTGTATTTATTACTAATTTATTTACATAGAACCTCATTCTGTGAAGAAAATTAGTGGTCTGCAGCAATAACATGTCCAATAAATAATAATACAATAGAAAACGGAGGAGCTGGAATATACAGATCAGACCAAAAAGTAGTACGAACTTAACCAAAGGACTTCAAGAATGTTACATGAGGGCTCATTAGCTGTTACAGTCTAGCCTCTTGGCTGGTAGCAAGCCAAGCTGAAGTCAGGTGTGAAAAGGACCACAGGCAAAAAGTAAGGAACACGGAAGCCTTCCCTGACAAACGTGTCCTCTCTGAGTGCCCAGAATTTTCATCGCTCCTTAATCACTCATTGCACTGCACACTAGATCATGAAAAAGCTTAAGAGGATTGATTTATCTGTATATCGAATCACCATTTATTGTTATAGAATGGGGCCGGAAGCAGGTATATTTTGTTGGCAAAAGGGCGTCATGTCAGGAGCTTAGCACCCTGAGGCTGAGTCCCAGTTGGGCAATCTGAGAATCTGGTACCTGGTGAGGGAGAGGCAGTGGGCAGGTCAGGAGACAAATGTGATCTATACCTTAGTTTTATTTTTTCCTTTCATTGGTCCTAGTATAATAGGATTACAAAATAAAAGGAAGCCAAGGATTTAGAATTGCTTTGTAGAGAAGTATTTCTAAGAAAAGAAAGGAACCTGGGTAGGGATGCCATCGCCTTACAGGGAAGACACAGAATGCTTATTTGGCATTAGCTATAACAGGATCATTCTTTCTTTTTCTTTTCTTTTTTTTTTTAAGGTTTTATTTATTTATTTGACAGAGCACAAGCAGGGGGAGCGGCAGGCAGAGAGAGAGGGAGAAGCAGACTCCCCGCTGACCAAGGGGCCTCTAATACAGGCGAGTCAAGACACAGGGAAGCAGAAGATTCAGGTTAGCATAATTTTATTTCACAGTCTTTTGCAGACTTTCATGGGTCATACTGTGATGCAAGTAATAGGTATCTGCAAACTACCATAGGTGCCTTCTTGGGGTTGCCTGACAGTGATTCAGCTGGTCCTAGGGACTTCCCTCTGCCAGGGGGAGACATTGTGCCCAAGTTCAGCTTCTTGCATGATGGGTGGCTTTTCTCACAGCACAGAGGCCTGCAATCCTCCATGGGCCTCAAGATCTCTGGATGCTGGGTGGCTGGCTATCCTGGAAAATTACAGTAACAGTTAGCATCTAAACACAGCCCACCTAGTAACAGGAATCTGTCTGCATTTCCTATAACAAGGCCACTTTTTCCTGCAAGTCCTTAACAGAGGTACAGAGGAAAGGGCCTTGGGTTCCTTTACTGGACCATAAGCCACACTGCGTGTCTAGCAGGGTGCCCTGGCCACTCTTCAGAGGGCAAAGGGTGTTCCCACTTCCTCTCCTCTACTCTTGCTGAGCCTAGTTGTGCAAGCCTCCACTTTCCTCAGTAACGCCCTTTCCTTAACCCGTATTCTGTGATATTGCAGTTCTTCTAAGGCCATTCATGACAGATGGCAGTCCATGAGACTCACCTTTAGAGCAGTTGTTGTAAAGGCAACAGGAATGATAGTCTTTTTTTTTTTTTTTTAAAGATTTTATTTATTTATTTGACAGAGAGGGAGACAGCCAGCAAGATAGGGAACACAAGCAGGGGGAGTGGGAGAGGAAGAAGCAGGCTCATAGCGGAAGAGCCTGACATGGGGCTCGATCCCAGAACTCCAGGATCACGCCCTGAGCCGAAGGCAGACGCTTAACCGCTGTGCCACCCAGGTGCCCCGACAGGAATGATAGTCTTAACCCACATTTTAAGTGACCCAGAGGTCACTAGAATAACATAGCAAAATGGCAGTTTCTTCATGATTAAAAATCCTCTTGTGTTCAAGGTTGGCTCTGAACCTGGAGCTAATTGACTCTTCTTAGGCACCATTATAGCCTCACAGGGTGGAATGCTCCCTCTACTTAAATTCTAACTTCATTCCTGTTCATTGTGTTGTTCTCTGAAGGTAAGTGTTCAGCAGGCCATAAAATGAAGTATTTCTGGTCAGATATCATACAGAGTGCTGAGTGAATCATGCACAGCACTGTGGATGGCTTTGTCAGCACCATCACTGTCACTAGTGAATATTTATCCACCTCCTACGGGGTGCTCTGCTCTACTGACTGCATGCTGAATGATCCTAGCATTGGAAGCGAACATCAGGTCTAATGTCGTGGAAATAGTAAAGCCTTATGCAAGTGTAAAGTCACCACTCAGTTTTTATTCTTTTTATTGTTGTTATTGTTATTGGAACATTGGTTAATTCAATTCTGTCCTGAATTGAACTTTAACCAGGATTCGTTTTTATGACAACTAAGGGCATTGCTCATGCATGAAGGGAAATAAGGATTGAATTGATTTTCACAAGTCCTTTTAAGCTTTGTGTCTGAATATCATAGAACCCTGCTATTTTTATTTATTAATTTATTTTTAACATAGTTTATTGTGTAGATACAAATAGGCCTTGAGTCTATAGTGTCCCCTAAGACAGAACATCTGCTTATGATTAAAGTCTTATATCATCTGTTCAGCTCACTTATGGGTATTGAGCACTGTCTACCACTTTCCATATTAACAAAGGACTTCATTAAACTTTAGACGAAAATCTAATTCATTGCATGAAATAGAACACCGAGTGCTGTTTAGGTTGAAGTGCTATCTGAAGATAGATAATTATAATAACAGGTTGAGAATTATACATTGTAGGAAGTTTGCTCTCTTTATTTTTTATTTTATTTTAGCACAGGATTTTATTGATCATTGATCATAATCTTTGATTCAAGACATGTGTAGTTCAGTATTTTTAATAGAATAAAGAACACTTGTGAACCAACTGCCCAACCCCAGAACAAGGCCATCACCAAAAAGAAAACCTACTTTTACTGCTACTCTTTATGGTAAATTAACCTGTATTGCCCCTTACTGGTTGTCCATTATCATCAGAAATAGCATCATTCTTATTTCCTTGATATAGTGGCTACTAAATTTTACCCCCACAGGCTATGTAAACTGCATGCCATAAATGATGAAGCTAATACAGCCAATACTGGATACTTTGGTTAATCAAAAATTACCATGTTCTCTTGGGAGTCCTGTTTTTGTGATTGTAGCATCAACTGCGTACCTAATGAGAGAATTGGTGTCAACTAATTCTAGCAGGTGTCAACATCTCATGTTCCGAAGCCTTCCTGACCATTTAACTGTAATCCTTGGTTGATTAATTCATTCATCCACTCATTTATTCAGGAATTTTTCCTGAGAGCCAAGCACGGGAGGTGAGGGCGGCAGGGAGGTCATTGAAATTGGAAGTGATGCTGCTTTGTGCAAAGGGAGTTGCTTGGGCAGGAGAAGGTGAGGGCCGTTCTTTCTGTTTTGAGAGAGCTAGTGAAGACCACCAGACGAGGTGATGTTTGTCCTGGGAATTTTCCTTATGAACAAGCGTTGGAGGTTTAAGGCAACACTGAATGAAGTTGCTCTAACAGAGAACAGAGGGAGTTTTGATATTCCAGTTTAGCTGTCTCTTCCTTCTCTGAAAGCCTACTGACTTTGTCAAATTGTTCACAACCTGCCACTAGCTAGAAAATGAAAAAGTATAAAACTACCTGAAGACCCATTTCTCAGCTGGGGTATGTTCTGTGCAGATACTGTTAGAGCTAAACTTTGTGAGCAAATGGAACAATACACTTGCACTGTCTCCGAATGTGCAATGGGCAAATATAACAGGCATGCAAGCACATAATTGTGAGAAGCTATGTGGTTGCAACATTCTTCCTAACCCCAAAGATATGAAAAGGTGTATTGTATTATCAGTAATATTACAGTGCTATCCCAAAAGTAATTGTCCTCTTGTCTGTTATACAGGCACTCAATTCTGTTTCTTTTGTACAATGGAAATACAAAATGCATTTGGAAAAAACCCAGAACCAAACAATACAGTGTGTGTCCCCTGAGGTATCTGTGTCATCTCTTTGCTGGAGGTAACGGGGAAAGACTAGTAAACAAAGATTAGAAAAGCATCATTTGGATGTACAGTCTTTCTAATGGTGCTGTAGCAATAATTCTTTGTTTCTTACAGTAACCAAGTCAAAGGCTTAATATGATTCTGAAGCCAGAGCAGACGGCAGATTTCTGTGGACCTGAGTCTGTCAATTAGATTTCTGTGGCTTAGCTACAGGAAGCCATCAGAGGATAAAGACTTAATTTTTCTCAGTGGTGTTTCCTGAAGAAAAATGATCAGTATGCAGTTTTCCTAACCACCTTTCCATCTTGAAACATTTTATTTTCTCTGCTTTCTCCTTCCGTTGTCATTATGGCTATTCATTATTACAATTGTGATGAATGGGCTCTTGCTGTCTTTGTTCTCACTTTCTTGAATTGTCCTCTAGTTAGGGAGAGTCTACGCTGGTTCTTGGGGAGACAGACCCCTAGCTTATCTGGCTGCCCAATGCCTGTGAACAGCCCTCTTTGGTTAGCATCCAGATTAGGTTCTTCTTCCCCCTACAAACCTTAGTTTTAAAATCACTCCCATCTCATGGTTGAAAAAAAACTCCCAAAGCAAAAAAAACTTCATTTAAATTTTTTCTCAGCAGATGAGCTGCTCTCATGGCATGTACTGCAAGTTATTTTCAGATTTCAAAGAAATCATCTAGTACTCAAGGGGCAAAGGTGAGACAGCATGGTAGTGAGTAGTGAGGTTTGGGGCACAATCAGATTGGCCCTCTGAAGAGTTTAAGGGTTCTTTTTCATGCCACAGCTTTTTATTTTTGGGAGCATTAGAATGGTGTTGTCTTATTTTACTTCTTTTGACTCTGGGGGGGCCCTCTGAAGGAGGAAATTTTGATATTCTATACTCGCCCAGGCAGTGGATACTTACCTTCAGCATCTTCGCCCTGGGAATAGGTCACAGGTTTTTTTTTTACCTGTAGGAAGTGATAGGAAGACCTGGAAACCCAACATCCAGGGTTCAATTAATGTATCTTCCTTTGATTTTTAAGATGAGTGGTATTGGATTTTTTATTCATTTCACTGGTGTCATCTTTTCACTGATAAAAGTGAGTGGATGACTCATGTTTACCTCTTCTACCTTGTGGGACAAAGGAGTAACAAGGTGGGACAAGGTGAAGAGAGTCCCTGTTCATCACTCCACTAAGGCTGTGGGAGGGGCTCATCCCTTCTTGTCTCACTGAGAACACAGGTTCATAAAACACAAACATTAAAATTCTCCCTTGAGTTGTAGCTGGGTTATAGAAAGCCTTTAATAAACTTTACTGAGTTCCCTGCAAATCCTAACTCATTAAAACTGTATAAGGTAGTTACTGTTATAATCTTTCTCATTTTATAGCCAGCAAGACTGAGGCACAGAAGGGAAAAGTAACTTGCCCAGGTTCACACAGCAGTAATTTGTAGAACAGGGATTCAAACTCGGCAGTATGTTCTAGAATCCGCACTCTCAATTGCTAGGCTTGGCTGGTACTCCTCCTTCTTGGTGCTGGCTGGTTTTCTTCTAGTACTTCTTGGGAAAGTATATGCTGCATGTTTGTTTAAAAAAAAAAAAAGGCTCACTTAACTTCTTCATTATAGGATATGACCTGTAATTTTGTGCCTACTACTTTCCAGGTAGTATTTCAAATGGAGTGATTCCTGATTTTAAGAAGGGCTGCTCACGATTGGAAGGGATTGTTGGCCTTCTTGATGAGAAACCTACCCTTCCTAAGATTTAAGAAACTTGTATGCATGGGCTTAAACCCCAAAAATATAAACAAAAGAGGAAACAAAATGAACGGCTTCTCAAGTGTAAACTCCAGAGGAAAGTGCAAAAAAAAAAAAAAAAAAAAAAAAAAAAAAGTGGTGGTGTTTTGATAGTCAAGGTCAAAGAATTCATTTCCTTTTTCAGAAGGAACCACTTTTACTGTGTCAGCCTTTATAGCTTTATATAATTTATGTACTCCCCTGATGTTGGTGGCTCATGGAAGCTCAGCGAAATTGCTCTAGGAAACCATAATCATCGATTTATTTGAATTTTGGATCTTCCTCTGGGGAGTATGTTTAATGCCCCCTTTTATAGTTCCAATGTGCTATATGACATCTGAGCAATGAGTATTTTCCCCTAATGTGGCATTAAGATTAAAGACCCTAATTGTGTTGATTTGTAGCAAAATGAAGTTTGTTGTTGATTTGTTTGACTGTCCTTGTCTTTGACTCTATGTTGCAGTTTAGGGTAGGGAATAATTTACTGAAATGTCTTGTCTATTCCTTCTGAATTTCAGAAAGCAAACTGCAACAAAGACCTGTCTCAGATGTCAGCGCTTCCTGTTTTGTACCTATTTTGAAAGTCTGATTTAACCTAATATTCAGACTCTCTGGACACTAAATTTCTTAGTTTCTCAAGTTAACATAGCTTAACATGCTAGTTGGTGAGTGAAAGTAGTTCAAGAATGGGCAAAGAACAAACCTATCTCGAGTACCTGTTATGTGCTAGGAATATACTAGTGTTTATACTAGTGGTTTCTTATTAAATTCTCAAATTCTATGATGCAGTTTCTAATCATCCCACTTTAAGATTGAAAAAAGCAGTATTCCAAGACTTTGAGTATTTTCACCAAGAACTCAAACAAGGACTAGGACTGAGATGCAAGCACAGGTCTGCTTAGTTGTAAAATGCGTGCTGCATTGCTCACCATGACCTAGAAAATTGTGAGTTTGTTCATTTATTCATTCATTCCACAGATTTTTATTGAGCATCTGCTATATACCAGGTACTTATCTAGTCCCTGGCAATCCAGTAGTGTTGTGTTCAAGATAGAAATTGTGACTGTTTTAAGAATTTGCCTTCAACATGGAGATGGAGGAGACAGGCTGAGAGGAGATGATACATAGTATGTAAATTAAAATTTTATGATCAATGTTTTTATAAAAATAAAGCAGGAAGATTAAGAAGATGTGGTCCATATATACAATGAAATATTACTCATCTGTCAAAAAGAACAATTTCACAACATTTGCAGCAACATGGACGGGACTGGAGGAGATAATGCTAAGTGAAATAAGTCAAGCAGAGAAAGACAATTATTATATGGTTTCACTCATTTATGGAACATAAGAAGTAGGAAGATCGGTAGGAAAAGAAAGGGAAGAAGGAAGGGGGGGGTAAACAGAAGGGGGAATGAACCATGAGAGACTGTGGACTCTGGGAAACAAACTGAGGGCTTCAGAGGGGAGGGGGCGGGGGGAATGGGGTAGACTGGTGATGGGTATTGAGGGTGCGTATTGCATGGTGTACTGGGTGTTATACGCAAGTAATGAGTCATGAAACTTTACATCAAAAACTAGGGATGTACTGTATGGTGACTAACAATATAAAAATTTTTATAAAAAATAGGCATTTTTGAGGAATATTATAACAAATACTGAGGAATAAGTTATGGAACACATCTTTTTGTTTTTAAATGTGTCTAAGAAATATTTATTATCCATAAGGTTAACAGTGTCCATGGAGTTCAGCAGTCCACATTTCCTTTTTTTTTTAAATTATATTATGTTAGTCACCATACAGTACATCCCTAGTTTTTGATGTAAAGTTCCATGATTCATTCAAATCCACACTGAGATACCACCTTACGCCAGTTAGAATGGCAAAAATTGACAAGGCAAGAAACAATTGTTGGAGAGGATGTGGATGAAGGGGATCCCTCCTACATTGTTGGTGGGAATGCAAATTGGTACAGCCACTCTGGAAAACAGTGTGGAGGTCCCTTAAAAAGTTAAAAATTGAGCTACCCTATGATCTAGCAATTGCACTACTGGGTATTTACCCCAAAGATACAGATGTAGTGAAGAGAAGGGCCATATGCACCCCAATGTTCATATCAGCATTGTCCACAATAGCTAAATTGTGGATGGAACACATCTTGTACAATACATGACTAAAAGCAGATAAGATTCAAATAATGCAGCTCTTATATAATTAATTTATTCACATTTAGAATAACTTATAAGATAATTATGCTATTTGCCATCACTTTAATTATAATGTTCCAATATAATATTCAACTAACATTGTAAGTTATTTACAAAGCAAGAAATATGAGGAAGATATAGTTCTTTGATGTGTGCATGTGCATATATCAATATCAGGTGTTCAGGTTTTGAAAATAAAATGATGTGTAAAAATTAGAAAAAAAAAGCAGGAAGATATGATACGAGTCATGGCATCTACTTTAAACTGGATGATCAGGGAGGATCTTGTTGAGCAGGTGACACTTAAGGTGAGCTTTGAATGGTCAGAAGGACAGCCCTCTGGAAGAAGAGCTCTGAGGCAGAGGGATGGTGGGGGAGCTGAATGAAGGCAAGAGTGGTGGAGCATGCCGAGAAGGGAGAGCAGGTCGGAGGAGTGGTTGGAAAGGTGCATGGGGTCAAGATCTTGTAGAGTCTTGTTGGCCAGAGTAAGACTTTGAGATTTAAGAGTCCTCTGGAGTGGTATGATTTGTTCATTTTGAAATTCAAAGAGTAGATTAAAGGGCGAAGTGTGAAATCAGGAGTGTCAGTTAGGACGTTATTCAAATAACGGCTTGGGCAAAGTTGGCAAAATTGCTGGTGCCGCAAGCAGGGTGGTGGTGGTAGTGATGGGGAATTGTGGACAAGTCTTTAGGGATGTGTCCTGGAGACAGTATCATGGGGACTAGCTGCTGCCTCTGATCTATCCTATTGCGTTGCAAATGAAGCGGATGACTTTGTGCATCAGCCTTACCCCTGTCAAAATGAGGACCACTTGGATTCCAATTGTTCATGTTTCATTGTAGTTGTAAAATATAACAGGGAGAAGATAATTTTATTGATTAAATGGCACACATTGTAATATATATGAAGAAAATGAATGCATTATTGAGAAAAATAAAAGAAAACTTGAATAAATGGACATACCTTGCTTGTTCCTAGAAGGAACAATTTACTCAAATTGTAAGGCTATCAATTCTTTCCAAATTGTTCTAATGATTTAACACAGTTCTAACAACAATGTCATTTTTGTTTGGAGGGGGAACTGACAGAATAATTACTAAGTGCATTTGAAAAAATAACCAGTTGGTAATAATGATGGGAAAATTGCCCCCTCAGACATTAATATGGTTTATAAAGCTGTAATGACTAAAACAGATAATAGTAGCATAGGAATCAGAAGGAAAGTCTATGAAATAGAGCAGTAATGCTAGAAATGGACACAAGTATATATCAAGTTCTGGAATGAAATCAATAAGTAATTACAAATGAGTTATGAATTTATAGATTGTTTTATAAATGCTGTTCGGACAGTTGATTTAATAAATTATAAGAAATAAAGTACATCTTACACCAAGAAAATCTAGATAAACTAAGTATTGAACTTTTAAAAAGTACTTTGAGATATAAGAAGAAAACTTAGCTATTTTTATAACCTTAAGATAGAGATTCTTTTAAATGGATGATGATCAGAAACCAAAAAAGGAAAGAAAAATTTTAAGTTCTCTGCAATTGAAAAAAAAATAAAAAATGAAAAAATTTGGGAGAAATATATTTAGTACATCATTTTGGCAAATGATTACTATGTAATGAGCCCTGAAAGAAAATCATATACGGACATGTAATGCTTCACAAAAGCACTAATACAAATACCAAAGACATGAAAAATGCCCTGCCCTTGAGCTAATTAAGGAAGAGCAAATAAAAGATCAATGAGATTTTATTATTTCCCCTTTAAAATTGGCAGAGATGATAAAATGCCAACACCCAGTGCTGGCATTGTGGGAAAGAGGACACTCTTTAATACACTGCTGATAAGAATGAAAATTCACACTTCTTAAGGCAATTTGGCAATACGTGATAAACCTGTACTTTGTTTCTAGGAATTTATCTTAAGGATGGTAAAAAGGTGTGTAAGAAGTTAGCTGTTAGTATATTTATATCCTCATTCTGTATAAGAACCAAAATGTCCCAAGAGAAGATTGATTATATACATTATCATGTAGGGATAACAATGGAAAACAGTCATTAAACACAATGTGGTAGAAGCGTATTGACATGAAAGACCTCCACACAATATTTCAAATGAAAATACAAAGCTTATACAACAATATGTTAAGAATGATCTCTGCTCCCTTTTTTGTTAAATTGTGGGGATATGTATGATACATGTAGAAGAGATTTTGTCAAGCTGTCTCTGAGCGAATGTGATTGTAATTGGTTTTGCTATCCTTTTTACATATCTAATTAGGAACATTTCTATTGTAAAAGTATTTTGAAGCATTGTATCTAAGAGCATGGGCTCAAGGTTCATATGGACCTGTGCACATCTACCTAGTGTAATTTGACATTGGTTAGCTAACTAAACCTCAGGTTTCCATCTATAAAATGTACATCATAATAATACCTGCCTGGTAGATGGTTATGTTAAAAATAATGCATAAAAAGCGCATTGCGTATTTTCGTCACAGCTTTCCCTGTTATTTATTTTAGTTTATTTTTTTCTATTGATATTTTAACAAAAATTTAAAAACATTCCTTTAGGGGCACCTGGGTAGCTCAGTTGTTTAAGTGTCCAACTCTTGATTTCAGCTCAGGTCGTGATCTCAGGATCATGAGATCATGCCCAGCATCAGGCTCCGCTCTTAGTGGGAAGTCTACTTGAGATTCTCTCTCTCCTTCTTATCCTTCCCGCCCCCTTTTTCTCTTGCTCTCTAAAAAATAAAATAAATAAATCTTTAAAAGAATATTATATTTAAAAAATACAAATACTCTTTTAAAATAGGATGGATTGACTTTATCATTCAGTGAGGATTGGATAAGCATCAGCTCATCTTCTTGGAGGGTCAAAACTATTTTTTTTTCTCTTATTTCTCACTTGCCCCAAATGTTATCTCTGGATTGCATACAAAAATGCAGGTTCCGCCAGTCGGGACAAGGCAGTTACCACTCCTTCACAAGATTATAAAACCACCTTGACTTGAGTATTTCTGGGTGCAATCCCTGAGAATCCCACTGCTCTCCAGTATCAGTTTGTCAGCTGTGAGACTATTTGATTTTGGAGAAGAAAAACAGACCAAGAATAGTACCTGAGAATACCCCTAAGTAGTCCTAATCCTAATGTCTTCCTAAATGATGGGTAAGCAAGATAGAGCATTTTATTTTATTTTAATTTATTTATTTTATTATTTTTTAAATGTTTTTTTATTATGTTAGTCACCATACAGTACATCCCTGGTTTCTGATGTAAAGTTCGATGATTCATTAGTTGCGTATAACATCCAGTGCACCATGCAATACGTGCCCTCCTTACTACCCATCACCAGCGTATCCCATACCCCCACCCCCTCCCCTCTGAAGCCCTCAGTTTGTTTCTCAGAGTCCATAGTCTCTCATGCCTTCGTTCCCTTCTGATTACCCCCTTTCTATCCCTTTCTTCCCCTACCAATCTTCCCAGTTCTTATGTTCCATGAGAAGGAGATCATATAATTGTCTTTCTCTGCTTGACTTATTTCACTTGGCATTATCTCCTCCAGTGCCGTCCATGTTGCAGCAAATGTTGAGAATTCGTTCTTTCTGATAGCTGAGTAATATTCCATTGTATATATAGACCACAGCTTCTTAATCCAGTCATCTGTTGAAGGGCATCTCGGTTCCTTCCATGATTTAGCTATTGTGACAATGCTGCTATGAACATTGGGGTGCATATGGCCCTTCTCTTCACTACGTCTGTATCTTTGGGGTAAATACCCAGTAGTGCAATGGCTGGGTCATAGGGTAGCTCAATTTTTAACTTTTTTTTTTTAAAGATTTTATTTGTTCATTTGACAGAGAGACAGCCAGCGAGAGAGGGAACACAAGCAGGGGGAGTGGGAGAGGAAGAAGCAGGCTCACAGCGGAGGAGCCTGATATGGGGCTCGATCCCAGAACGCCGGGATCACGCCCTGAGCCGAAGGCAGACGCTTAACGACTGAGCCACCCAGGCGCCCCAATCCTTCCTCCTTATCTTAAGCCCCAGATAACTCTATGTGTGACTAGGCAAAAACCTAAGAAGCACGCTGTGGAAAATATAATTTCTTGAAACATACATGGCATAACCACAGGTATGAGTGAACCAAGACACGGTTAGTGATAAATAACCCACGGACTGGTCCGCCACCCCTTTCTGGGTGTATTTCACAAGGAATCACATGTACTACATCTGTACCACAAAACCTATGCACCAAACCAAACTTTTAAAGGCTCTCACTATTGCTTTAAAATGCTCTATCTTAAGCAGGAAAAAACATCTGATGGAAAAAAGTCTCTTCAATAAATGGTGCTGGGAAAATTGGACAGCTACATGCAAAAGAATGAAACTTGACCACTCTCTCACACCATACACAAAGATAAACTCCAAAAGGATGAAAGACCTCGATGTGAGACAGGAATCCATCAAAATCCTAGAGGAGAACATAGGCAGCAACCTCTACGACATCAGCCAAAGCAACCTTTTTCATGACACATCTCCAAAGGCAAGAGAAACAAAAGAAAAAATGAACTTGTGGGACTCCATCAAGATAAAAAGCATCTGCACAGCCAAGGAAACAGTCAAAAAAACTAAGAGGCAGCCCACGGAATGGGAGAAGATATTTGCAAATGATGCTACAGATAAAAGACTGGTATCCAAGATCTACAAAGAACTTCTCAAACTCAATACACGAGAAACAAATAAACAAATCATAAAATGGGCAGAAGATATGAACAGACACTTTTCCAATGA